>NC_082730.1:50228770-50591270 GCF_030144855.1 Hypanus sabinus | reverse complement strand
TCGTGAGGCTCCACACATAGACGGCCACTCTGATCTTCTAGGGGACCAATTTTGTCCCTTACTATCCTTTTGCTCTTAATATACTTATAGAAACCCTTCGGGTTTACCTTCACATTATCTGCCAAAGCAACCTCATGTCTTTTTTTTGCCTTCCTGATTTCCTTCTTTAGTATTTTCTTTCATTTTCCATACTCTTCAAGTACCTCATTTGTTCCTTTTTGCCTGTACCTACTATACACCTCTCCCTTTTTCTTTACCAGATTGCCTATATCCCTTGAAAACCAAGGTTCCCTCTGCCTGTTAACTTTGCCTTTAATCCTGGCAGGAACATGCAAACTCTGCACTCTCAAAATTTCACCTTTGAAGGCCTCCCACTTACTGAACACATCCTTGCCAATGGGATCTCTTCCTAGATCCTTTCTCATTTCCACAAAATTGGCATTTCTCCAATTTAGAACCTCAGCTCGAAGACCAGACCTATCCTTATCCAAATTAACCTGAAACTAAGGACATTATGGTCACTGGACCCAAAATGTTCGCCTACTCATATTTCTGTCACCTGACCTGTCTGGTTTCCTAATAGGAGATCAAGTATTGCATCCTCTCTCGTTCATAACTCTAAATAGTATATTGATTTAGAAAACTTTCCTGAACACATTTGACAAACTCCAAGCCATCCAGTCCTTTGACAGTGTGAGTCCCAGCTGATACGTGGAAAGTTAAAAACCCCTATTATTACAACTTCCTGTTTCTTACATTGGTCTGCTATCTCTCTACAGATTTGCTCCTCCAATTCTCTCTGACTATTGGGTGGTCTATAATACAACCCTATTAGTGTGGCCACACCCTTCCCATTCCTCAGCTCCACCCATATGGCCTCTGTAGACAAGCCCTCCGGGCTCTCCTGTCTTCGCACTGCTGTGATTTTTTCCCTGACTAGAAATGCCACTCCTCCCCCTTTCATCCCTCTCCCACTATCACGTCTAAAACAACGGAACTCCAGAACATTAAGCTGCCAGTCCTGCCCCTCCTGCAACCAAGTCTCACTAATGGCTATAATGTTGTAATCCCACGTGCCAATCCACACCCTAAACTCATTTGCCTTACCTACAATACTCCTTCCATTGAAATAGATGCACCTGAGAACATTTCTATCACATACAAACCTTTGATTTCTGTCTATACAGGCAGTCCTCACATGTCCTTTATCCTCCTCCACCTCACTATCTGCTCTAACACTCTGGTTCCCCTCACCCTGCAAATCTAGTTTAAACCCCAGGAGCAGCACTAGCAAACCTACCTGCAAGGGTGTTAGTCCCCCTCCAGTTCAGGTGCAACCTGTCCCATTGGAACAGGTCCCACCTTCCCTGGAACAAGGCCCAATTGTCCAGAAACATGAAGCCCTCCCTCCTGCACCAACTCCTTAGCCACATATTTAGCTGCATTATCTTCCTATTTCTAGCCTCACTAGCACGTGGCATGGGTAGCAATCCTGAGATTGCAACCCTGGAGGTCCTGTCCTTCAACTTTGCACCTAACTCCCTAAATTCTCTTTGCAGGACTCCTCCTTCTTCCTAACCATGTCATTGGTCTTACATGGACCACAACATCTGGCTGCTCACCCTCCTTCCCGAGAATACCGGGAACTCAATCTGCGATATCGTGGACCCTGGCACCAGGGAGGCAACAGAACGGGGTTCTCGATCTCTCCCACAGAACCTCTTATCTGTCCCCCAACTATCAAATTCCCTATCACTACTGGTCTCCTCTTTCTCCTCCTTCCTTTCTGAGCTGAGGGTCCGGTCTCGGTGTCAGAGATGCAACCACTGCAACTTGTCCCTGGTAGGTTGTCCCCACCAACAGTATCCAAAACGGTATACTTACTGTTGATGGGAACGGCCACAGGGGTGCTCTGCTCTTCCTGTCTATTCCCCTTCCCTATCCTGACAGTCACTAGTTACCTGTCTCCTGACTTTTAGGGGTGACTACCTCCCTGAAACTCCAGTCTGTTTCTGCCTCTGCCTCACGAATGATCCGAAGTTCATCCAGCTCCAGCTCCAGTTCCCTAACACGGTTTGTCAGGAGCTGCAGCTGGATGCACCTTTTACAGGTGTAGTCATCAGGGTCAATTGTGCTTGCCCTGACTTCCCACATACTGCAAACAGAGCACTCGACTGCCCTAACTGCTGCCTCCATTACCTATTCCTAAGTTAATTAAGTTAATTACGGGAGCTTACCCGGCCTTACCTCACCGGGAGCAAGCTCGTCCTCAGCCTCTGCTCGCCAAAGCCTCAAAGTTCCACTCCTACCCTGAGTCACTCACACACTGGCCGCTCCTCTTCAGTTACCCGTCCTTTTTTTGTCCCTGCCAATGATCTCAAGTACTCACTCTCTCTAATCAACTAATCAACACTCTGTTTAACCCTTCAGTTGCCCGCCACGCTCCGTTTAAAGCACATTCACCTCAGCTCCTCAGCTGCTTCCCAGCACTCAGCGCTCTCCTGAGTCCCTCGCTCCTCCTCCTGCTGCGACAGTCCCGAGTCCCCACTCCACGCTCCTTTTGAAGCGCACTTTAAATAACCTACCATCCCATTCATCTTTGGACTGTGGGAGGAAAGCCACACGGTCACGGGGACAGCATGCACACTCTTACAGGCAGTGGTGGGAATTGAACCTCGTTCACCTGTACTGTAAAACATTGATTACACTACTGAGCTGTCCCCTGTATATCTCTGTGGACACTGAGACCCAGTTGTGCTTCAATCTTCTGAGCCAATCTTTGCTGAACAGAATAGGGCACCCAGTATACTCAGTAACATGGCAAAATAATACACTATCATTTTAGCATATCATACTTTGGGTCTGACCCAATACCTTAAAAGCTACTTATGAACAAGTTTTGAGATTGGCCATGCTATTTGCTAAGAGTATGTGACTGCATTTCTTTTCATAAACAGTGGATTTCATGTAACTGGAACATGAGAGAGGAGCTAGCCAAAGATTTTTGAAGGGGGCACCAGCAGAGATGACAGGAGAATAGCAATGGCTGGACTTTCCGGGGGAGATTTGGAAAATGTAGGATAGATACTTCCCAGGATGAAGAAGTATTCTAAAGGGAGGATGAGCCAATCATGGGTGACAAGGGAAGTCAAAGATAGCATAAAAGCAAAAGTGAGGGCATTTGATATAGCAGAAATTAGGGTAGTTAGGGTATTGGGAAGGTCTCTAAAAATCAATAGAAGGCAACTGAAATACCCATAAGGAGAGAAAAGATGAAATATGAAGGTAGGCCAGATAAAAAAGACAGCACCAAAAGTTTTTTTTCAGACATATATCAAGAGTAAAAGAGGCAAGGGTGTATATTGAACCACTGGAAAATGACACTGGAGAGGTAGTAATGAGGGGCAAAGGAACAGTGGATGAACTTGTTAAGTATTTTGCGTCTGACTTCACTGTGGAAGATACTAGCAGTGTGCCAGAAATTTCAGAGTCTCAGCGGGCAGAGGTAAGTGTAGTTGCTATGACTAAGGAAAGCTGAAAGATCTGAAAGTAGATGTCGTCTGGATCAGATGGACTACACCCGCTCAATAAGAAGGGATGGAGGCAGAAGAAATGGAAACTCTTGGCCAGTTACCCTGACTTCAGTGTTGGGAAGATGTTGGAATCCATTATTATGAGTGAGGTTTCATGGTACTTAGAGATACATGATAAAGTAGGCTGAAGGCGGATGGTTTTCTTAAGGAGAAATCTTGCCTGACTGTTGGAATTTCTTGAGGAAATAGCAGGCAGGATAGACAAAGGAGAGTCAGTGGATCACAAACACAAGAAAGTCTGCTGATGCTGGAAATCTAAGGCAACATACACAAAAAGCTGGAGGAACTCAGCTGGTCAGGCAGCATCTATGGAAAGGAATAAACAGTTGATGTTTTGGGCTGAGGATGGGAAAGAGATGAGAAGTCAGAGTAAGAAGGTTGGGGAGGGGAGGGAAAAGTACAAGGTGGTAGCTGATAGATGAAACTGGAAGAGGAGGAGAGGGTGAAGTAAAGAGCTGGGAAGTTGCTGGAAGAGATAAAGGGCTGGAGGAGGTGTTATCTGATAGGAGAGGGTAAAAGAGCATGGAAGGAAGGGAAGTGGGAGAAGGACCAGACTGGGGTGATGGGCAGGTAAGGAATAAGGTGAGAGAGGGAATTGGGGATGTAGAATGGGGAAAGGGGGGCAATTATCAGAAGACAGAGAAATCAATGTTCATGCCATCAGGTTGGACTACTCAAACAGAATATAAGGTGTTGCTTCTAACAACCTGAGTGTGGCCTCATCCCAGCAGTAGAGGAGGCCATCGACTGACATGTCAGAATAGGAATGGGAAGTAGATGAAATGGGGGCCACTGGGAGTTTCCATTTTTTCTGGCTCATTGAAGCAGTCTCCCAATCAACATCGGGTCTCACCGATATACAGGAGGCTAAACTGAGAGCACCAGATAGAGGAGATGACCCCAACATGGGTGAAATGTCACCTCACTCAGAAAGACTGTTTGGGGCCCTGAATAGTAGTGAGGGAGGAGTGTATGGGCAGGAGTAGCACTTGTTCTGCTTGCAGGGATAAATGCCAGGAGGGAGATCAGTGGGGAGGGATGAATGGACAAGGGAGTCATATAGGGAATGGTCCCTATGGAAAGTAGAAAGTTTGGGGAGGGGAAGACATACTTGGTGGTGGGATCCCGTTGGAGATGGTGGGAGTTATGGAGAATTATGTGCTGTACACGGAGGCTAATAAGGTGGTAGGTGTGGACAAGAGGAACTTTATCCCTGCTATTAAAGTGGAAGGATAGGGTGAGGGCAGACATGAGTGAAATGGAAGCGATGTAGGTGAGGGTAGCATTGATGGTGGAGGAAGGTAGCCCATTTTTGAAGAAGGGGAACATCTCCTTAGAGAGGAGTTACAGGCAGGTTGTCACACCGGGGCCTGGGGAGACAGACTAGTGGGTCACAGTTAGGAGAGGGAAGGGGAGGAGTCAGGTACTAGAGAGTACACCAGTGGCTGTACTCCTTGATAATAAGTACTCCTGTTTGGGTACTATTGGGGGGGGGGGGGAACAGCCTACCTGGGGGAAGCGACAGTGGCCGTGCCTCCAGCACAGAGTCCGGCCCAGTGGCTCAGAAGGGTAGGGAAAGGAAGAGGAAGGCAGTAGTAATAGGGGACTTGATAGTTAGGGGGTCAGATAGGTGATTCTGTGGACGCGATCAGGAGACCCGGATGGTAGTTTGCCTCCCTGGTGCCAGGGTCCGGGATGTTTCTGATCGCATCCAAGATATCCTGAAGCGGGAGGGTGAGGAGCCAGAGGTCGTGGTACATATAGGTACCAATGACATAGGTAGGAAAGGGGAAGAGGTCCTGAAAGGAGAATATAGGGAGTTAGGAAGGGAGTTGAGAAGAAGGACCGTAAAGGTAGTAATCTCGGGATTTCTGCCTGTGCCGTGCGACAGTGAGAGTAGGAATGGAATGAGGTGGAGGATAAATGTGTGGCTGAGGGATTGGAGCAAAGGGCAGGGATTCAAGTTTCTGGATCATTGGGACCTCTTTTGGGGCAGGTGTGACCTGTACAAAAAGGACGGGTTGCATTTGAATCCTAGGGGGACCAATATCCTGGCGGGGAGATTTGCTAAGGCTGCTGGGGGGACTTTAAACTAGAATGGTTGGGGGGTGGGAATCAAGTTGAAGAGACTAGGAGAGAGGAGGTTAGTTTACAAATAGAGAAAGCTTGTAGACAGTGTGTGAGGGAGGATAGGCAGGTGATAGAGAAGGGGAGCGCTCAGACCGAAGATGTAGGGGAGAAGGAAGAAAAAGAAGATAGTAAAGTTGTTTGCGCCGTTAGGGATAAACAGAGAGTAAGAGGTGGATAAATTCTTAAATGAATCTATTTTAATGCTAGGAGCATTGTAAGAAAGGTGGATGAGCTTAGAACGTGGATTGATACCTGGAAATATGATGTTGTAGCTATTAGTGAACCATGGTTGCACAGGGGTGTGATTGGCAACTAAATATTCCTGGATTTTGTTGCTTCAGGTGTGATAGAATCAGAGGGGCAAGAGATGTTTCATTGCTTGTCAGAGAAAATATTACAGCAGTTCTCTGGCAGGATAGATTAGAGGGCTCGTCTAGGGAGACTATTTGGATGGAATTGAGGAATGGGAAAGGCATAGTAACACTTATAGGGGTGTATTATAGACCACCTAATGGGGAGCGAGAATTGGAGGAGCAAATTTGTAAGGAGATAGCAGATATTTGTAGTGAGCACAAGGTTGTGATTGAGGGAGATTTTAATTTTCCACACATAGACTGGGAAGCCCATTCTGTAAAAGGGCTGGATGGTTTGGAGTTTGTAAAATGTGTGCAGGATAGTTTTTTGCAACAATACATAGAGCTACCAACTAGAGAAGGGGCAGTGTTGGATCTCCTGTTAGGGAATGAAGTAGATCAGGTGACGAAGTATGTGTTGGGAAGCACTTCAGGTCCAGTGATCACAATGCCATTAGTTTCAGTGTAATTATGGAGAAGGATAGGTCTGGACCCAGGGTTGCGATTTTTGATTGGAGAAAGGCTAACTTTGAGGAGATGCGAAAGGATTTAGAAGGAGTGGATTGGGACAATTTGTTTTATGGGAAGGATGTAATAGAGAAATGGAGATCATTTAAAGGTGAAATTTCGAGGATACAAAATCTTTATGTTCCTGTTAGGTAGAAAGGAAAGGTTAAGAGTTTGAGAGAGCCATGGTTTTCGAGGGATATTGGAAACTTGGTTAGGAAAAAGAGAGAGATCTACAATAAATATAGGCAGCATGGAGTAAATGAGGTGCTCAAGGAATATAAAGAATGTAAGAAGAATCTTAAGAAAGAAATTAGAAAAACTGAAAGGAGATACGAGGTTGCTTCGGCAAGTAAGCTGAAAATAAATCCAAAGGGTTTCTACAGTTATATTAATAGCAAAAGGATAGTGAGGGATAAAATTGGTCCCTTAGAGAATTAGTGTGGACAGCTATGTATGGAGCCAAAAGAGATGGGGGATATTTTGAACAACTTCTTTTCTTCAGTATTCACTAAGGAGAAGGATATTGAATTGTGTAAGGTAAGGGTAACAAGTAGAGTAGTTAAGAAAAATATGATGGTTAAAGACGAGGAAGTACTGGCACTTTAAAAGAATATAAAAGTGGATAAGTCTCCAGATCCTGACAGGATATTTCCTAGGACCTTGAGGGAAGTTACTGTAGAAATAGCAGGGGCTCTGACAGAAATATTTCAAATGTCATTAGAAACGGGGATGATGCTGGAGGATTGGCATATTGCTCATGTGGTTCCATTGTTTAAAAAGGGTTCTAAGAGTAAACCTAGCAATTATCGGCCTGTAAGTTTGACGTCAGTGGTGGGTAAATTAATGGAAAGTATTCTTAGAGATGGAATATATATTTATCTGGATAAACAGGGTCTGATTAGGAACAGCCAACATGGATTTTTGTGTGGAAAGTCATGTTTGACAAATCTTATTGAATTTTTTGAAGAAGTTACTAGGAAAGTTGACGAGGGTAAAGCAGTGGATGTTGTCTATATGGACTTCAGTAAGGCCTTTGACAAGGTTCTGCACAGAAGGTTAGTTAGGAAGGTTCAATCGTTAGGTATTAATATTGAAGTAGTAAAATTGACTCAACAGTGGCTGGATGGGAGATGCCAGAGAGTAGTGGTGAATAACTGTTTGTCAGGTTGGAGGCCGGTGACTAGTGGTGTGCCTCAGGGTACTGGGTCCAATGTTGTTTGTCATATACATTAATGATCTGGATGATGGGGTGGTAAATTGGATTAGTAAGTATGCAGATGATACTAAGATAGGTGGGTTTGTGGATAATGAAGTAGGTTTTCAAAGCTTGCAGAGAGATTTAGGCCAGTTAGAAGAGTGGGCTGAAAAATGGCAGATGGAGTTTAATGCTGATAAGTGTGAGGTGCTACATTTTGGTAGGACTAATCAAAATAGGACATACATGGTAAATGGTAGGGAATTGAAGAATGCAGTAGAACAGAGTGATCTGGGAATAATGGTGCATAGTTCCCTGAAGGTGGAATCTCATGTGGAAAGGGTGGTGAAGAATGTTTTTGGTATGCTGGCCTTTATAAATCAGAGCATTGAGTATAGGAGTTGGGATGTAATGTTAAAATTGTACAAGGCGTTGGTGAGGCCAAAGTTGGAGTATTGTGTACAGTTCTGGTCACCGAATTGTAGGAAAGATGTCAACAAAATAGAGAGAGTACAGAGAAGATTTACTAGAATGTTACCTGGGTTTCAGCACTTAAGTTACAGAGAAAGGTTGAACAAGTTAGGTCTTTATTCTTTGGAGCGTAGAAGGTTGAGGGGGGACTTGATAGAGGTATTTAAAATTATGAGGGGGATGGATAGAGTTGATGTGGATAGACTTTTTCCATTGAGAGTAGGGGAGATTCAAACAAGAGGACATGAGTTGAGAGTTAAGGGGCAAAAGTTTAGGGTAACACAAGGGGGAACTTCTTTACTCAGAGGGTGGTAGCTGTGTGGAATGAGCTTCCAGTAGATGTGGTAGAGGCAGGTTCAATATGTCATTTAAAAAGAATTGGATAGGTATAAGGACAGGAAAGGAATGGAGGGTTATGGGCTGAGTGCAGGTTGGTGGGACTAGGTGAGAGTAAGTGTTCGGCACAGACTAGAAGGGCCGAGATGGCCTGTTTCTGTGCTGTAATTGTTATATGGTTATATGATGTAGATAGGGAGACTGCTTTGCCGAGTGAGAAAAAGTGGAATCCCCAAGTATCCATGCATTTCCATTCTATTTTCCATTCCCATTCCAACATGTCAGGCATGACCTCTTTACCTACCCATCATATCCCTCTTGTGCTCATCCCTCTTCCTGTTTTTCCATGGTCTTCAGCCCCTCATCAGATTCCACCTTCTCCATCCCTTTATCTGTTTCACCTATCAATTTCCAATCTCTTTATTTCAACCCTTTCCCAGTCTGTCAGTACCTCCACTGGAACTCTGTCTTTGTGTGTGTTTCCCCCTGGCTGTCAGTCTGTGGTTTTGTATTGCCATGTACTCCTGTCCCCGCTCCTGCTCTACTCCGGCCCCTGTATCACTGAGTACTCCGTCTCTCAACTGCTTCTCTTTATTACCTGTATTGCTGTCTCATTGTGCTCCACCTATCACCTGCCTCTCTGTTTATTGCTCAGTGTATTTCAGTCCTGTGTTTTCACCTGTTTGTTGCTAGATTGTTCCAGTGAGTTTTCTTGAGCCTTCCCAGTATTCGTATCTGCATTCTGTCCATCTGAATATCAACTCCGCCTGTTTCCTGGTTCTAGTTTTTGGAGTTCTCTGGATGTTTTGATCTCTGTCTGAACTTTGACGCTGACTTGGTTTGCACCTTGGGATTTGTTACTCAATTAATATGTGCACAGTACTGGGTCTGCGATTGGATCCCTGCTCCAGCACCCTGACAGACTCACCTATCACCTTGCATTTCCTCTGCCCCTCCCCTCCCCTTCTTGCTCTAACTTCTCATCTTTTTTTCTCCAGTCCTGGTGAAGGGTCTCAGCCCAAAACGTCGACTGCTTACTCTTGTCTATGAATGCTGCCTGTCCTGCCGAGTTCCTCCAGTATTATGTGTGTTGCTCAGAACGCTGTTGCTTGCTTCTATTGTTTGCATGATGCATGTGTGTCTTTGTCCCTCTTTCTCTGAGTGTGCTTGTGGTCTTCACTTTAAACTGGGTTTTTGGGTTTCTCGCTTTGTGGATGCCTGTAATGAAACACATCTCAAGGTGTGTAATTTATAAATTCTTTGATAATAAATGTACATTCAATCTTTGAATCATTATGGAGTTCCATATGTAATCCCAGATTCAACACTGAGTCAACCCATTAATTTGAAAGAAAATTCTAAGCATATGTAAGGCAGTAGAATGATTTTCAATCTTTTATTTTAATTACTATTAATGTTAAGTGTACATAACAAAGTTCATTATTTACTTTTTAAATGATTTGATTTTCCTAAGGACTTTAATGAATTTCAGATCTTCCCGAATGGCTCTAGCCCTCAGGTACGCATGGAAACAAAGGCTCGCTGAAAACTGTCACAGCAGTTTGAGAGCAGGGCATAGTTTGCAACAGTTGAGACCTAATCTTATGATCCACCTCTTTAGATGGTCATAAGATCAAGGCCTTCAGGCTATGAGTCATGGTTCATGTGAAGCAATTATCAGCCCGATGAAGCAAGCTGGAGTTTGGATTTACAGAGAATGGAAAATGAACTTTAACTTATGAAAACAGGCTTAAATAGACAATGTCAGACCATTAGTTCTCTCGCCCAATTTCTGTTTTGAAATTTCTTTAAGTGTACAGTGCAAAAATTAAAATTATCCTAACTATCAAAAGCATAAAATGCAGTGAATACACAGTAGGCCAATTGAAATTTGAAAAACCTGCAAGATTAATGTTTTGGAATGAATAAAGCCAAATGCTTTTTTAATTTGAGTAATATGTTTAGTTTTGTTTTTACACTGCAGTGTGATTTTTTTGTTCTCTGGGATAATATAAAGTTTAAGTTTGGTAAGACAAGGTCTCCATCAAGTAAGTACATGTGGGAATGGTTAGTGCTGTGGAATTTAAATACTGGCAATGGCTCAAGGTATTAGACAGCCTCAAGAATAAATCGGTTTTGTTGTGTCTAAATATAGATTTAAGGAAACTGATGTGTAAGATAGTTAATTTATCATCACTCAACTCATCTGACTTTTTATATAAGAGATTTCATTAGTTTTAACTGTTTCACATGCTGTATGTCTGTTGTAAACAAGTATAAGTAATTTGTAGCATTATTGAAGTGTTTATGAGGGAAATGTAGGGACCTCCTGGTTACTATCATCATACATTAGTGCTGACTGGTGTCAAACAAGGCTGTGCAAATGCCACAGCAATATTTTCAATAAATTCAACATGCATGTGTGCAGATGATTAAGAAGACAAATGGAGGATCGGTTTCCATAGCAAGAGGGATCAGGTATAGGAGCAGAGGTGTCTTGCTGCAGGACAGAGCCTTGAATATTGTGTAGAGGTTTACCAGAATTGATCAGGTTTACTATTATCACTCTCTAATGTGACATGACATAACATTACTATAAATTACAAAATAAATAAATAACAAGATCGTATTCACGAACCATTCAAAAATCTGATGGTGGAGGGGCAGAAGCTGTTTTGAATCAATGATTGTGGGTCTTCAGGCTGTGCCTTCTGCCTGTTGGTAGTAATAAGAAGAGGGCATGTTCCAGATGGTGAGGAGCCTTGGTAATGGACGCTGCATCCACTGTTAAACGTGTCCACAATGGTGGAGTAGGTTGTGCTCATGATCGAGATGCGGAGACTACAACCCTCTACTGCCTCTAGCCATCCTGCACATTGGAACCCTAGACTAGGGTGTAATGCAAACAGTCAGAAATCTCTGCACTGTACACCCACAGAAATTTGCATACCAAATCTCCACAAATTACTAACAAAGTAGAGCTGCTGTCCTATCTTGATGATTGCATTAATGTTTGGGTGCAGGACAGATCCTTATTCACATTATCTGAGGAGGTATGTTCTCAGTATACAGGGAGTACAGTGAAGGTTCTTCAGATTCATGGGATGATAGGATTATCTGTGAAGAGGGAATGAGTGCTGGACTTGCAATCGCGAGAGTTTAGAAGAATGAAATATGATCTCATAGAAGTCTACAAAGTTCTGTTAGGACAGGAAGGCTAGATGCAGAATAGATGTTCCCAATGCTGAACCTGTACCACAGAAGACAGTTAAAGCCAAACAATTAAATACATTCAATGAGAAATAAAATATTGTTCATAGGGCTAGAGGAATCAAGGGGCATGGGAAAGAACCTGGAACCAATTACTGAATGTGGATGAACAGCCATGATCAATATTCAATGGTGGAGCAGACCTGAAGGAACAACTGGCCTATTCCTGCTTCTAACTTGTATGTCTCTATAGATATTTATCAATCTTCAATAAGCTTCCTACAGATAATCAGGAAGCAAGATTGGAGAGGCTAGCCCCGTTTTCCTTAGAATGGATGTGTTTTAGAGTAGAACTTGTTTCATAGAAGGGAGCCATGCTGCCCATCGAGTCTATGAGGGGTATATAGATGGGCCGGACTGCATGAAGCATTTCCCCATATTATAGATAGATAAAACTTGAGGACATAGGTTTTGGGTAAGGGGTAAGAGATTTAGAGGGGATCTACAATGGACTCCTTTCACTTAAACGGTGGTGAACCCCAATAATACAGTACCTGGGAGAGTAGTGGAAGCAGAGTCACTGACAGCAGTTAAGAAATGTGTAGAATCACCTAGGCATAGAAGACAATCCCATAAGATAGGATTACTTAGGAAGGTGCCCCTGTTTGACACGGATTAGTGGGCCAAGTGGCTTCTTTCCATGTTGCACAACTATGACTGATTCAGGATGATGAAGCAGAAAAATGGAGAGGAATTAACAGTCGATGTTTTGGGCCATGACCCTTCATCAGGGCATCCTCTCCATACTGCCTGACCTGCTGAGTTCCTCCAGCATTTTGTGCGTGGTACTCTGCATTTCCAGCATCTGCAGAGTCTCTAAGGTCACTCCAGCCTCAGTGGTCAAGCTGCTCTACGCATTTGACACTGGCATATAGAGTGTTCACATTTATCGGCCAAGCTCCAAGTCATTGTTGGAAGTACCTGATGCTCAACATTTACAAAGAAAATATCTTCTACGAATCTGCCTCTTCTGTACAACATTGTCCTGTACGATAAAGATTCATTGCAAAATCCAAATCGCCTGAGCAACTTGGGGAAAGCACTCATAATGATGAAATGCACCACCGTCCTGTGGTCCAGCTAAGGAAAGGCGTATTTGAAGATCATTATTATGTTATGTCTGACACCAGACTCCCAAAACAGGTACTATTCTGACCTCCGTCACATGAAGAGGTTGGCAGGCAGGCAGAAGAAAACATTCAATAATGTTCTCAACATCTCCTTGTAAAAACTGCAACATTCCCACTGAGTCCTGGCCCACCACCACTCACATGGGAAATCAACCATTGGGGATGATATTGAAAACATTAAGGCTTTGCAACAGGAGTATACAGAATCCTAGTGTAATTGGTGACAGGAGCTCATCAACTCACAAACCCATTTCATATGGAGACATAAAGCAAATAAACAGTATTTTTACTCATTGAGTTTGTGGCAATCATCAATACACTAATCCCATTTCTATCCTCTGTACATTGGCAGTAACCCCCCCCCCCCACCAAAGATTCCAGTGTTCACCAATATACTTGAGGCAACTTATAGTAGCCATGAAGCCAAATGTTCCTGAGAGGGAGGAAACCACAGAGTCACACAGAGAACATGCGGGCTCTAGCCACAGTGCCAGAGGTTTGAACCCAGCCACTGGAACTGTGACACAGCATCTCCACTAGCCACGACACTGTGCTGCTCTTCAGACACCCCTTGTCTCTCCTGAGCTGCTTAGATTGGCCTCACCACAGAACTCACGTAAAGTGGAAGCAAATCACCCTCAAGTGTAAGGGACCAGTTTAGAATAAGAAAATGTTTACCATCAGTCCTGATAAAGGGTCTTGACCCAAAGTGTAGACTCCTTATTCCAATCCTTATGTGATGCTCTACCTGCTGAGTTCCTCCAGCACTTTGTGTGTGTTACTCTGGATTTTCAGCCCCCACAGAACCTCTTGTGTTTATTGGTGTCTAACACATCTATCCATTTTAGGGTAGTTGCATCTTGCGTCAACCTGCGAGACTGGAACCCCTGAATGAATGTAAAGATATGTGTTCAATTTTTCTCACAACTTGTAGTTTTCGATCATCAGAAAACGGACAGTAAAACCTCTTGTGTCTGAAGGTTGTATCATTTACACATACTTAGATAATAAATGTACTTTGAATATCTAAAACTCTAGGTAAAGCACAACTGTTAACATCTTCAATATATCAAGGTATTTTATTCTTTATCACCAACTAATTTGAAAAACACTGATTAGTTCTGCCTCACAGTCGCATGAACAAAGAACCCTTCATACTTCGGCTATTGTCGACTGTGAGATCTTTTTCTCATAGAGCTGCATATTTGCTTTTGTATATATTAGTGTAACATGTACACTTTATAAATGGCCTCCCCTGTATAATGGATTTCCTAAGCTTCAATGCTAATGTGATACTTAGCTCTTTTTTAGCATTTTAGTGTTAAAACTAGAATGGTATTGTGCACCTTGTTTATGCAAATAGCCATCATTCAGAAAGCTCCACACACAGACATATGTTTCTTTTCAAACAAGTACAAGGTTTACTTTCAAACTACTTCATGTTTGGTTTTGAGTTATAACCTGCCAACCATCCAAGAAGCCTCTCAGGATCTCTGAGATTGTCTCCCGAAGTTCCTTGATTCAAGTCCAGATTCCGGGAATTTCTTGTTGACAGTGTTGAACTGTTCTGTGCAACATCAGGGGATAAATATAGAAAAAACCCAGAGAGCCTATTATAGCTCATCTCTTCAGAATAAAGAAAAACTTATATTCCTCTAATATATCATGACAACATCTAGGAAGAAGAGACAAATGTTGGCTATTTTTAATTTTAGTATTGTGTTTCTTGCCAAATTACCCAAAATATTCCTTTCACTAGTTTCACTTTATGCTTCTTGAACTAACCCTTTGAACTAGTTACCTTATCTTTATATTTTAAACATTGTATTTTATTCTTGTTTTGAAAGATGAAAGTATTCATTTCTAATTTTTGTTAACAACTTAGTCATTTAGTTCTATGGTTCGGACCCATAGGTCTTTGCTGCTGTGTTTCCATTGTTTCCCACACCTAACTGGGTGAGGTTAAATCAGGTCAGTGTACAGTTTTAATGCAACGTCACCTGAATAGAATCAACTGAGTAAAATAAAATATTGTATTCCATTTGTTTTATTAATAACCATTGTTTTGGAAGTAAAATCAGAAGAAGTCTATAATAGGTTATAATATTCTTTCATGGCGTACTTAAATCAACAGTTAAATTTAGACCATCATCTAAGTTTCCATTATTACCAACTTCAGAACGTATTGTATATTTTCTAGTTGTGCTGAGATTCTATAAAAACACTCTTACTCAAGATAATGATACAGTGCTCATGTTCCTTTATTTTAGTAGCTTGATACAGAGTAGACAAATTTATGAGAAAACTATAATTTTCCACAACAAAGTTATTGCTTTCATGAAACATAGATTTCTCTAAACTCAATCAGAAATCGGTCAGAAAAAGAGAGCACAGCTGCAAATTCTTCATCATAGAGCCAGCATTTTTATTAACTTTGTTTTGTATTAAAGGCTTCAAAAGCAATAAGATGAGTTCAATGTTAAGGAATAACAATCTTCAGTAAATTACTAGCCTTACCCATAACTAAATGTTTCAATATGGGCGGTAGCACCAACTGAAAAGCAGGGTTCAGAGTTGAGGAAATGATGACACCTACTGCTCATTGGATAAATTGCAGCTACATTATTATAAAGGCACACACACAAAGTACACTGCAGATGCTGTGGTCAAATAAACACGTACAAACAAGTTGGAGGAACTCAGCAGGTAGGGCAGCATCCGTTGAAATGAGCAGTCAACGTTTCAGGCCGAGACGTTGACTGATCCTTATTATAAAGGCCATCTTTGGGTTGCAAACAGATCCCAGTTTTGCATCCATAAGTCATTTTGTCTATAAGTGACAAATAAGCAAAGATTACTTGATATGTGACCATACCTCCACAGTATTGGCATCAAAATGGCAGTTTTCTGGAACTGGACTGTGACCAATCACTAAGTGGGAGCACGAGAGGAGAGCTACCTTTTCACTTAAGTTTGCATACAAGATTTAAAAGGCAGCAATTCGGGACAGTGTTTTGGAGCTGGACTGTGACCAATCACTAAGCAGGAGCACAAGAAGAGAACTACCCCTTCACCGAGGTTTGCACTCAAGGTTAAAGAGGCAGTGCTTCACTGCAGTCTTTTTGGAGTTGGATAGCAATCAATTACTGAGCGGGATTCATTAGAAAGGGCAAATAAGGTTAAGACAGGCCCAAGTGGAGCAGCCATTGTTGTGAGTGACCCAGTGTTAGAAAGGCTTTGGCTCATCAGGCCTTGGTGGGGTAAGTATCTGGTAAGTTTCTTCTTTTCCTTCTTTGTTCTTTGTTCTTTGTTCCTCATCTGTTAGGGCATAGCTTGTGCGGTGAGAATGGCTCCAGGGGTAGTGTTTTGTAATCTGTGTGAAATGTGGGAATTCTGGGTGACCACCAGCCTCCTGGATAACCACAGGCACACTGAACTGCAGCTCCTGAGAGAACGTATTAAGGAACAGGAGCTGCAGCTCAATGATCTTCAACTCATCTGGGAGAATGATGACATGATAGACAGGAGCTACAGGGAGGTAGTCACCCCAAGGTTGTAGGAGGCAGGATACTGAGTGTCTAACAGGAGAAGGAAGGGAAATGCACAGTAAATTGAACAGTACCACTGTAGCCTTTCCCCTCATTAATAAGTAAACCACTATGAACACTACTGAGGAAGTGACCTACTGGGGGGAGCCACAGTGACTGGGTCTCTGGCACTGAGGCCCAGAAGAGAGGTGAATGGGACTGCAGTGATGATAGGAGATTCCATTGTCAGAGGAACAGAGACCAGATTCTGTTGATGCTGTTATGAATGTGGAGCAACTCTGAGGGGCCGAAGGGTGCAAAATTGCCCCCCTCCTTTTTGAGAATCGCAAGATCGCTATTATTTCAGGTCTGAGACCCAGGAAATGAGAGAGATACACATCATATCAATAATGAGAGAGCAAGACGCAGGATCACAGCAAAGGCAGTTGCCATAAACAATGCAGAATACACAAGGTATGGGAATGCCTCCTAACAAAGCGGAACAGAACCACTGATTACTGCTATTGTCTCTTGGAGACAGAATTGTGTATTGAGTACTGTACTATTCATTGAAGCCCTCAATGGACAACCAGAGTGGTCTGGTTGAGGGATTGCATCATCCCAACCTGATTGACATCTGAGACCCCGTGAGTCAGGATAAAAGACGGGTCTGGGGAACACCCCTTAGACACACCAGGAGAAACGCTAGAAATCCAGTGACAGCGTTTTATAGTGAAAGCCGGTGAGAGCTCGTGTGTCCTCCCTTGCCTGGGTGGCGGGCTCATCATGGAAGAACGGTTTAGCTAAAGGAGAGGTCACATTTGAATAGCCACGACAACGAGACACCTGATGGATTGAAATCATAAAGGAAAGTCGGCAAGTTTTTCTCTTTCTCTCTCTCTCTCCAACAATTGCAACCCAGCGACAAACAAATGATGGCAGCCTGTGTGAACTGCAGCAAACTTTATATTTCCATCGGACAGTTCATTATCCCCTAGACAATGATAGAGCTTATTTCTTATTGATTATTATTATACCCGCACTTTTAGGTTTAGTATTGACGACATATATTATCTGTATATTTGCATTGATATTATTTTTGTGTATTTTTGCTAATAAATACTGTTAAAAATAGTATCATCAGACTTCAACGGACGTCTCTATCTTTGCTGGTAAGTGACCCAGTTACGGGGTTCGTAACAATGCGATAGGGACACCCGGATTGCATGTTGCCCCTCAGCTGCCAGGGTCAGGGATGTCTCAGATCGGGTCCACAGCATTCTAAAGGGGAGGGTGAGCAGCCAGAAGTCTTGGTATATATTGGCACCAATGACATTGGTAGGAAGGGTGAGGAGGTCCTGAAGGAAGATTTTAGGGAGCTTGGTAGAAAGCTGAGAAATCACTGCCCATGCCATGCGCCAGGGAGAGTAAGAATAGGATGATTTGGCAGATTAATGTGTGGCTGAGGAACTGGTGCAGGGGCAGGGATTCAGATTTATGGATCATTCGGATCACTTTTGGGGAAGATAAACTTAAACAAAAGGGATGAGTTGCACCAGAACCCAAGGGGGATCAAAACCCTTGCAGCAGGTTTGCTAGAGCAGTTGAGGGATGGGGTGGTTTAAACTAATTTGGCAGGTCAATAGGCACTGAAGTGACAGTGCTGAAGTTGGGGTAGTTGGTTTACAATCAAAGGCAGAGTGTAGTGAGGAGAGAGGAGAGCAAGCAAGGAGAGACTGATGATGATAGGGCAAAATTGCAGTCAACTTGATTAATTGCAATGTAAAAGGCAGGCAAAATCGAAAAGGGTGAATACAGGACTGAAAGTGTTATATTTGAATGTGCACAGTATATGGAATAAGGTGGATGAATTTGTAGCACATTTACAGATTGGCATATATGACATTGTAGGCATCACTAAATCATGGTTGAAAGAAGATTACAGCTGGGAGCTTAACGTCCAAGGATAGATATTTTATCAAAAGTAAAAATTAAAATCAAATCATTAGAAAGAGGTGACATAGGATTGGAAGGTGTTGAATCGTTGTGGGTAGAGTTAAGGAACTACAAGGGAGTTATATACAGTTGCCCAAACAGTAGTAAGAATGTGGTCTACAAATTACAATGGGAGATAGAAAACGCATGCCAAAAGGGCAATGCTATGATAGTCATGGGGGATTTCAATATGCAGGTAGATTGGAAAAATCAGGTTGGTGCTGGATGCCAAGAGGGGGAATTTCTCGAATGTCTACGTAATGTTGAAGCTTTATAAAGCACAGGTGGGGCCCTCACTTGGAATATTGTCATAGAGGAGTGCAGCACAGAAACAGACCCTTCTAGTCCATGCCCAAACTACCTATTCCCATGGATCTGCACCAGGACCAAAGCCCTCCATACCTTTACCATCCATGTACCAATCCAAACTTCTCTTAAACATTGAAATTGAGCTTGAATGCACACTGGTGCTGGCCACTCATTCCACACTCTTATGGCCGTCTGAGTGAAGAGGTTTCCCCTCATGGTCCCCTTAAACTGTTTACCTTTTACCCTTAACCCATGACATCAGGTTATAGTCCCACCCAATGTCAATAGAAAAAGCCTGCTCGCATTTACTCTGTCTATACCCCTCACAATTTTGTATACCTTTGTCAAATCTCCCCTCAATCTTCTATGTTCCAAGGAATAAAGTCCTAACCCATTCAATCTTTCCATATAACTCAGGTTCTCCAGACCTGGAAACATCCTTGTAAATTTGTGGTTGCTTATCTAAGAAAGGATGTTCAAAGGTGGTTCACAAAAACTATTCCGGGATTGAAAGGTTGGTCAGATGAGGAGCAGTTGATGGCTCTGGGCCTCTCCTCACAGGAATTCATAATAAGGGGTGACCTTATTGAAACCTATCAAATGTGGAGAGGATATCTCCTATGGAGGAAGAGACTAAGACCAGAGGACATAGCCTCAGAATAGAGGCGCGTCTCTTTGGAACAGAGATGAGGACAAATTTCTTTAGCCAGAGAGTGGTGAATCTGTGGAATTTGTTGCCACAGGCAGCCTTGGAGGCCAAGTCATTTGGTATATTTAATGCAGGGGTTGATGGATTCTGGATTAGTCAGGGTATGAAGAGGCTCGTCATGAGGCACATCAAGACCCTGCTGCCTCCCTCACTGGACCCCCTGCAGTTCGTGTACCGTCCCAACTGTTCAACAGACGACACCACTGCCATCACCCTCCACCTGGCCCTAACCCACCTGGACAAAAAAGACACGTACGTTTGAATGCTGTTCATAAACTTCAGTTCAGCATTCAACATGATCATTCCTCAGAAACTGATTGGAAAGCTGAGCCTACTGGGTCCGACCACCTCCCCCTGCAACTGGATCCTAGACTTCCTGACTGGGAGACCTCAGTCAGTCTGAATCAGAAGCAGCATCTCCAACACCATCACACTGAGCACGGGGGTCCCCCAGGGCTGTGTGCTCAGTCCACTGCTGTTCACTCTGCTGACCCACGACTGTGCAGCAACAAACAACTTGAACCACATCATCAAGTTCACCGATGACACGACTGTGGTGGGTCTCATCAGCAAGAACGATGAGTCAGCAAACAGAGAGGAGGTGCAGCGACTAATGGACTGATGCAGAGCCAACAACCTGTCTCTGAATGTGAACAAAAGAGATGGTTGTTGATTTCAGGAGGGCACAGAGTGACCACTCTCCGCTGAACATCAACGGCTCCTTAGTAGAGATCGTTAAGAGCACCAAATTTCTTGGTGTTCACCTGGCAGAGAATCTCACCTGGTCCCACAACACCAGCTCCATTGCAAAGAAAGCCCAGCAGCATCTCTACTTTCTACGAAGGCTGAAATAAGTCCATCTCCCAACCCCCCATCCTCACCACATTCTACAGAGGTTCTATTGAGAGCATCCTGAGCAGCTGCATCACTGCCTAGTTTGGAAATTGCACCATGTCCAAGCGCAAGACCCTGCAGCGGATAGTGAGGTCAGCTGAGAAGATCATCGGGGTCTCTCTTCCAGCCATTACAAATATTTACACCACACGCTGCATCCGCAAAGCAAACAGCATTATGAAGGACCCCACGCACCCCTCATACAACCTCTTCTCCCTCCTGCCATCTGGCAAAAGACACCAAAGCATTTGGGCTCTCATGACCACTGTTAACAGTTTCTTCCTCCAAGCCATCAGACTCCTCAATACCCAGAGCCTTGACTGACACCAACCCACTGCCCTCTACTGTGCCTATTGTCTTTATTGTTCTGCCTATTATTTATTGTACTGCCTGCACTGTTTTGTGTGCTTTATGCAGTCCTGTGTAGGTCTGTAGTCCAGTGTAGTTTTTGTATTGTTTCATGTAGCACTATTGTCCTGCAAAACGTTGTCTTGTTTTTACTGTGTACTGTACCAACAGTTATGGTCAATAAAAAGTGGTGACTTGATATTGGGGAGAAGGCAGGAGATTGGGGGCTGAGAGGGAACATGGATCAGCCATGATGAAATGGCAGAGCAGACTCAATGGTCCAAGTGGCCTAAATCTGCTCCTGTAGCTTATGGTCTTAAAAACTGATAAGAATAAACAGGTACTAAATGTGAAGAGAGAAAGGAAACTAGGTACCTTATTCTCGGAAGTGAACATAGGTATGAATGTACATTGGACTTTTGAATATTAGTGGAGCTCAATCATATGGACTGGGCATTTGCATTTGCAATAAGTTGGGCACTTGCAACGGGGGGTCAACCTGTTGGTGCATTTCCTAAGCAACACACACAAAATGCTGTAAAAACTCAGCAAGCCAGGCAGCATTTGTGGAGGGAAAAAGACTGTTAACGTATCAGACCAAGACCCAGCATTTACAGAATCTCTTGTCTTCATGATGCTATTCCTAGATTTTTAAACTAGTTTTATCTTACCAGGGAAGTACAAGGAGATACAAAGATCATCATCAGGAAACTGAGTTCAAAATTGTAAGAGAGCTTCACAGATATCCACATCTAAGAAGAATAGCTAACTGCTGAGATCGCCTGCAACAGAGGCCGCCGGGCCATTCGGACCAGGCATGAGATCTGAGATTTATGTGATTGGAATGCACTTTATATTGGTCTCCTTTAGTTTTTCAGCATTTTCTTTCTTGTGGCTAATTAGCAGGTAGATGATCTGTTCTTTGTGGGTGAGTGTGGGGTCAGGGGTGCTACTGTCACGGTTCTTTTTTTGTGACTGAAGAGGTCAGGATTGTTATTCTCACTGATTTTTTTCTACAGGGGAGGGGTTGGGGTGTGTTGCTATTGTCACCGTTTTATTCTGCAAGTGAGGAGATCGGGGATTGTTATTGTCGCTGATTTTTTTCTGGAGGAGGGGGTAGAGATCTATTGCTATTGTCACTGTTTTTTCTGTGGCGGGTGAGGAATTTTGGGGTATGCAAGTTGTGTTTCTTTTTCTTTTTTGTGCGGGGAAGTCGATGTATGGTCTTCCTGTATTTCGTGGCTACCTGGAGAAGACAAGATCAGAGTTGTATTGTACATGCATACTTTGACAATAAAATGAACCTTTTATTAAAAACCATATTAATTTAAATATGGCAATTACATTTTTAACAATAGAATCAGCTTTGAGGCTGCACCAAAGACTATCGAAGACAAGGCATATGAGAGGGAAGCTCTCACACAAGTTTAAAAGGTTCAGACATCTTATTTGGGGTAAAAGATTTCTGTGCTTCTATTCCAAATGCCAACTCTTTTCAGAGGTTAGAGATAATGACCGTGTCACTATCATGTATCTCTACTCCCCAGTTCCTGCTATCAGCAAAAATATTTTTACAACTGTAGACATTGGATTTTCATGGTTTGTGGTCTTTTTTCCAGATATGGCTTCTGAAGCAACTCACTTCAGTTGAATGTTGACAATATTCATTTATTCCATAGTTTCATTTTAAGGTTGTGTGATTGGCTGTTGTGCTACCACTAAATAAATGAAAAAAAACATTGGGGAATCAAATGTTCTTTTCCCCACTTTTTATTTGGGAAGCAAATGGCTGCATCTTCTTTGCCTGTTTCAAAAGTGGACCTGGGTTTCTGAAGGTTACAACCAATATTTACAAACCACGGTTTTGCACCACAGCAAAATTTTAACATGAGTGGTTAACTAAGAGTTGCACCGTTGAAGAGAGTAGTATAAAAGCTCCACTTCATCAAGTTTGGACCCAGCATGACTGAGGAAAGGAATTGGTAGTGATGACTAGCTTTTGTTTTCCAATGTTCATCTCTAGGAATTTTTGAACAATCTATGCTAATATTGAACAGGTGATCAAAAAGGGATGTAGTGGAGAGGATAGATTATAAGTGAAAACATTTTCTCAAAACTATGGATAAGAACAAGAACACTAGAGGAAGGGTGCGTAGAGAAATATTAAACAACATAGAAATATTTATACTCAGTAGCCACTTTATTAGACACACCTGCTCGTTAGTGTAAATATCTAATCAGCTAATCATGTGGCAGCTACTCAATGCATAAAAGCATGCAGACATGCCCAAGAGGTTCTGTTGTTGTTCAGACCAAACATCAGAATGAGGAGGAAATGTGATGTAAATGACTTTGACTGTGGAATGATCACTGCGGTTTGACTATCTCTGAAACTGAGTATCTCCTGGGATTTTTATACATAATGCATAAATTGTACAAAGAATGGTGCAAAAAACAAAAAAAAATCCAGGGAGGGGCAGTTGTTTGGGCAAAAACACCTTGTTAATGAACGAAGTCAGAGAATGGCCAGACTAGTTCAAGCTGACAGGAAGGTGACACTAACTCAAATAATCACATTACAACAGTGGTGTGCAGGAGTATCTCTGAATGGATAACACATTGAACCTTGGAGCAGATGGGCTGCAGCAGCAGAAGTTCCACTCTTGTGCCTGAGTGCAAGTGTATTCAGGGAGATATTTGATTGATGCTATAAGAACATTCATTGCTTTACCTTCAGCAGCTCTGGTACGATGACTGTGTAAATGTTGTTATTAAGGATTCCAATCACTATGGGAGGCTACGAATACTTCAGTTGCTGTATGTCCTGTGTTCACAGTTATTCTGATAATGGATTTGAAAGATTTTGGAAAAGTGGTACTTTTACTCCTTTCTTTTGAGGTGCATACTTAAGTTGTCCATGTCACAATAAAGCAGGGATCACTGCCCACAGTGGACCATGAGATTTGTGCCTGGATTGAGATCTTGATCTTTAAATGCTTTTTTCCCCCCATCAGAGACAAAAACTGATGATACACTGCTGGCAATGGTGAATTTCATGATGGCTGCCTCCCCTGAGGAGTGGGTTCTTAGGTCTGGAAAGTGGTCGACCACATTCTCTGTTACAGTTTGTGAGTTTAGCTTGAGAGGTTTGTGTTCTATGACAAGGGCAGACTTTTACAGATGATGTGACTAAGGCCCATTTTCTCACTGAAAGAGCCAGTATTAATTTGGAGCTCTCCTTTGTATGTGGGCAAATGTTACTACAGCTTAAAGTTATGATGACCTTGGTCCTGAAGTGAAAGCAATGTAGGGTTAATTAGTACTGTAGAATAGTTCACTCCATTAGGAAACTTGGTGGTAAAGTGCAGTGTTGCAATAGACAATAGGTGCAGGAGTAGGCCATTTGGTCCTTTGAGCCAGCACCGCTATTCAATGTGATCATGGCTGATCATCCACAATCAGTACCCTATTCCTGCCTTCTCCCCATTTCCCCTGACTCCACTATCTTTAAGAGCTCTATCTAACTCTTTCTTGAAAGCATCCAGAGAATTGGCCTCCACTGCCTTCTGAGGCAGAGCATTCCATAGATCCATTACTCTCTGGGTGAAAAAGTTTTTCCTGAACTCCATTCTAAATGGCTTACCCCTTATTCTTAAACTGTGGCCTCTGGTTCCGGACTCCCTCAACATCAGGAACATGTTTCCTGCCTCTAGCGTGTCCAATCCCTTAATCAAAAAAGCCTCTGTATCCTTGAAAAAGTGCAATAATTAAAATTGGGGAAGTAACAGTTGGGGTGGCATTGAGAACTTCCGGTCCTTGATTGGAACCCACTCAGAATCCAAGGACGATGGGCTCGGCATGGACTAAATGGGCCGAAGGGACTGCTTCTGTTCAGTAGTACTGCACGACAAATGGTAAAGGGGCGCACAGTCTGCGGGTGCCAGAACGGCCTCAATCATCACCTCAGAAACAGGAATGAGACAGGAATCAGAGTGCAGACTGAAGGCACTTTGTAAATTCAGCGGCCTGTTCCACTGCGGGCCGAAGCTCGGCATCCGTCTTTGGGGAGTGCGCATGTGTGACACGAAGGGGGCGGGGTGACGCCGGGGTGAGTGCGCATGTGTGACACGAAGGGGGCGGGTGAGCGCGGTGCAGAGAGTGCGCATGTGTGACACGAAGGGGGCGGGTGAGCGCGGTGCAGAGAGTGCGCATGTGTGACACGAAGGGGGCGGGAGGGGTGAGTGCGCATGTGTGACACGAAGGGGGAGGGAGGGGTGACGCCGGGGTGAGTGCGCATGTGTGACACGAAGGGGGCGGGTGAGCGCGGTGCAGGGAGTGCGCATGTGTGACACGAAGGGGGCGGGAGGGGTGAGCGCGGTGCAGGGAGTGCGCATGTGTGACACGAAGGGGGCGGGAGGGGTGAGCGCGGTGCAGGGAGTGCGCATGTGTGACACGAAGGGGGCGGGAGGGGTGAGCGCGGTGCAGGGAGTGCGCATGTGTGACACGAAGGGGGCGGGAGGGGTGAGCGCGGTGCAGGGAGTGCGCATGTGTGACACGAAGGGGGCGGGAGGGGTGAGCGCGGTGCAGGGAGTGCGCATGTGTGACACGAAGGGGGCGGGAGGGGTGAGCGCGGTGCAGGGAGTGCGCATGTGTGACACGAAGGGGGCGGGAGGGGTGAGCGCGGTGCAGGGAGTGCGCATGTGTGACACGAAGGGGGCGGGAGGGGTGAGCGCGGTGCAGGGAGTGCGCATGTGTGACACGAAGGGGGCGGGTGAGCGCGGTGCAGGGAGTGCGCATCAGCTCGGCTCGGCGGTGCGGTGCGGTGCGGTCCGGTCCGGTCCGGTCAGGTCATGGCGTACTCACTGGTGAGACAGACGCGGAGTCTAGCCGCTGTAAATGGTCTTATAGTCGTTGCTCCTTCGCGAAGACTGGGGTGACCGGGGTTGGGCAAGGATAAGAATTTCTTGGGCCCTAAGGATGGGCAGGCTAGGTTAAGGGAAGAGTGAAATCTCAGTGAAAAATGGTATGTTTTGTCAGTAAACAAATTTTGGTAAATTGGAAGATAATGTTTGTTCGTACAAAAATACGTAATTGGTAACGGGTGACTAGTGGATGGATTATAAAATAAGAGTTCAGCTAAACTTTTGGGCATTTTCTGGAAGCTAATTTGAAAAACTGGTTATTTAAGGAACGGTACTTGCATTTGCGTAAGATAATGCTACCGATATTAATAACCTACAGCAGTTGGAAGATGCTATTGTTTGTAGCAGAGTTCCTGCTGGAACTGCTAATGGAAATAGTAACCCTGATACTAATTTTAAACTCGATTGGACTAGGTACAGTATTTCCAAGGGTGTGTTTGCAGTGAGGCCTGCTTATTTTGATTAAACTTTGAAATTAATGTTTATATTTTGCACTTTCTCCTATTTCCATTGTGTGGGACATTTGGCCCATCAAGTCGATGCTGATTGTCAGCAATCCCAGTCAGTCGTCTTTGCTGTAACTATTTTCCTACCAGTATGTAGAAAATAGATTCAAAGCTTTGTTTTGTCTTTAATCCTGCAAGTTATTTGGCTTGGCCTATGAGGCAAAATGGAAATATCGCCACCTTCTGAGCTCTACTCAGTCCTACTTCACATTTGGAAATGTAACTTTTGCTGGGTCTAAAATGTTAGTACTCATAAGATAGGAGCATTGTTATCATGCCTTCACCATCAAAGGCAAAACTTAATTCAAAATTCTGGCTCACCAGCATCCACATATAAATGAATAAAAGCAACATTTATGTGTCCTCCTTGCTTGTTAATTTGCTTTCATCCTCTTGCAGCTGGCAGCCAGGGTGCTGTGTTATTCACTCTCTTCCATATTATCACAGTCTTAGCACATTTGCTTGCGCTACCCTGGCACTGGACAATGTAAACTGCCTTTGATTTTGAACTTGATTCTAGAAGGCCTTCACAAACAAAACCAGTAACACTATCTGACCAAGGTTTGACTGACCTTTTTTGCCTTTCCAGTGTTTTTATTTGGAGTTCAATATAAGTGATGTAGTATTAGTTTTTATGATTAAGATTAAGGGCTTCAAAAGTAAGCCTTCTTGATAAATAATCATTTGTACAAGTTAGTTGGTTGTGTGTGCCTGGTTGTCTGCCAAATAAAATCTGCTTCATCCTGCAGTCATCTTATATTTGGCATCAGGCAGTAAATGTCCTTTGAAACATCAGAGATTTTCTAGAAATTTTAGTTATTTGGGCTGGAACAGCTCTTATACATTCATGTAACAACTTGGAAGCATCAATGCTGTTATTTATATTACCTGCACTAAAGTAAGTGCAGAAGAATCACCTTCAAGATTTTTTTGGGAGGCAACCAGAAAAGACTTAAAGTAGCATCATCTGAATTTGCCTCAGCGCAGAAAAATATTTGTAGACCCAAGTGTTTTTATCTAATTTTGGTAAGCGATTAGAAAACAACTGTAATCTTACAGTTAACTTTATGAAGATACAGTCAGGCAAAGAACTACTTTGGTGGATATCATCAATTCAGTTTAATACCACCTTACATTTTATTTCACTGATTCCAATTTAAAATTCAACAATATTCAACCAGTTTGGAAGTTTAATAGGTCTTTTGAAATGAACCTGAGGTCTATAGCTGCTTATTAGATTCAAAATCCACACATCAGAAGATGTGAAAGTATTGACAAAGTCCAAAGTAGGCTTCAGTGTTTTTACATGTCATTGAGAATAACTGGCTGCTAATGTTGACATACTTGGGCATAGAAATTTTGTAAGCTGTGGTCAAGTAAAATGCAAAATGGAGTTCATACAACTTTCCATTCTATTACTAATCTTTGCAGACATTCATTCTAAATAAAGAAGTGTTGCAGAAAATTCAGATTTTTGTACAGTGCACTGATCAGAAAGTTTATTAAGTTTGGGTAAGCTGATATTGAAAAATACATTGGAATTCAATAAATGTTATGGCCAAAGCAGTGTTTAGAGTTAGTTTTAGCCTGACAGGTGCATACTGTTTGTTTCTAAACTAAATATTCAGTTAACTTGGCCAACAGGCTTTAAATGCAACTTTCCATAATATACAGGTTATTTCTCTCTTTCACTGCTGTGGAGTTCTATAATAGTGCAAAAAGAAATTGTCCTTGTGTTCATTTAATTGCATCAGTCAATTATGTATCCTCTGATTCAGCCTTTCTCAACCTTTTTGCCCTGGAGGAACCCTTGAAATAATTTTCAGGTCTCAGAAAGCCTGTGTAAAAGTTATTAAATCTACAGTTCCCAGTACATTAGTATGATCGGTAAGTTGTAGATGTAATAATCCAAAAATAATTGTCAGTGCTCTTTTGAGTAGAGAATGAATTTTTAGTCAACCTTTCTTGGGGAAATAAAAGATAGTTAAGCTTAGCTTTTCTTGAAATTAATTTTTCTTTTCCTTTCATAATTTTTTTAAAACTCAAGGCAAATATAATAAAATTATGTTAAATATCTGGCTTAGGCCAAAATGGTATTTAATATTGCTAAAAGTAGACTCAGTAGATTTAATTTAAATAAAGGTTGTAAATTGATTTTAATTCATGCTATTTACAATATGAAAATTTATTGGCAATGTTCAATAATAAAAAGTTATTAAAAACCATAAGCCAAAGCAATACAAATAAAAATATTGCCAAAGGCACTTTTATATAAGACTTTGAAAAAAAACATTTTCTTACTAAGTGACATCAGGCTCAAATATAAACCTAGCATGTGAAATCTGTGCTACTTGGTTTTTTTTTGCTGCACAAATGCTCAATTCTGGGTCGAACTTGAGATGAACACACATGGATTACCTTCAACTGAAATGAGATGTGTGGTTTGTTAAACAAGGAAAAGCTTGCTACAGATAAGAATTTGAAAACTGCAACAAAATGTTTATTGCGTTCTTATGAATTGCAGGATGCTCTTTCACAGAAGTCCAGAACGTCAGTGGACAGGTCAGAAAATCTCATCTTGAGTGCATGATCAGACTGCATCTCACAAAGTTCTTCCTGTCAAGGGCAAGTTCTCAGACTGAGCAAAAAAATTCAGAGAAAGGATCCCAGTCATATACTTGGAAGAAGGAAAAGTACTGTTCAGTTTTGTTCTGCAGTTCTTCCAGCTGGTTTTCAATAAGACTTAAGACTTTCTAATCCTTCCTCATTCTCAAGCCCAAGCAGCAGTCAAACCATTTCAAGAATGGTGTTACTTGAAGTCAAAACTTGCAGAGACTTCTTCAACTGGTTCATATGATGAAAAATGCTAAGTAGGCTGGTTTCTGCAGCCATTCTTCATCATTACTCAGCAAAATCTGGCCTACTATTTTCTTGTAAGTACGCCTGCAACTCTCAGCTCAGACACTCTTCCTCTGCTAAACCATTTGATTTCTGTATGTAGCAGAAGATTGGTGTCCTCTTTGTTCATGTGTTCACAGTTATTAAACATTCTCGAGTGAACTGGTCTTTGTTTAATAAAGTTAACCATTTTTGTGGTATCATCCAGAATTTTTTTCATTTCATCTGAGAGTTTTTGACATCAGCACCTCTGTGAAGAAAGCGGTGTGTTGAGTCCCTCCAGCTTTTGTTGTGTGTTGTGACAACATCAGGATTTTATTTTTTAACAAGAGGGATTAATCCTCTCATGGAACCAACCATTGGGGCACCATCAGTACAGATGCCAACACAGTTATTCCAAGATAGACTTCTTGTTTCCAGATATGAAGACCAAACATGTCCTGCCAAAGGGTCTTGTCCCAAAACCTCAGCTGTACTTTTTTCTATAGATGCTGCCTGGCCTGCTGAGTTCCTCCAGCATTTTGTATGTGTTGCTTTGGTTTCTAGCTCTTGCTTTTGATTAAATATATCTTGGCCTTTGCTTGTTTTGGGCAGCACTTTGCAACAGTAAAAGTTTTCTTGAATTTCAACATTTACGAATTTTACAAATCCTATAACATGACATTTATTGGTGAAATCTGTTGACTCATTAACCTGGATAGAGAAGCTGTTTTTCTGTTTATCTCACACAACCTGTTCAGCATCACATGACATGTCATCAATACATCGACTTGTACTGTTTGAGAGTGGCCGCCTTCTTGCCTGAACAAAAACCATGTAAGAGCCCATTCTTGAGCTCTGTGTTCTTCTCATGCACACAGAGTACACACTACAGTTACAGTTAGCCAAGACTGCAAGGGCTTTCAGGTTAACAGTCAGTCTGAAGAAAACAATGATCCTCCATCAGAATCCCCCTTGTGGCATTTACAACCCACCTCTGGTCACTATTGATGAACACCCTCTCACCACATTTGAGCAGATCACCTACCTGGGCAGCATCATCTCATTGACAATTGACTTGCCAGAGCTAGCATTGCCTTCGGGTGGCTCCAAAATGTGTGGAAGAACAACCAGCTATGCCTGTCCACAAAAATCCAGGTGTTACAGGGCTGCCATCATCACAAAACTGCTGTACGACTTTGAAGCCTGTGTATTATACTGCAAGCAAATCCAGTTGCTGGAGTGCTCCATCAGCGCTCCACCGTGGGTATCCAGTGGCAGAGCTGTGTCTCCAACAACGAGGTCCTGGAGAAAGCTCAACATTGAAGCCACTCTGCAGGTCAGGCTACGCGTCTTGCATGGTCAGCTCCAGGTTACAGAAAGCAGTACTCTACGGAGAACTCTCTCAGGGGCAAGAGAGATTGTGGTGCCCCGCGCGAGAGGTACAAAGACCAACTTGAGCAGCAATTCTCTGAGGCAAATTTTGAGCTCAACGAGTGGCAGCAGCTGACTTGTGACAGAGACCTCTGGAGAACACTGATCCATGGAACAGCCAAGAATTTTGAGGAATCCAGAAGAACGAATGCTGGTGAGAAGAAGATCCTACTACCCAAGCACCTGCATCCCAACTGTTCCTGTGTCCCTACTGCTCCAGAGTCTGCAGATCCAGAATTGGCCTCTACAGTCACCAGCGATCATGCCATCATCATTGAGCGTGAAACCTTTTCAATTTTTCATACTGCAGCTTGTCCTAGCATTTTACCCACTATAATTTTATATGCTGACATTGTTAGGTTTTCACCAACTGTGTTACGATTCCTTTCTGGGTAATAAGTTCAGCTAACTTGCTTCCTGGGTGTTTTTGTGACTATTTTAACAAAACCTTTACTCTGTTTTGAGATTGTAATAGCCATTTAAAATAGTCAGCACTTTTATGAGTCATGGCTGGGATTTTGTAGTACACGTCTTCTCAGTTTTGCTGGAGCCATTGCTGCATTTGTACGTTGTTTGCCAGAGTAGGCACAATGGAGTAAGACAACTTAGTTCACCACTCCATGTAAAACCCATTTACGTCTGTAAAACACAAGGGTTATTAAAAGATAGATGAGTCCACTCAGCTCTCAGAAAACGCACTTCACACTCCTCATCGGCCTACCGTCCTCCCTCCATGCAATACAGCACTTGCTAATTAACATGAGTTTTCTTCTTTTTAAACCATTCTGTTGATGTACTCTTGTGTCTTGGATCATTGTCTTATTGTATCATCCAACTGCTACTAAGTTTCAGGTGACAGATCGCTACCCTGACATTCTCCTGTGAAATGTCTTGATACAATTCTCAATTCATTGATCCCGCAACAATTGCAAGTTGTCCAGGCCCCAAGGCAACTAAGCAGCCTCAAACCATGATGCTCCATCTGCCATGCTTTACCGTTGGGATGAGGTTTTGGTGTTGATGTCCACTTTTCATCCAAACGTAGCCAAGAAGTTCAACTTTTGTCTCATCTGTCCACAGAACATTGTCACAGAAGTATTGTGGAACATCCAGGTGGTCTTTTGCAAACTTGAGACGTACAGCAGTGTTTTCTTAGAGAGAACCGTGGTGTTCTTCCATGAACACCATTTTTGTAGAGTGTTTTTCTTATGGCAGACACATAAACAGAGACTTGGTAAGCTCTAGAGATTTCTGCAGAGTCTTTTTTTTTTGTTGCCCTTGCGTTCTTTTCCACCTCCATCATTGCATGTGTTCTTGCTGTGATTGTTGAAGGACACCCACTCCTAGAGAGAGTAGCAACAGTACTGAATTTCTTCCCTTCGTAGACAATTTCTCTTGCTGTGGGCTGATGAACACTCAGGTCTTTAGAAATGTTTTTGTTGCCTTTTTTAGCTTCTTGAAGCAACATTTCTTTTTTAAGGTCCTCAAAGTTGTTTTGATTAAGGCATGGTGCACATAAACAGATTTTTCTTGAAGAGCAGGCTCTGACAGTAACCTGACTTTGTCTTTTTTTTTATTATAGGGCACCTCTACAGCCCACACCTCCAATCTTATCTCATTGACTGGACACCTGACTTCAAACAGCTTCTGTAGAAAGTATTACCCCAGAGGTTCACATACTAGTTGAACCTAGACTGGAATTATTTAAATGGTTTACTCAGTATTGACGAAAAGCAGTACAATTGTTTGTGTTAGTGTGCAGATTTTTTTGTCTATTGTGACTTGGATAAAGATCAGACCTCATTTTTTGAGTAATTAATGCAAAAAATCTAGGATTGTATGTTACTATGAAAATTTTAAGCCAAAATAGGTATGTGGTACGAGGAAAATGGCTAATATTGCAGACAATGTAGCAAAGTTTTCTAACCTGGAACTCTTGAGTCTTTTTCCATAGATATTACCTGGCCTGCTGAGTATTTCCTTCATTCTGTTCTGTTAGTTTTCCAACATCTGTAGCTCTTGGTTTGTCAGAAAAGCCTTAAAGTGCTTTTAGTGATTCTGTTTTACTTGGTCTTTGTTGCAAATTGAATCTGCTAATGTCAGTATCAGTGAATTTACAAGCTGTTAAATTTTGATATACTAATTAGTCTTTAAATAGACCAAGAAATATTTTGCTTGGCAAACTCTGACCATTAAGAATCTAACTTTTCTTGCCTAGATTGTGAATCCCTTAAATCTATTTTTATCACTTCTAGTTTAATCTTGTATACTACTAACCTTTTAATCTAAAATAATTTTTCCTTCCTACTTTGCTATCTGAAAATCTTGAAAAAGTCTCTGGTTGGTGTCAAAGATGTTGAACTGCCATTCCTTTGGAAATGAAATCCATACCAGAGATTGCTCAATGTTTGGGAAAGCTTTCTTCAAAATCAGTGGCAAGCACATAATTTCTCTACTGATTACAAAATCTAGACTATTCTTTAACTTTATAGACTTCAACTGTAGTTGAGTACATTTCATATTTTTGGGACTGAATGGTTCATGTATTTGAATATGATAGTTGATACAGTTAGTCAGTTTACTGTATTTTGGATCTGAGGGCAACATAGAATTCTGACCCAATAGTGATTCAGAAGATGCACTAATTTTTCAAGTTTATGTTTGTTTATGTGGAGCATTTGTCAAAAGCTTTATGCAGAACTAAATTAAATTGTGCAAAATGCAGCAATGTTCCTTGAAGCTCAGCTGTACCTCACTGGTGTATGACTGCGCCTTCACATAAAGTTGAGATATTGATGGCAAAGAAGATCTCATGAATGTTGGTAGTAGACAAGTTTTGATTTTTAATATTGTTTGTTTTATTTGTTCTATACTTGGGTAATGCTTTAGATTAAGTTTGCCACTGTTAATGCTTGCATCAATTTGTACTAGGGCTTTAAAGTATTAATAAACCACTAAGCTTATTATTTTTGTTGCCTTGAAATACCATTGTCTTACAGACCTCAGGAGTGCTCATTGCATTTGGTGCCATTTTCTTAACAACGGTTGGTGTTGTTGTTGGCCATTATGTATTGTCCAAAAAAAAGAAACCTAAGGTTACGTTGGAAGATCCCAATGAGAAGTACCCTCTGCGACTGATAGATAAAGAGGTAAATGGAATAACTGAATGTTCAGACTTTAACTACTAAATAAATTTGTGAAATAGTCACTTGGTTTTCCTTTCACAACAGATTGTGAGTCATGACACTAGGAAGTTTCGCTTTGCTCTTCCTTCAGCGAGTCACATTCTTGGGTTGCCTGTGGGTAAGTTAATGAAATTGACTTTGAATAGCATTATTGCTTTAGACTTTATGGGAGCAGCTTGATTCATTTATTCTACCGTTTTAAATTTCCTTCTGTGTGACAAGTATTTTTCACCTGATAATATCATAGGACCAAAAGACACATAGAAACAGAATTGGGTCATTCAGCCCATTATGTCTGGTCCACCATTCCATCATGGCTGATCCCAGATCGCACTCAACCCCATACACCTACCTTCTTGACATATTCTTTTGCCCTGAACAAGTAGGAAATTCAACTTCTTTAAATATACCCACAGACTTGGCCTCCACTGCAGTGTATGGCAGAGCATTCCACAGATTCACTGCTGTCTGGCTAAAATGCCATCTGAAAATCCTCCTTGCCTGTGCCCTTCAACTTTGTGGCTGTGCCCTCTACTTCTGGATACCTCCACCATAGGAAACGTCCTCTCCACATCCTCCTTATCTAATCCGTTCAACATTCAGTAAGTTCCAATGAGATTCCTCACGTTCTTCTAAATTCTAGTGAGTACAGGCTCAAAGCTGTGGAGCGCTCCTTGTGAATCTCCTCTGGACTCTCCAGTGACAACACATCCTTTCAAAGATGTGGGGCTCAAAACTGTTGACAATACTCTTAAGTGCAGCCTAACTCATGTATTATAAAGCTTCAGCATTATCTCCTTGCTTTTATATTCTATTCCCCTTGAAACAAATGTCAACGTTGCATTTGGCTTCTTTACCACAGACTCAACCTGTAAATTAACCTTCTGGAGGTCTTGCACGTGGACTCATAAGTCCCTCTGCACCTCTGAATTTTCTCCCCACTTAGATAATGGTCTGCTCTATTGTTCATTTTACCAAAATGCATTATCATAAATTTCCCAACACTGTATTCCACCTACCACTTTTTTGTCCATTCTTCCAAATTGTCTGTCCTGCTGCAATGGCATTGCTTCCGAAGCACTACCTAGGCTTCCACCTATCTTTGTATCATTCGCAAACTTTGCCACAAAGCCATCAATTCCATTATCTAGATCATTGAAAAACAATGTGAAAAGTAGTGGTCCCAATACCCCTGAGGAACACCACTAGTCACTGGCAGCCAACCAGAAAAGGCAGCTTTCATTCCCACTGGCTACCTCCTGCCTGTCAGCCATCCCCATATCCAGGCCAGTATCTTTCCTGAAGCCTCATTTGGCACCTTACCAAATGCCATCTGAAAATCCAAGTAAATGACATCCACTGCCTCTCCTTTGTCCACCCTGCTTGTTACTTCCTCATAGGACTCTGATTTGTCAGGCAAAATTTCCCTTTACATGCTGACTTTGACTTATTTAATCATTAGTCTCCAAGTACCCCGAAACCTTATCCTTGATAATGGACTCCAACACTTTCCCAACCACTGAAGTTAGGCTAACTGGCCTATAATTTCCTTTCTTTTGCCTTCCTCCCTTCTTTGAGTGGAGTGGCATTTGCAATTTTCTAGTTTTCCGGGACCTTGCCAGCATCAAGTGATTTTTGAAAGATCTTGTCGATGCATCTGCTGTCTCTTCAGCAACCTCAAGTCTCTGGGATGTAATCCATCTAGTGCAAGTGACTTATCCACCTTAAACCTTTGAGTTTGTCTAGCACTTTTCCCTTGTAACAGCAAGGGCACTCCCTGACACTCACAGACCTCTTGACACACTGCTAGCATTCCACCATGAAGACTGATGCAGAGTACTAATTAAGTTCATCTGCCATTTCTTTATCCCCCATTACCTCACTACCACAATTTTCCAGTGGTCCAGTCTGAACTCTTACCTCCCTTTTACTCTTTATACAACTGAAAAAAGACTTTTGGTATCCTGCTTTATATTATTGGCTAGTTTGTGCTCATATTTCATCTTTTCCGTTATAGCTTTTTTAGTTGCCTTTTGTTGGATTTTTAAGAGCTTCCCAAATCATCCAACTTCCCACTCACTTCTGCAACCTTGTATGCCCTTTCCTTGGCTTTTATGCAGTCCTTAACTTCCTTTGCCAGCCATTCTTGCCTACTCCTGCCATTTGAGAACTTCTTCCTCTGTGAGACATATCTATGCTGCACCTTCAGCTATTTCCAGAAGCTTCAGCCATCTCTGCTGTGCCGTCATCCCTGCCAGTATGTTACTCCAATCCATCTGGGCAAGCTCCTCTCTCATACCTCTGTAATTCCCTTTATTCCATTGTGATACTGATACATGTGACTTGTGCTTCTCCCTCTGAAATTGCAGTATGAATGAACACTGACTTCTAAGGGTTCCTTTACGTTAAGCTCCCTAATAAGATCTGGGTTATTGCACAGCACCCAATCGAAGATGCTCAGGCACAAGCTGCTCTAAAACGCCATCTTGTAGGCATTCAGCAAATTCTCTCTTGCGATCCAACATCAACCCGATTTTCCCAATCCCCATGTAAATTGGTCCCCCATTATAATTGTGACATTACCTTTATTACGTCTTTTCAGCTTCCTTTGCAATCTCAACCCCACATCTTACCTACTGTTTGGAGCGCTATCTATGATTCCCACAATGGTATTTTTTACCCTTGCAGTTTCTTATCTCCACCCATAAAGATTCAACATTCTCTGGCCCTATGTCACCTGTTTCTAAAGATGTAATTCCATCTCTTACACTCAGAGCCACACCACCGCCCATGTCTTCCTGCCTGTTATTTTGGTACAAGTTATATCCTTTGTTAAGCTCCCAACTGTGGTTTTCTTTCAGCCACGATTTAGTGATGCCCAAAACATCATATGGACTAATCTCTAATTGTGCCACAAGTTTATCCACCTTATTCCAAATGCTGCACTCATTTAGATACAACACCTTCAGTCCTGCATTCATCACCCTTTTGAATTTTGCCTCTGGTACAATTTAACTCTTTGCTCTGTCTGCATTTGTCCCCAGTCATTGCCCTGTCCTTACATTTATGTTATACCATCATCTACTTGTAAACCTGCTGGCTCATCCTCAGCTCTATCATACTGGTTCCCATCCCCTTGCTATATTAATTTAAACCACTCCCAACAGCTCTAGTAAACCTGCCTGCAAGAATACTGGTCCTCTTCGGATTCAAGTACAACCTGTCCCTTTTGTATAAGTTACACCTACTGCAGAAGAGATCCCAATTATACAGAAATCTGAATCCCTGCCCCCGTTCCAATTCTTCAGCCACGCATTTACCTTCCACCTCATTCTATTCCTATCTCACTGTCACATGGCATGGGCAGCAATCCCAAGATTACTACCCTTGAGGTCTTGCATCTCAGCTTCCTTCCTTCCCTATATTCTGTTTCCAGGGCCTCCTCCCTTTTTCTACCTATGTAGTTGGTAGGAATATGTACCACAACTTCTGGCTGCTCACCCTCCTTTTTCAGGATATTGTGGATGTGTTCAGAAACATCACTGACCCTGGCACCTTTGAGGCAAACTACCAAAAGTGTTTGTTTTTTGCACCAGCAGAATTGCCTGTCTTTCCGCTAACTATAGAATCCCCCATCACTGCTGCCATCCTCTTCAGTTCCTATCCTTCTGAGCCACGGAGCCAGACTCAGTGCCAGAGGCATGGCGGCTGTTGCTTCCCTCAGGTAGGTCATTCTCTTCCCCCCCCCCCCACCCCAACAGTACTCAAAATTGAGTACTTATTGTTGAGGGGAATAGCCACAATTGTTCTCCCTTTTCACTCCTCTCAGTCACCCATTTATCTGTCTCCTGTAGCCTTGGAGTGACTGCCTCCCTGTAGCTCCTGTCTATCAGCTCTTCACTTTCCCTAACACGCCGAAGGTCATCGAGCTGCAGCTCCAGTTCCTTAACACGTTCTCTAAGGAGCTACATCTCGATGCACCTGGTGCAGATGTGGCCTTTGGGGAGATCTGACACCCAGATCAGAACACTGGCCCTGTAGACATGCCCCCGTTCTCTCAAGAGTTAAATAGGAAAAAGGAAATAAGAAATGAGAAATTAACTTACCTATTTACCTTGCCTGTTCTTGCTTATGCCCTGTTGAGTTAAAGCTTTACCACTCTGACTCAGATCACTCTAACCACCACTGCCACGATGACTGCTCTGCTAGCCAGTACCACTCTTATAGTGACTGGGTTTTAAAGCTCATCACCAGGTTTGCATGGGAACGCTTCACTGCCCCTGCACAGTACTGCAATCAAAGACACACATTGAAAAAATCTTCCTGCTTTTGATGGCCAAGCAGAGTTGGCAGTGTAGAAGATTGCATTATGACTTTGTGTCCAAGCTGCATGGTTACCAGTACCTACATCTCTTTCTGTTTTTTTTTTACCTGGACTGCACAAAATCCATGTATAGGAATTGCATTGTAGGAAAAGGCTTTAATATGTTAATATATAAAATGTACTTGTATCCCATGCTTGGATTGGAGAGGTTTTGGTAATAGTTGTTCCTTTAAGCATAGCCATCTGGACATCTCACTTCGGGTTCTTAAGAATAAAATCCTCTAGCCTTCGTTATACTTGATAGAAAACTAATAATATAAAAAAATTAAACCCTGGATAGGTTTGAGGAAATGGTATTCCACAGTTCTTTTGGGTGTGCTTGTCTCTATTGTGCCAGTGACACTCCTGTTCTATTTCTGTGTTTATGCAAACTTACCTGCTCATATGCTTATTTTTAGATCAGTATCCAAACTGATTTTTCAATGGGCCTGCCATACTTGAGAACAAACTCAAGCATGTTCTCTCACTGGTTTTAAAGCTGTCTTCCATTGGCCTACTTATTATTACTTCAATTGTGATCCTAGTTTAAATTTTATTTTGATTTGAGAATTTCAATTGCAGGAAAACATGTGTACCTTTCTGCCAGAATTGATGGAAACCTTGTTGTGCGACCATATACTCCGGTTAGCAGTGATGATGAAAAGGGTTACGTTGATCTTGTTGTGAAGGTAATGTTTTTTTATATTCCCTTTCCTTATCAATGAGCATATAACTCACTATTTCCTTTACATTCTGTGACCATAGCAAAATTGAATTTGAATCTAGAATATTAAGTGCTTGACTGGAAAATCTTTTTAACCTTTCTCGCTACTCTCTATGTGATCTCTACTGCTCACCTATCACTTTCCAGCCTTGGGTTTTGGTGTGTCATCTGGATCCTCTCTGTAAAATGCTCCCTGACCTGCTGATTTCCTCCAGCATTTTGTGTGTTCTTTAGATTTACGGCATCTGTGGAATACCTTCTACATTTTGTCTGCACACAAATCAACAACCTGGCTTCCGTCCTCCTTTTGCTCTGTGGATTCTCCAAATTAATATTGTGTCTTTCTCAAAATGAGTGATTCAAAGGCAGTACCGTTTGCTGGACTTATGTCATATCATCGAACTGAGCCCATTTCCTTGCTGGATATGCTAACAAAATTTTACTATAATACCTAGGTGATGTAATAATTTTAACTCTAAGTGCTGGATTGTTATTTCCTTTGGGTTTAATTATGTACAACATCAAAGTACAGATGTACCAACAATACCAAACTATCTAGTCCCACGTGCCTATGCAAGTTGACTTGTATTCCCTGTTTGTTCACATACATACCCAAGTACATCTAAAACATAAAATCTGCTTCCACCTATCCTGGCACTATCATTGTTCCTTTTTTAAAAAAAGAAAATTTTGCCCTTCTCACTTTAAGCCTGTGAACCTGTTTCCTCTAACCTTTAATATTTCCATTCCTGTATGTGTGGGGCTCTATCCGTACCTTGTATAATTTTAAACAGTTCTATTTATTGAGAAAAACAATCCAAGTTTGTCCAAACTCTCAATATAGCTAATATGCTCTAATCCAGGTAACCTTCTTTAATACCCACTCCAAAGTCTTTAGGTAGTGTGGTAATCAGAATTGTACAAAGTACTCTAAATGTGGCCTAACCAAAGCTTTACATAACTGCAGCATGACTTCCTTACTTCTACACTCAACATGAAAGCAAGTATGCCATGTGCTGCGTTTTCTATCCTATCGACCTGTGCTGCCATTTTCAGGGAGCTATGGACTTTGATACCTCAAGATTTCTCTGTCCAGAAGTGCTGTCAAGGGTACTGATACTTTTCACTTGTATTTTACCTTTCAAAGTGCAGCACCTCACACTCGTCTGAATTAAATTTCTTCTGCCATAACTAATGTGTTAAATCCTAATAGTGGAGATTTTTAAATTAAACACTTTTTAATTCAATTTTTGGTCATTTCAGTTTTTCAAGGGTAGCTAAATTTAACATGCAATATAATACCCAGGGAGACAAGTAGTCCAAATAACATGGTGCTCCATTTAAATGCATTAAATGAATGCATGTTCTTCTTTGCATATAAATGAATCAAGTTTACATTGTTGAAAAATAGTAAATTGAAATGCTCTTTAGAAATGAAACAACTTTAGGTTGTGGTAATTTAAGTCCTAACACTTGAAATTTGTAGCCAGTTTAACATTTTCAGTTTAGTTGAGTCATAAATGTATATTTTAAAGTTCATTTAATTGCTGTTTTAAAGAAACTTCAGATGGAAGACCAGTCATTAAAGATGCAGATGTTTCAGTAATCAGTAATCATTTGGCTGCATGCAACAGCTTCAACTAATGTTACATTGGTTTCACTGCAACTGTCCAAGAAACATTATACACTTGAGAACCATGCTATGATGGTATGCCAGTGTTAATACATGTTTAACTGCTGGTCCCCAGGATCTATGGTTGCTTTGAACCATAATTAGATAATGAGAGTACTGCTTCACATTTTGGGATTCCTTATAATTCAGAGCTGTAATGTGTTAGATTGGAATAGCTAAGTCAGTCTCATGATTTTTAGCTCCTTATCATCAGAAATTACACCTCTTCAAAAACAGTATCAAAGCTATAGAAATGGAGAACATCATGGAGGGAACGGGACGGGAGCAATCACGATGTTGGGATTATTCTACAGAAACAGTACCAATTGCAACAGAGATGCTACGATGCAGATTTTGGAAAGATGCAAAAAAAGAGAATGTTGTTGTCATGGATGACTTCAACTTTCCAAGTATTGATCGGCACCTCCTTAGTACAAAAAGTTTAGATGTGGTGGTTTATGTTGGGTGTCTAGAAAGGATTCCTGACTCAGTATGTATTTTGTATGTAAAGGTGTTTAGGGAAGACCTACCTGGGATTCTGGATGAGTTTGGCCATTGAGGCAGGGGAAGGATGGTAGGGTGAAAGAACTGTAGTTAACAAAATGTGGAATATCTAGTCAAGAGGAAGAAAGAAGCATAGTTGAGCTTTAGGAACTAAGGATCAGACAGGGCTCTAGAGGGAGCTTTATAATGGACTTGGGGCTGGCTGGGTGGGGGCATGAGAGGACCTCGGTGAGTACGATTAAGGAAAGCCTCAAGGGGTTCTACGTGTATGTGAAGGGTAGAGCCAGTCAGGGATAGAAGAGGAAATACATGCCTGGTGTTGGAGGAGGTAGGAGAGGTCCTTGATGAATACTTTGCTTCAGTATTCACCAGTAAAGGGACCTTGTTTGTGAGGACAATGTAAAACAGGCTCTTATGGTGCAACATCTTGACATTAAGAAGGGATTGCTGGAACTTTTGTTAAGTCCTGGGCCAGACGTGATGTACCCCAGATTACTATGGGAAGAGATTGCTGCGTCTTTGATTGTCTTTGCATCCTCACTGGCCAGAGTGCGAGTATCAGAAGATTGGAGAGTGGCAAGTGTTAGTCCTTTGTTCAAGAAAAGTAGTAGGAATTATAGACCAGTGAATCCTACATCAGTGGTGGGCAAACTGAGGATTCTTGGAGACAGGATTTACAAGCATTGGAGAAGCATAATCTGTTTAGCAGTAGTCAACATGACTTCATGAGGGGCATGTCATGCCTCCGAGAAGGATTGAATTCTTTAAAGAAGTGGCAAAAACAGATTGAAAGAGGAACAGTGGATGTGATGTATATGTATTTTAGTAAGGCATTTGACAAAGTAACCATGGTAGGCTAATTCAAAGTCAGGTGTCATGGGATCTAGGGAAACTTGGCTGCGTGGCTTCAAAATTGACTTGCCCACAGAAGGTGGTAGTAGATGGGGCATATTCTGCCTGAAGATCAGTGACTAGTGGTGTTCTGCAGAGATCTGTCTGGGGTCCCTGCTCTTTGAATTTTTTTTATAAATGACTTGGATGAGGAAGTGGAAGGGTGTGTTATTAAGTTTGAGAATGACACGAAAGATGGTGAAATTATGGATAGTGTGGAAGGTTGCTGTAGGTAACAATGGGACAGTAGGATGCAGAGTTGGGCTGAGAAATGTCAGGTGGAGTTCAATCTGGAAACCTGAAGTGCTTCACTGGAAGAACGAACTTGAAAGCAGAGTACAGGGTTAATGGCAAGATTCTTAAGTGTTGAGGAACAGAGGGATCTTGGAGTTCGCATCCATTGGTCTTTCAAAGTTGCAGTGCAAGTTGATAGGATAGTTAAGAAGGCGTATGGTGTGTCCACCTTCATTAATCAGAACTCTTGAGTTCAGGAGCCACAAGGTAATGTTGCAGCTCTTGAGATTTACCAGGTGCTGAGTGGATTAGAGTACATCTTTTTGGGAAGGTTGTGTGAGGTAAAGCTTTTCTCTTTGGAATGAAGGAAGATGAGAGGCGACTTATGAGGTGTACAAGACTATAAAAGGCATAGATACAGTGGACACCCAGAGACATTTTCCACTGGGCAGATGTGCCCAAAAGAGGGGACGTAACTTTAAGGTGTTTGGAGGAAAGAATTGGGAATATCAAAGGTGTTTTTTTAAACACTGGTAGGAGTGTGAAATGCGATACTCTGGTGGTGGTAGAGGCAGATGCTTCAGGGATTTATAAGAGAATCTTAGATAGCCCTCTTTTTTTATCCATGTGCCTATGTGGGAGGGAAGGGTTAGATTGATCTTGGAGTTTGTTTAAAAACATCGGAGACTGAAGGGCCTGTATATTCTCTGATCTATGTTTTTTTAGACTTGACCCTTCTAAGCTCATAAGTTCATCTTTTTTTCTGTAGATATATTTTAAAGGAGTACATCCTAAATTCCCTGAAGGTGGAAAAATGACTCAGTACCTGGAAGATCTGAAGACTGGGGACACGATCAATTTCCGAGGCCCCGGTGGATTACTCATTTATAATGGAAAAGGTGAAGTTCTCATTTGTAATTCAATCTAACATGCTCGGCTTCCAGAGCAGCATACTGAGAACAGTCAGACTGGGGTTCAGTACAGGTTTAATGTAATTATCCCCAGCCCTCATTGTCCATGAGGGATTGGGGCGCACTCTTTCTGTGGATAACAATTTGGAGATTCCACTGTAATGTCAAAATACCTTGCAGTTTTTTTAAAGCAATTTTGAAGTCGAGCTGCAGTTGTGTAAACAGGCCACATTTTAATAGAATTTCATACAATCCATTACAAAACTTGTCACATTGAAAAGTTGGTCATTCAGTTTTGAAATGTATTTGGCAGTTCTTTGATTTAGGTAGATCAATAGATAGATACTTTATTCATCCCCAAGGGGAAATTCAACATTTTTCCAGTGTCCCATACACTTATTGTAGCAAAGCTAATTACATAAGTATTTAACTCAATATAAATATGATATGCATCTAAAATCACCCTCCCAAAAAGCATTAATAAATAGCTTTTAAAAAGTTCTTAAATAGTTTGTAATGTCTTGTAAGTTATGATTTGTCCGGGAAGCTCTATATTTAAAAACTTAACATTTGCTAATTGGCATGATTCTGATTAGCAATCCTTTTGCTTTCCACTCCTTAATCGTTCATAGTTGAATGAGTCATGTTCACTCAGAGGGTAGTGAATCTTTGAAATTCTTGACCCAAGAGGGCTGTGGAGGCTTAATTACTGAATATATTCAAAATTTTAAAAATTTTGTATTGGGTGGAAGGGGGAAGAGAAGGTTATTGCACAAAAGTAGCACAAAATCAAAGGTTAATCATCATACTGAATGATGGAGTAGATATACAAGGTGAATAGCCTGCACCTATTTACTCTCATTCATACATTGCCTGTTTCCCCTCTTAGTCCTAATTTTGTCTTGCCATTAATCATGCTGTTCTCTGCTTCTCAAGTATTTGATGTGTGTTTTCTACACACTCTAACTTTTGACTCATTCGTACTTATACAGATTTGAAATTGGTCATTTATCTCATCGTGTCCGTGCCAATCTGGATGTCTATTTTGGGATAATCCTATTTTGCCTGTGTCTGGCTTCTATCCATGTAACTATTTAAATGTTGTTAAAATTGTAATTCCATCTGCTACTAGCAGTTCTTTCCATATACCCAGAAGATCCGTGTAGAAAAGTCTGTCCCTTACTTAAGCCTGCCCTGTGAAAAACACTGACAATCTACCCTGTCTGTGCCACTATATTAACATTGGTTCTTCTGTTAATTATATTCTTTCCTTGCTCTAAACTTATCTATTGCCTAATTTTGCCTACAGTTTTCCCTAGTCTGAAGTCTGTTTAGCACCATTCTATGCACATCTAATGCTCATTTTCTGCTGTTATGCTGACCTTACATCCTGGGTTAGAAGGGATTGCTGTACATTGTTTTCACCTACCTGTCCATCCGCTCATTTTGTTGACCTTGCCAACTCCACACAGCATTGGTGGGTCATTGGCTTGCTTCATTGTTGATAAGATTATATTGGTGCTCAGTACGTGGAATTCTCAATTCTGCCTTTAAGAGTATGATAAATGGTCAATGTGAAGTATTTTTCAGTTGTTTCTCCAAGGAAATCCTTTTTGATAGACTTGTAGTGATTACCTGGACTCTTCATGGTACCAATCCCAGTCAATTTTTGCCTAAAATTACACGACTGCTTGCTGTTTTGAGGCTGTGATTTAGGAGCAATCAGAAGTGGAACTTATTGCTCTTATCAGAAAATGTTTAACTTTACATCTACTATGTTTTCAACTTCTGTATGCCAGCTGAGGTTAGAAGTTTAAAACTAAGACAGGAACTTCATTATAGAGGAGCAAACAAATCAAAAACCTTCAAACAAAGTTGCTATCTTTGTAAGTCTCGGCAAAAGGATTGGTTGATGCGTTACATAGACCTGAGTCCATACAATTTTATTGAGACTACACATTTAATTTGCATTATGACATCAAGGATAGTGGTAAAGAAACAGTTCATCAGTGTTGTGCTCTTTGCAGGCAAGTTTGGCATCCAACCTGACAAGAAGTCACCCCCTGAGGACAAGTTTGCAAGAAAGCTTGGCATGATTGCAGGTGGATCTGGTAGGTAATTGAAAATGCCACTGCTGCTGGAGCTTTGAAAATTGATGTGCAAATTTGATGCAAGTCTTTGAAGTAATTGTGATGATTGTCACTTACAGTTCTTTATACAAGTTGACATTTTCCTACAGTTCTATACACCGAAATGGGATTTGAAGTAAATTTTGTTTTGTTAAAATGGATAATGGAGGTTGAGTATTATTTTGAAATATGGGTAGAGAGTACATTTACTTTTTACATGTCTCTCTAGATAGGGAAAGAAGTTGCAAGCTTTACCTTGAAAGCTTTATTGGAGGAATTGAAAACGAGTAACTTCACAGCCGTTAGTGATAACTAAACACAAAAGTTCTTGGCTATATGGAAGTGTAAGTACTAACAACCATGGAGGGTTTTCAGACAGGGTTCCTTCGCTTGAGAAGGAAAAAGCAAGCCAAATTTTTGAATGTAAGTGTAATAGAATTAAATATACAAATAAATTCAAACAGTATAGAATTGACATTACTCAGTTTGGCAACAACTGTCAACTACACAATTTAGGCAACAGACTTTTATCTGGATAATTTTACTAACTTATTGCATTTATTCTATAGGTATTACTCCAATGCTGCAGTTAATACGTGCTATCATGAAGGATCGTGAAGACCCAACTATGTGCTACTTGCTCTTTGCAAATCAAGTATGTAATCTAAAATATGTTCAATGTATTCATGCTTTTTTTTTTAAGTGTTAAAGCACTGCTCAGGGAAAGTAGGGAACTTTTTACAGCTGAGATACTATAGTGTAGTATAGTGTAGCCAGGGTAGCAGCCATCGTGTGCAAAGTTCTACAAGCAGCAACAGGAGACAAGATAATTATTTTGATCACTGTTGAGGGATAAATATTGACCTGGATTCTGGAAATATTTATTTGCTGTTGCACTAGTCCTCTTGGTGTGCAAATGTAAGAGTGCCCCAATTCTGCTCACCAGACCTGGAATATCTCACAATTAAGTGCTGTCCATTTTACCTGTCGCAGGAGATTTCTGCAGTCATTTTAGTATTGGTATACATTCCACCTTAGGCCAATGTTAAATTGACTTTAGATTATCTAAGCAGTGGGATCAACATGCACAAACGGGACACACTGATGCCTTCACCATTTTGGGGATTTTAACCAGGCCAGCCTAAAAGAAATCACTAAATAATTACCATCAATTACTTGTAGTACCAGAGGAAACACACTGGACCACTGTTAAACCATCAAGAATGCCTACCATACCAGTCCATGCCCTCACTTCAGAAAGTCTGACTACATGGCTGTACTACTCCCTGAGTATAGGCAGAGACTGAAGACTATAACACCAGTAGTGAGGACCAAGAAGGTATAAACATGGGAAGCACAGGAGCACCTACAGGATTGCTTTGAATCAGTGGTCTGGACTATATTCAGGGATTCATCTTTGAATCTGGGTCAGTAGGGTGTAGTTGTTACCAACTTCATTAAGACCTGTGTGTATAAGTGTGTCCCTATGAAAACTTACTGTACCAAATACTGGATGACCCAGTTGGTATATCATCTGATGGCTAGATCTGAGGCATTTAAATCTGGTGACCCAGGTCTGTACAAGAAAGCCAGGTATGACCTGCAGGCTATTCCAAAGGAAAAGAGACAATTCAGAGTGAGGTTGGAGGCAACATCGGATGCATGACAACTCTGGCAGGACATTACTTAGTACAAAATTAAACCCAATAGCATGAATGACAACGATGCTTCACTACCAGATGAGCCCAACGCCTTCTATTCCAGTTCTGAAAGAGAGAATATAACTACAGCTGTAAAGATCCCTGCTAGACCCGGTAAACCTGTGATCTTTGTTTCGGAGTCCGTGTGGCTGTCTTAAGGAGGGTGAACCCTTACAAGGCGGCAGCCCTGAAGGAGTACGAGGGAGCATTCAAGGACATTTTCAGCCTCTCATTGCTATGGTCGGAAGTTCCCAACTACTTCAAAAAGGCAGCAGTTATACCAGTGCCTAAGAAGAGTAGTCTGACCTGCCTTAATGACTGTCATCCAGTACCTCTCCTATCTATGGTGATGAAATACTTTGAGAGGTTGGTCATGGCTAGAATAAACTCCTGCTTCAGCAAGGGCATGGACCCACTGCAATTTGCCTATAGACCTATGGCAGATGCACTCTCAATGACTCTTCACACAGCCTTGCATAACCTGGACAATACAAACGCCTATGCCAGGATGCTTTTTGTTGACTATAGCTCAACGTTTAACACCATCCTTCCCACAATTCAGATCGATAAGTTACAGAACCTGGGTCTCTGTACCTCCCCCTGCAATTGGATCCTCAGCTTCCTAACTGGAAGACCATGTTCTGTGCGGATTGGTGATAATATCTCCTCCTTGATGATGATTAACACTGGTGCACCTTAGGGGTGTGTGCTTAGCCCACTGCTCTACTCTCACTATACCCTGGCTGTGTGGCTAGGTGTAGCTTAAATACCATCTATAAATTTGCTAATGATACAGCCATTGTTGGTAGAATCTCAGATGGAGGTGATAGGGGCGTATAGGAGAAAGATATACTAGAATGGAGTGGTGCCTCAGTAACAACTTGCACTTAATGTCAGTAAGGTGAAAGAGCTGACTGTGGACTTCAGGAAGGGTAAGACTAGAGAACACAAGCCAATCCTCATAGAGGAATCAGAAGTGGAGTGAGCATTTTCATGCTTCTGGGTGCCAGGATCAAACCTGGTCCCAACATATTTATGTAGCTATTAAGAAGGCAAGACAACATCTATATTTCATTAGGAGTTTGAAGAAAATTGATTTGTGACCTAAAGCACTCAAAAACTTCTATAGATGTACCGTGGAGAGCATTCTGATAGGCTGTATCGCTGTCTGGCATGGGGGGAGGGCTACCACACAGACCAAAAGAAGCAGCAAAGTCGTAAAATTAGCTCCATCTTTGATACTAGCCTCTGTAGTTCCTAAGATGTCTTCAGGGAGCAGTGCCTCAGAAAGGTGTCATTCATTATTAAGGACCCCCATCACCCAGGACATGCCCTCTTCTCATTGTTATCATCAGGAAAGAGGAACAGAAGCTCAAAGGCACACTCTCAGCAATTCAGGAGTAGCTTTTTCCCCTCTGTTATCCAATTTCTAAATAGACATTGAACACATGAACATTACCTTGCTTTTTTAATGTCTCTGTTTTTGCACTTATAAAATTATTTCAATATACATAAATATACTTAAATTGATTTATTTTAATTGTTTTCTTTCTATATTGTCATATTGCATTGATTTGCTGCTGCCGAGTTAACAAATTTCACAACACGTGCCGGTGATAATAAACCTGATACTGAATAGTGGGATTTGGAAAAATTTGTTCCTGAAGGAGAACAAGTATTCTGTGTAATGTCCCTTTAGAAAAATGGCATCTTCAGTACTGCATTCTACCTCTAGTCTGGATTAAGCATTTAAATTCTTGAATAGTACTTAAACTTACAGTTTTTTGCAAGAGGACAATCACAAAACTGTACTAAATTTGCTTATTAGAGTATAATTTAAATTTTGGCTAATTCCTGCCAAAGCAGAATTGACTAGTTAAAAGCTTTATTTTTGATTTTCATAGTTGGGAAATAACAAATGATAATATTTTTTGCTAATAGTTCTCGTGTCATGAAATCTATTCAGAGCCACTTGTTTTAACCTTGATCCGCTTTAGGAAAATTGACTTTCCATCTCTAATCTAGTAAAATTAGAACAGAATGGATATTTAATGAAACACAAAGTTGCCTACTTAGAGCTATTTAAATTTTCCTCTCAACCAGTTGACTTTTCAGCAAAAACTTAATTCCATTCTACCCATGAAGTGTCATGATGTTTTTCAACACAAATAGAAACTGGAAGCAGTGCAACATCTATAATACAATATGTGATCAAAAGCTTGTTTAGGTTAGAGCAGACCTCCCATTTACTGGTTTTTGGGACCATTGAGAATTTGACGAAACTTCAGGTACCCTTTCAAGATTCTTTTGAAGACCCTGACCTGGAGTTGCACTCTGACTTCAGTTCTTTGCGGGAATGGGACCCGCTGTCATGACCAGCCACTTTTCAATATCCCAAGGATGCGGCCTAGAAGACTAGCACGTCTTCAGGGTGCCAGATTTTCATGGCTCTGGAGACAGGTTGATTCAAGGCTGGTGTGTCGCAGGACAGCAAGGAAGATGGGAAGCGACAGGCTTGCTGCTGGCTATGTGCCCAGAGGCACAGCTTCGAAAAATCATAAATCAGTGAGTTGTTTAGTTATGTTTCCCTTCTCGCTGTGGAACCTGTAGAGAGAGAGAATGACTGGTATGTCGAATACCGGGTGAACAATTAGTCTTCAGGGTACTGCAAGTCTGTGTCTTTATTGATGCTCTGCTGCACATTTGAGTGCTCAGTGGAGGATGCCTGTGCTTTTTTGATGGAGGGAGGTTATTACTTTGCTGCTTATGTGTGGGAAGGGGGAGCTGGGGAGTGCTTCATGGTTCTAACATTTAACACATTCATTCTTCGGAGAACTCTTTTTGTGGATGTTTGCGAAGAAATAGAATTTCAGCATGTATATTGTGTACATTTTTCTTGAAAAATGGTTTGAAATGAGTAGGTTTGAAACTGAGACTTGAAAGTAGGTTTTATATTTGTTTAATTCAAAGGTCAGGGGCTAATGTAAGTCAGGAAGTGGGAGTGATGGTGGCATAGGCTTGATGTGAGTTGCAAAGTGAAGCACATTTGTGGTAATACAGTATCGATTTAGTCTTGAAATAGAAGGTATGTTTAAATTTCAAAGCTGCATGATGTTATGAATGGATTGCCCAGGTGAGCATACTTCTTGCAGGAATGCAATCTCAAAACTATACCAAATTTGCTTATTAAAGTATAAATTAAAAGTGGGCCAGGGCATTGTAGAGTAGATTGATAATGGTTTACTTGTATAAAGAGAAACTTTGTTGAGCCACAGCTAGAGAACTACTTTATAATCTCTGGTCATCATCTCAGGCAAAATGAGATGTACATGGATATTGTCAGAGCTAGGAAATATTCCTTTAAGGAACGATTGCTAGTTTGGGATTGTTTGAATAATAGCAACTGTGAAGTGACATCATTGGCGCATAAAACTGAGTTTGGATTTTTTTTTGTTCACACTATTGTGACATAAATGGAGAAGTTATTTGGAAAAATGAGATTAAAGTAATTGATAATTATTTTTAAACTTGTATTGTGGAGGAGTTGAACTTTCTGCATGAAAAGGCAATGGAGGCAAACGTCATTTTTTTTAAATTGCTACATATGGTCGGGTGGGGGGGGTGGGAATTGTCATCTTCAGTCTTTCCACTTCCCACTCTGTGATGATACTATGGCAACAGTTGAAAGAATAGATCATTGTTACTTAAAAAGGTTTGCAGTTCACAGTGTTCTAAAAATAAAATAGTCTAGACTGAACTTCAGGCTATTTTGTTCCTTTGGGGATAAACACTTCAGCTTGTCTCTCCTCGTAGTTACAAATTACATTTAAATTTTATTTTCTCTCATCAGACCGAAAAAGACATTCTGCTACGTGATGATTTGGAGGAACTTCAAGCTCTGTATCCAGATCGCTTTAGGCTGTGGTATACTGTGGATAAAGCTCCTGAAGGTAGTTAACTTTTAATTCAGTTTATAAGCATCCACCATTAATTCCCTTTCAATATTGGTTTAAAGTAGTTTCTTCAGGTTTGTATCTATCCCACCACATGTATATCGATATTAAATAAAGCAATTGATGGCTCTGGACCTGTACTTGCTGAAGTTCAGAATAATGAGGGAGAAATCTCATTGAATCCTATTGAATAATGAAAAGCCTAGGTAGAGTGGACATTGGAGAGGGTGTTTCCTATAGTGGGGGAGTCTAGGACCAGGTGGCACAGCCTCAGAATGCAAGGACATTTTTAGAACAGAGTTGAGGAATTTCTTTAGCCAGAAGGTTGTGAATCTGTGGAATTCATTGCCACAGATGGCTGTGGAGGCCAAATCATTGTGTATATTTAAAGTGAACATTTATGTTCTTGATTAGTAAGCGTGTCAAAGGTTACTGGGAGAAGGCAGGAGAATGGGGTTGAGAGGAATAATAAATCCACTGATGGAATGGAGTAGATGCAATTGGCCAAATGGCCTAATTCTGCTCTGATGTATAATGATTTCTCTACATACTAGAATCAGCAAAATTTTAATCTGCAATCTATTACATCACAAGTGGGAAATTCCATAATATGCTGAGAAGGTTCCCAGGCGATGGGCAGGTGTCTGCACACCAGAGACACTTCTGAGAGGTGACCTCAGGTAAGCTGAGTGGGGCCCTGTTGGCACAAATTTGTTTTCAGCACTTATCACAGCAAGACCTTCGTGCATTACTCATGATGATTACCATGTGCAGGAGCTGTGCATCTGTGTTGTGTTGTGTACAAGTTCTGTGGGTGGGGACATGGTGACAGTGATGAATTTCATTATGTATTTGTAGTCTGTTCTTGGCAGTTTAGACTCAGGACCACCATGTGTCACTTCTTTTGTTGATGGCTTAACTTTGCTTAAGTACATGTAATCTCTTCGGGAGTTCAGTGAAACCCTCTCTCGCTGCTCCCCATCTATAATTCCTTCGGCCCTTCAACTTTTTGATCATATTTTGACCCAGACCCGATACTACAGCCATATATCCTTCCTTGGAACGTGTCTCCGACGCCAACTGACTCCATTTGGCTTCAGGATCCGTTTTCGAGCTTCTCAATTCGGACCTTCTGACGATCCCAGGTACTCACATTTAATTGACTCTGCCTCCCATTGTTTCTCTCGTCAAGCTCTGAGGGCGACACTCTCCGCCATGAGAAGTTACCTGGCGTCCCTATCACAATCCCTTCCACGCCTCCGGGACACCTTTTTCTCTGTTTGCAATGGATCTGACCGTAATTTTGTCCTCCATCGGATCTATGCATGCAATCGCCGTTTCGTTGAGTTTATCACGTCCTGCAATGATCGCAAGACCTTCCATCTGCAGACCCCAGAGCATGGTCTTCGTATTGCGTCCCCGGCCACAGTAGTCGATCTCGGCTGCCTCAGCGACCCAGGGATTGAAAACCCGGACTCCAGCACCATCACCGCGTGTTCCAACAGACATGGATTCGCCCTGGCTGTCGATCTCGGCTGCCTCAGCGACCCAGGGATTGAAAACCCGGACTCCAGCACCATCACCGCGTGTTCCAACAGACATGGATTCGCCCTGGCTGTCGATCTCGGCTGCCTCAGCGACCCAGGGATTGAAAACCCGGACTCCAGCACCATCACCGCGTGTTCCAACAGACATGGATTCACCCTGGCTGTCGATCTCGGCTGCCTCAGCGACCCAGGGATTGAAAACCCGGACTCCAGCACCATCACCGCGTGTTCCAACAGACATGGATTCGCCCTGGCTGTCGATCTCGGCTGCCTCAGCGACCCAGGGATTGAAAACCCGGACTCCAGCACCATCACCGCGTGTTCCAACAGACATGGATTCACCCTGGCTGTCGATCTCGGCTGCCTCAGCGACCCAGGGATTGAAAACCCGGACTCCAGCACCATCACCGCGTGTTCCAACAGACATGGATTCACCCTGGCTGTCGATCTCGGCTGCCTCAGCGACCCAGGGATTGAAAACCCGGACTCCAGCACCATCACCGCGTGTTCCAACAGACATGGATTCGCCCTGGCTGTCGATCTCGGCTGCCTCAGCGACCCAGGGATTGAAAACCCGGACTCCAGCACCATCACCGCGTGTTCCAACAGACATGGATTCGCCCTGGCTGTCGATCTCGGCTGCCTCAGCGACCCAGGGATTGAAAACCCGGACTCCAGCACCATCACCGCGTGTTCCAACAGACATGGATTCACCCTGGCTGTCGATCTCGGCTGCCTCAGCGACCCAGGGATTGAAAACCCGGACTCCAGCACCATCACCGCGTGTTCCAACAGACATGGATTCACCCTGGCTGTCGATCTCGGCTGCCTCAGCGACCCAGGGATTGAAAACCCGGACTCCAGCACCATCACCGCGTGTTCCAACAGACATGGATTCGCCCTGGCTGTCGATCTCGGCTGCCTCAGCGACCCAGGGATTGAAAACCCGGACTCCAGCACCATCACCGCGTGTTCCAACAGACATGGATTCGCCCTGGCTGTCGATCTCGGCTGCCTCAGCGACCCAGGGATTGAAAACCCGGACTCCAGCACCATCACCGCGTGTTCCAACAGACATGGATTCACCCTGGCTGTCGATCTCGGCTGCCTCAGCGACCCAGGGATTGAAAACCCGGACTCCAGCACCATCACCGCGTGTTCCAACAGACATGGATTCACCCTGGCTGTCGATCTCGGCTGCCTCAGCGACCCAGGGATTGAAAACCCGGACTCCAGCACCATCACCGCGTGTTCCAACAGACATGGATTCACCCTGGCTGTCGATCTCGGCTGCCTCAGCGACCCAGGGATTGAAAACCCGGACTCCAGCACCATCACCGCGGGTTCCAACGACCATGGACAGCTTCAAAGCGATTGCGCAACCACGGACTGCGACTCCAGCCTTGAACTCCAGTCCGGGTCTTCACATGCTGCGATTGTGTCTCCCGTCTCCCCTTCCCCCACCACCACTCTGCAATCCCCTCTCCCTCAGATCCCATCGTCAGCTCCTGGGCCCTCAGAGGCTCCATCTTCCTCTCACCCCAACCCTTCCCTCTCCACTGACACTACAAGCCTCCCTCCCCCCTCTGATCCCATCTCTCATCCGTGCCGGGTCTTTACCATTCCCTCCAACCTTCAACTCTCTGAGGCAGAGCGCTCTGTCCTCAGTAAGGGCCTCACCTTTGTCCCCTTCGCCCACACCTCAGTGAGTTCTGCGTGTGCCATGACGCTGAACTCTTCTTCCGCCGGCTCCGTCTCCGAGATTACTTCTTTGACAAGGACTCTCCTACACCCACCGATGACCCCTTCTCCCGTCTTCAACCATCCTCCTCTTCATGGACACCCCGCTCTGGTCTTCTACCTGCTCTGGATCTCTTTATTGCTAATTGCCGATGGGACATCAACCGTCTCGACTTCACCACACCCTGTTCCAATTCCAACCTCACTCCTTCCGAACACTCTGCTCTCGGCTCCCTCCGCACCAATCCCAACCTCACTATCAAACCTGCTGATAAGGGGGAGCTGTTGTTGTCTGGCGTACTGACCTCTACCTGGCCCAGGCATAGCGACAACTCTCTGCTAACACCTCTTATTTACCCCTTGATCATGATCCCACTAAGGAGCACCAGGCCATTGTCTCCCACACCATCACCAACCTTATCAGCTCTGGGGATCTCCCATCCACTGTCACCAACCTCATAGTTCCCACACCCCGCACTTCCCGTTTCTACCTCCTACCCAAGATCCACAAACCTGCCTGTCCAGGTAGACCTATTGTCTCAGCTTGCTCCTGCCCCACTGAACTCATTTCTGCATACCTTGACACTGTCTTATCCCCCCCCCCCTTGTTCAGTCTCTTCCCACCTATGTTCGTGACACTTCTCATGCTTTGTTCAATCATTTTTTCAATGATTTTAAGTTCCCTGGCCCCCTCTGTCTTATTTTCACCATGGACGTCCAGTCCCTATATACCTCCATCCCCCACCGAGATGGTCTCGAAGCTCTTCGGTTTTTTTTGGATTCCAGACCTAACCAAATCCCCTTGACCGCCACTCTCCTCTGTCTAGTGGAATTAGTCCTTACTCTCAATAATTTCTCCTTTGGCTCCTCCCACTTCCTCCAAACAAGGGCACCTGAATGGGTCCCAGTTATGCCTGCCTTTTTGTTGGCTTTGTGGAACAGTCCATGTTCCAACTCTATACGGGTATCCATCCCCCTCTTTTCCTTCGCTACATTGGCGCTGCCTCTTGCACGCATGCTGAGCTCGTCGACTTCATTAACTTTGCCTCTAACTTTCACCCTGCCCTCAAATTTACCTGGTCCATTTTCGACACCTCCCTCCCCTTTCTTGATCTTTCTGTCTCCATCTCTGGAGACGGCCTATCTATTATCTAATATAAACCTACAGACTCTCACATCTACCTGGACTATTCCTCTTCCCACCCTGACTTTTGCAAAAAGGCTATCCCCTTCTCACAATTCCTCCGTCTCCACCGCATCTGCTTTCAGGATGAGGCTTTTCTTTCCAGGATGAAGGTGATGTCTTCCTTTTTTAAGCAAAGGGGCTTCCCTTCGTCCACCACCAACTCTGCTCTCAAACGCATCTCTCCCATTTCCCGCACATCTGCCCTCACCCCATCCACCTGCCACCCCACTCGGGATAGGGTTCATCTTGCCCTTACCTACCACCCCACTAGCCTCCAGGTCCAACATATAATTCTCCGTAACTTCCACCACCTCCAACAGGATCCCACTACCAAACAAATTTTTCCCTCCCCCCCCCCCCCCCCCCGCTTTTCGCAGGGATCGCTCCCTACGCGACTCCCTTGTCCACTCGTCTCCCCCATCCCTTCCCACCGATCTCCCTCCTGGCACTTATCCTTGTAAACGGAACAAGTGCTACACCTGCCCTTACACTTCCTCCCTCACCACCATTCAGGGCCCCAGACAGTCCTTCCAGGTGAGGCGATACTTCACCTGTGAGTCGGCTGGTGTGGTATACTGCGTCCGGTGCTCCCGGTGTGGCCTTTTATATATTGGTGAGACCCGATGCAGACTGGGAGACCGTTTCGCTGGACACCTACGCTTGGTCCGCCAGAAAAAGCAGGATCTCCCAGTAGCCACACATTTTAATTCCACGTCCCATTCCCATTCTGATATGTCTATCCATGGCCTCCTCTATTGTCAAAATGAATCCAAACTCAGGTAGGAGAAACCACACCTTATATACCGGCTGGGTAGCCTCCAACCTGATGGCATGAATATTGACTTCTCTAACTTCCGTTAATGCCGCTCCTCCCCTTCTTACCCCATCCCTGACATATTTAGTTGTTTGCCTGTTCTCCATCTCCCTCTGGTGCTCCCCCCGCCTTTCTTTCTCCTGAGGCCTCCCGTCCCATGATCCTTTCCCTTCTCCAGCTCTGTATCACTTTCGCCAATCACCTTTCCAGCTCCTAGCTTCATCCCACCCCCTCCAGTCTTCTCCTATCATTTTGCATTTCCCCCTCCCCCCTCTACTTTCAAATCTCTTACTATCTTTCCTTTCAGTTAGTCCTGACGAAGGGTCTCAACCCGAAATGTCGATATCGCTTCTCTCTATAGATGCTGCCTAGCCTGCTGTGTTCTACCAGCATTTTGTGTGTGTTGCTGTTTGAATTTCCAGCATCTGCAGATTTCCTCGTGTTTGCTAATATCTAGTTTAATTGCTTCAAGATTTTGCTGGTTGCTAATAAAGGATCAAAGGCATTTTTTCAATATTTTGGAATATGGATTGATCAGAGTGTGCATCATACAAAATAGTCACCTGTGTGGTCGCCAGCAGCAGCATCGGTTTATTCGAGTTGCCGCTGCACCATGAGTTTTGTGCTTATTCTCTGCACTGAAAATATTGTTGAAAATGTCAGAATGGCCCACAGTTACCCATATGGGTAACTGAAAAGAATGCAAGGATTTACAGTACAGTGCAAAAGTCTTGGATACATATATAAAGCTAGGGTGCCTAAGGCTTTATCACAATGGAGCGTAAAATATGAGAGCAAAGGGTGTTGGGAATGGTGGGGGTGGAGCACCATGGGAGGAATGTGGGACAAGTGGCAGGGTTGCATAGGCCCAGACCTGAGACACCAAGCAAGGTAATTTGATTCCAAACAATTGGTTTATTGTTCACTACAGAATGCCTCTCTGCTTCCCACTCTCTCCCCTCTCAGTCCACAAGAGATCAGGTTTATCATCACTTATATATGTCATGAAATGTTTTTTTTTGCAGCAGCAGTAGTACTCTGCAAAAGTCTTCGGCACCATAGCAGATACATGTGCCTAAGAGTTTTGCAGAATGGTGTATGTTTATCCATAAAACAAAGCCAAGTTGTTAGAAAAACTTGACAGCGGTCAAAGTATGAAGCATTTGACAGTAGTTTGGTGTTGGGACGACCACTATCAACGACATGAAAAAACAGAAGGACAAACTGTTAAAGTTGAATGGTGAAAAGTAATGAACAAAAGTTGATGAAAAATAGTAAAACACTACACAGAGTGAAAAACGAAGATCTCAATCGTGATTCGTCAACATTGGCATGAAGGTGCTACTTAAAACTAACAAAGGTCTATCACAATGGTTCCAGCTTTGGCTGAACAGGCTTAAGCAAGCAAAGGTGGCGGTACTAAGTAAGTTTTTAATAAGCTTTTTCTGTCAGTATGTAGCTAGTGTGCTGAGAATGGTTCTGGAGGTAGTAGGATGTTCCTTGTGTGAGATGTGGGAACTTGGGGAGACCTCCAGTCTCCCTGATAACTACTTCTCCACAAACTGCACTGAGCTGCAGCTCCTCAGAGAGCGTGTTAAGGAACTGGAGCTGCAGCTCGATGATCTTCAGCTCATTCAGGAGAATGAGGAAGTGATAGATAGGAGCCACGGGGAAGTAGTCACCCCTAACTCGAAGGAGGCAGGACCTGAGTGATTGTTGGAAGAGGGAATGGGAATAGGTAGCCAGTGTAGAGTACTCCTGTGGCTGTTTCCCTTGATAATAAGTATAACACTTTGAATACTGTTGGAGGGGTGACCCGTCGGGGGAAGTCGCGTGCTCAGGTCTCTCCCTCTCTGGCTCAGAGGGGAGTGCGGCAGTGATAGGGGATTCCATGGTTAGAGGAGCAGAAAGCAGATTTTGTGGATGTGAAAGAGACACCCAGATGTATGTTGCCTCCTAGGTGCCAGGATCAGGGATGTTTTGGATCGGCTCAACAGCATTCTTAAGGGGGGGGGGGGGTGTGAGAAGCTATAAGTCATGGTACATATTGGCACCAATGACATGGGTAGGAAAAGGAGAGGGTCCTGAAGAAAAAATGTGAGGAGTTAGGCAGGAAGCTGAAAAACAGGACTTCCATGGTAGAGATCACTGGATTGCTGTCTTTGCCATGTGCCAGTGAGAGTAACAATATGATAATTTGTCATATGAGTACATAGCTGAGGAATTAGTACCAGGGCAGGGTTTCTGATTTTTGGATCTTCTGGGGAAGGCATGACCTGTCCAAAAAGAATGGTTTACACCTGAACGCAATGGAATGGGACCAATATACTTATGAGCAGGTTTGCTAGAGCTGTGGGGGAGGGTTTAAGCTAACTTGGCAGGGGGGTGGGAACTAGAGTGATGGGGCTGAGGGTGGGGCAGTTGGTGCATGTCTAATGAGGCCTGTAGATGATAGGGCCAGATTGTAGTTAGTGGGATGAGTTAAAATGTAACGGGACCGGAATCAAAGTAGGTGATGAATGCAGGAACTGAAGGTGTAATATTTGAGGATGTGCTTGAGATTTGCTGTACTTCCAAGAATGAATAAGCTGGGTCTTCACTGAGTCACTAGTTCAGATTTTTGGGAGTTGGGAGAACATCAACAGCTAATCTTTCTTCCTTCCTTTTCCCACAAGTCTTTCCAGCTGAATTTTCTTTTCTCAGTGTTTTCCCATCTCGCCCACTGTCCCTGTTTTTCCTGAGACATTGCTCTTGCATACCTCATCTGGTCCTCCTATCGCTTTATACTTCCACCACCGTGGCTGGCCTTTTGCTTTTGTGTTGTCACCTCTTCCAAATAGGCCTGTAGCGGTGTGCTACACGCAGCGCTAAAATTACGACACGGAGTCGGTAACTGCAGTCGAAGAAAAAACTTTATTCGAAATCCTCAGCCTCACTTTTAAGCCTCCCTCAACCTGCCCCCCCCCCCCCCCGTGGCGCAGAGGCTCCAAAGCTCTGTGCTTGCAAACCTCCCCCAGAACCGGCGATACACCCACCAATGTCCACAGTCTGGGCCAGAACCTGCTTGGGAGGTCGGCCTCTGCGCCGAGGTGCCAGAAACTCGGCCGGTTGCGCCAGGTCCACATGGGCCGGTTTGAGGCGGTCCACCGTGAAAACCTCCTCTTTCCCCCCAACGTCCAGCACGAACGTGGACCCGTTGTTCCGGAGCACCATAAACGGCCCCTCGTATGGCCGCTGCAGCGGTGGCTGATGCCCGCCCCTTCATACAAACACAAACTTACAGTTCTGTAGGTCTTTGGGTACGCAGGTCGGGTGCCGTCCGTGCTGTGAAGTGGGTATGGGGGCCAGGTTACCGAGCTTCTCGCGTAGTCTGCCCAGGACTGCGGCGGGATCTTCCTCTTGCCCCCTTGGGGCTGGTGGGAACTCCCCGGGGACGACCAGGGGCGCGCTGTATACCAACTCGGCCGACGAGGCGTGCAGGTTGTCCTTGGGCGCTGTGCGGATGCCGAGTAGGACCCAGGGAAGCTCGTCCGCCCAGTTGGCTCCTCGCAGGCGGGCCATGAAGGCCGACTTCAGGTAATGGTGGAAACGCTCCACCAGGCCGTTCGACTGTGGGTGGTAGGCAGTGGTGTGGTGCAGCTGAGTCCCCAAAAGGCTGGCCATAGCTGACCACAGGCTGGAGGTGAACTGGGCGCCTCTGTCGGAGGTAATGTGGGCCGGTACACCAAAGCGAGATATCCAGGTGGCGATCAGGGCTCGGGCGCAAGATTCGGAGGTGGTGTCGGTGAGCCTCTGGCCATCTTGTGAACCGGTCCACGATAGTCAGGAGGTGCTGCGCTCTGCGCGACCCTGGCAGGGGGCCCACGATATCCACATGAATGTGGTTGAAACGCCGGTGGGCGGGATGGAACTGCTGCGGTGGGGCTTTGGTGTGCCGCTGCACCTTGGCCGTCTGGCAGTGCATGCACGTTTTGGCCCATTCACTGACCTGTTTGCGGAGTCCGTGCCAAACGAACCTGCTGGAAACCATCCGGACAGTTGTCCGGATGGAGGGATGCGCCAAGTTATGAATGGCGTCGAAAACAAGGCGCCGCCAGGCTGTCGGGACGACGGAACAGGGCTGGCCGGTGGCGACGTCACAGAGTAGGGTCCTCTCACCCGGGTCCACGGGGAGGTCCTGGACCTGCAAACCGGAGACTGCGGTTCTGTAACTCGGAATCTCCTCATCCGCCTGCTGTGCCTCTGCCAGTGCCTCAAAGTCTACCCCTTGGGAAAGGGCATGAACGGTAGGGCGAGAGAGCGCATCCGCCACGACATTGTCCTTACCCGAGACGTGCCGGACATCCGTCGTGTATTCAGAGATGTAGGACAGGTGGCGTTGCTGGCGGGACGACCAGGGGTCGGACGCTTTCATAAATGCAAAGGTAAGCGGTTTGTGGTCCGTGAACGCGGTGAAGGGCCGACCTTCTAGGAAGTACCTGAAATGCCGGATTGCCAGGTAGAGCGCCAACAGTTCCCGGTCGAAAGCACTGTACTTGAGCTCGGGTGGCCGCAGGTGTTTGCTGAAAAACGCCAGGGGTTGCCAGTGACCTGCGATGAGTTGCTCCAGCACCCCACCGACTGCCGTGTTAGATGCGTCCACTGTGAGGGCGGTAGGGGCGTCCATTCTGGGATGTACTAGCATTGCGGCGTCTGCCAAAGCTTCCTTCGTTTGAACGAAAGCGGCGGCGGACTCCTCGTCCCAGGTAATGTCCTTGCTCGGACCCGACATCAGGGCAAACAGGGGGCGCATGATCCGGGCAGCTGAAGGGAGGAAGCGGCGGCAGAAATTGACCATACCTATGAATTCCTGAAGGCCTTTGATCGTGGTGGGTCGGGGAAAGTGGCGGACCGCATCTACCTTAGCGGGCAGAGAGGTTGCCCCGTCTTTAGTAATCCTGTGGCCCAGGAAGTCAATGGTATCGAGTCCGAACTGGCATTTGGCGGGGTTGATTGTAAGACCGTACTCACTCAGTCGGGTGCAGAGTTGACGGAGGTGAGACAAATGCTCCTGACGACTGCTGCTGGCTATGAGGATGTCATCCAAATAGATGAACGCGAAGTCCAGGTCCCGTCCCACCGCGTCCATTAACCGCTGGAACGTCTGTGCAGCATTCTTCAGGCCAAACGGCATGCGGAGGAACTGGAAAAGGCCAAACGGGGCGATGAGAGCCGTTTTGGGGACGTCGTCAGGATGCATCGGGATTTGATGGTACCCTCGGACGAGGTCTACCTTGGAGAAGATCCATGCGCCATGCAGGTTTGCTGCAAAGTCCTGAATGTGCGGCACGGGGTAGCGGTCCAGTGTGGTAGCCTCGTTCAGCCTGCGGTAGTCGCCGCACGGTCTCCAGCCTCCCGTCGCTTTGGGCACCATGTGCAGGGGGGAGGCCCATGGGCTGTCGGACCGCCGGATGATCCCCAATTCCTCCATCCTCTGGAACTCCTCCTTCGCCAGTCGGAGCTTGTCCGGGGGAAGCTGCCAAGCGCGGGCGTGGAGGGGTGGTCCCTGGGTCGGGATGTGGTGCTGTACGCCGTGCCTCGGCATGGCCGCTGTGAACTGCGGTGCCAGAACCGATGGGAAATCCGCCAGGACCCTGGTGAAGTCGTTGTCGGACAGTGTGATGGAGCCGAGGTGAGGGGCCGGCAACTGGGCTGCACCCAGGGAGAACGTCTGAAAGGTCTTGGCGTGTACCAGTCTCTTCCTGGGCAGGTCGAACAGTAGGCTGTGAGCTCGCAAAAAATCCGCACCCAGAAGCGGATGGGCTACGGCAGCCAGTGTGAAGTCCCACGTGAACTGGCTGGATCCGAACTGTAGCTGCACCTGACGGGTGCCATAGGTCCTTACTGTGCTGCCATTCACAGCCCTCAGGGGGGGACCCGGTGCCCTGCTGCGGGTGTCGTAACTCGTCGGAGGTAAAACGCTGATCTCAGCCCCAGTATCGACCAAAAACCGGCGTCCCGACCTTCTATCCCACACACACAGGAGGCTATCCCGATGGCCAGCCGCCGTAGCCATCAGCGGTGGCTGGCCCTGGCGTTTCCCGGGAACTTGCAGGGCGGGCGACAACGGCGGGCTTCTGCGCCCCACCGCTGGTGGTAGAAGCACCAGTGTTCATTGGGCCGGGGGTTGGCGGGCTCTACGGCCGGGCCTGGACTGGTTTGCTGCCGGGAGCGTGGCTGGGAGATCTGTTTTGGCGTTCCACAGCAAGTCCGTCCGGGCTGCCACCTTCCGGGGGTCACTGAAATCCGCGTCAGACAGCAGCAGGCGTATGTCCTCGGGCAGCTGCTCCAGGAATGCCTGCTCAAACATGAGGCAGGGTGTGTGTCCGTCGGTGAGAGACAACATCTCATTCATTAAAGCCGATGGAGGTCTGTCGCCCAAGCCATCCAGGTGCAGTAAACGGGCAGCCCGCTCGCGCCGTGAGAGTCCGAAAGTCCTGAGGAGCAGGGCTTTGAATTCCGTGTACTTGCCGTCTGCCGGGGGCGACTGTACGAACTCCGCGACCTGGGCCGCTGTGTCCTGGTCGAGGGAGCTCACCACGTAGTAGTAGCGGGTGTCTTCTGAGGTGATCTGGCGAATGTGGAATTGGGCTTCGGCTTGCTGGAACCATAGGTCCGGGCACTGTGTCCAGAAACCTGGCAGTTTCAACGAAACCGCATGAACAGAGGCGGCGTCGGTCATTTCTGGTCCAAAAATCGTTTGGACCGTCGGGGTCACCAATTGTAGCAGTGTGCTACACGCAGCGCTAAAATTACGACACGGAGTCGGTAACTGCAGTCGAAGAAAAAACTTTATTCGAAATCCTCAGCCTCACTTTTAAGCCTCCCTCAACCTGCCCCCCGTGGCGCAGAGGCTCCAAAGCTCTGTGCTCGCAAACCCCCGTAGGCTATCTTATTGTGAGCCGGTTCGGATGTGCCAGGAAATGGGTCGCCACAGGCCTAATTTGAGCCTGTGCCAAGGACCCCTCTTCTAGATTACACCTGACCCAACATGTCTGCAAGCCTGAGTGCTGCTTTTGCCTGTTTTACTGACTCTGCTAGACACCACTTTCTCCCTGTTGAGGTGTGGTAAACTATATATGCCTGTCTGGACACGCCCCTCTGCTGACTGCTCCTGTGGCTCCTCCCACAGATCCCTGTATAAAGGCGATTGAAGGCACTGCTCTTCTTTCAGTCTTCAGGATGTTGTGTGGTGCGCTCTTGCTGCTAATAAAAGCCTATCGTTTGCCTCCTGTCTTCGAGAGTTATTGATGGTGCATCATGAGGTCCTGGGTGCAGTATCCTGGACAACACTGTCACAAGATTCCGAGAGAGTCATCTCAAGCCTCACCCTGGCACACTTGAACTCTTCAGTCAGCCCCGTGACAGGCAATTCCAGAGTTCCTTTGCCATACAGGTAGATGATACTTGGCAATCTTGGCCCATCCACGTAATGAAGGAGCTAACTGTCCTCTCCAGCTTTTCAACGTGAGTGATAGGGACTTCATGCATCGTCAACAGTCATAGCATAGAGGTTCATGGGAATGATCCCAGGAATGAAAGGATTAACACATACAAGGACTGTTTGATGTCTCTAGGCCTGTAGTCACAAGAGTTTAGAAGAATGGCGGGGGGTGGGGGGGATCTCATTGCAACCTATCAAATATTGAAAGGTCTGGATGAAGCGGATGTGGAGAGGATGTTTCCTATACTGAGGGAGTCTAGGTCCAGCAGTACAGCCTCAGAATTGAGATACATGCATTTTGAACAGATGAGGGAAAATTTATTTAGCTAGGGCTATTTAATTTAGTCATTGGGTATACTTAAGCCAAAGGTTGATAGGTTCTTGGTTAATTAGTGCGTCAAAGGGTATGGAGTTGAGGCAGGAAAATGGGGCTGAGAGGGAAAATTGCAACTGTCACTCTCCTCTTTAAGAAGGGTGGAGGCAAAAGCTAGTCCAGTTGTTCATTCGATGGCCAATGGTGAAATAGTTCTCAATCAAGGTGATCATGATGGTAATAGTGTAGATAAAGATATTACTAACACAATAGAAAAGGTGCTCATAGACGACATGGTGAAAATATGTGATGGGTTTAAAGGGCTAGAGCAGTGTGCATTCATAACAGAACAAGAAATCATGTTGGTTTATAGAGAAAAAAATCCTACAACAAAAACCCTTGATAATGAGGCAGACAACACGGGAAGAAACATTTTTTTAAAAAAGGTCATCCAGCATAATGCCTCCTCATCCCAAGGGCATTGGCTTCTAGGTCCTTCAACTGCAATGAGGTACCCTCTCCCACAAGTTTCTCAGACCTGATGTAATTGTTATTGTGTGGTGCTGCTTTTATCTTTCCGAAGTGAAGATCACTTTTTGTTAATAACAAAACACATTTCATCTCCACCTAAAATTCCCATGTTTGCATTTTTGTTAAAAATAGAATGACTTCTTTTCAGTTTACCTGTACACTTACCTGTAATTAAATTCAATCTTTTGTTATGCCTTATATAAAGCCTAAGAAAAGTAAAATACAAATAGTGTACTAACTTTTAAATCAAAACATGGCATTGTAAGTGGAGATTGAAAACCTGCTGTTTGTTGTTCAACGTCATATTCAGGTATTCTCCCGATGCTGCTTTTGTTACCCTGCACATATATCATTATATTAATGGTATGTAATTTTTGCTATTAAGTACGTGTGTGATGAATAAGTGTAAGACTTCTTACAGCATACAAATTCAGAGCTTGAGATGATGTCAATCACAACATGTATTCCAAAATCTGAAACACTTCTGGCCCCAAGCGTACTCAACCTGTATATGATAACGTACATTGTTAATTGTCCTTGAACTTTCAGTTTTCAAGTTAATGTAAATTTAAGCTATAATCCTTCAATCACTGGTGTTAAGTTGGATGAACAGTTGTGAAAAGTGAGAAATTTGAATAAATAGTTTTCAAAGAAATTGAAAGTGGTCTTCTCTGTTGAAATTTGTGTAGAATCCAAACTTCCATAGTAACAAACAAATGCTGGAGGGACTCATCAGGTTAGGCAGTATCTATGGAAAAGAATAAATAGCCAACATTTTGAGCCAAGACCCTTCATCAGGACCAAGGGTCTCGTCACAAAACTTTGACTGTTTATTCCTTTCCATAATACTGCCTGACCTGCTGAGTTCCTCCAGCATTGTGTGTGTGTTGCTTGGATTTCAAGCATCTGCAGATTTTCTCTTGTTTCTAATTTCTCTGATATCCAGAAGCTTTATTTAATACCAAGACCAGCTGATCTTGTTTCAACTTTAAGCAGCATCCTGACAAATGCATTTCCACATAATGGTTCAAACATTTCTCACTGACTGTTGCGATACAAGTTTTATGAAATCACTCATGGGTTTGTTTGATGTTTGTTTTTATTTTAGGCTGGGATTATAGTGAAGGTTTTGTGAGTTCTGATATGATTAAAGAACACCTTCCAGAACCTGCTGATGACGTATTGATTCTCATGTGTGGCCCACCTCCCATGATTCAATTTGCATGCAACCCAAACTTGGACAAACTTGGATATTCACAAGGAATGCGTTTTACATACTAGGTGCCAACATTCAAATTCTGTTTGGTAAAGGGGAAGGTAAAAATGGAAATTGCACTTCAGCCTGTTTGGCATTTGTCAAACAGCAATTAAACATGAGCTTTTTTCTTTTAATGCCGGTTACATGAAATGCTAATGTTAATGGCAGTGTGTTTCTACATGTTCAGCTACAAAACATGATGTGATTTGTTAATCTGTTTGAAATACAGAATTGAACATATTTAATATGCAAGTCAGTGTTTGAACTTGTTCTCAATGTACTGAAAAAAATTTTGAATGTATAACACTCAGTAAAAAAAATCTGTCCCAGTCTTTAAAAAGAAATTTCAGGACAGTGGCATGTGGGTAGATGCATTACGTTCTTGAAACTGGTTTTGTTAAATTTGTACTTACTGGTGTACTACCATTACTGTTAACGCCAAAGAATGTATGTGCTTCACCACCCAATGTTAATGACCTATTATGTTTAAGGTATGTAGTGAAACTTCAATCATTTTATTTTTCTCTTCATGCAAATTTTTTGGGTCTGGTAGTTCAAAGGAATGAAAGCCTCCTGGTTTAAGATTGAGCAAAAGGGCTCTGGCCTCCAACATTGACACAACCAGTTTGCTCAAAAATGATCTTGGAAAACCAAAGATTTCTGGGTGAATTAAGGGGATGTTTATGTTTAGTATGGAAATATAGCAGAGATTATAATGTAAGCACTAAACAATATTGTTGGCAATGCTGAATGGCTGTGGTACAATAGTGGCAAATGGTTTAATATTTAATCTTTGCATTTAGCAGGCTTGGCATTAGGTCTTTAATATTTCATGGTTTTGCTGCCTAATGTCTGTTCATCCAGTACTTTCAGTGACCACATAGTACTCCATTTAGAATACATATGCCTTAAGTGACTGTCTTGGTATTTACTTAAGTTTCGGTCTAACTCTCGAAAGTCCACAGTTTTGATCTGATCTAGTTTACACCAGTTTTTAAATGTGTAACTGTAAACTTGGTTGTTTGTTCTAACTGAAAGCAGCATAGTCTATTTAAAATGAAATTTGCTTACAAATTGTATTTTAAACTGTATCCACAAGATTACCTGAACAATTTAAAGTATTAGCAAGACAAGCTATACATCAGTCGTTATTGAGGTCTATGAATAATAAAAGTTGTTCTAAAGATTCTTGCAGTAAATTGTGCTGATCACTGATTTTGATTTTGAAATGTGTGATATTAAATAAAGTTATTTCATTGAAATGTATGCATCTTAATGTCTTGAATCTTTAATTTTGCATGAACAATGTTTTAACACAAAGACTAATGTTTAATCATTAAACATATGGAGGGTGTACAAAGAGACCTGAATCCTTGAATACCTGATTCACTGAAAGCAAACTTTAAAAGTAGAGCAAGCTGTTATTAAGTCAAATGGTATATTTGCCTTTATTACAGAAGATTTGAGCACAAGAGCAAGAATGTCTTGCTGCAACTTACAGGATCTTGAAACCACATCTGGAATGCCATGTTCAATTTTCCTATCCTTTATCCAAGAAAATGATGCTTGCCTTTTGAGTGTATTAAAGGTTTTTCTCAATAGAATTTTTGTATTAAGAGACAGGGTTGACTAAGCCCAAACAGAGCTCAGAATAATGTAAAAACTTTGAAATGTACAGGATTCTGACTAAGCTAGATATATCAAATGGAAAGAAATTTCTCCTGTGAATAAGGTTGTTGAGCTTTGGGTTCTTAAGACAAGGGGCCATGCCCTCGGGCTATTTAGGACTAATAGGAAATTGCTTCATGAAGTGCTGAACTGTTAGAATTTTTGATTACAGAAAATTGTGAATGTTAACTTACCCAAGAAGTTTAAGAATGAGGCAAATTTATTAATGCAGGACCCCAAAAGAGAATGGAGTTATAAAATGAGATGGAAGGTCTGCCACTCAAGCTGAATGAACTTCAGTTATTTTCTGTTCTAAAGTTGCAAGGAAGTAAATGCACAACTGAAGGGAAAGGTCAAGTTTCCTACTTCACTAAAACTTTTATTAAAGCAACATACCCTAATAATCTAGTGCAGGAAAGAGGAGCTCCTCACTAATCCTCCATCTTCAGGGAAAAGATAATGGTTGGAAATTCATTGAAGTAGTTCATAGTTGTGGAATGACCTCCTCTTCACCTGCTTCATCAATTACACTGCTTTTATCATAAGGATAGTTGCAGATGATTGATGAGAAAAAGAACTGATCATTACATGAAGCAATCTATCACTGCATGCAGTAAGGGATTGATATTGTTTGCTACATTGCCAGCTAGACAATGACCATCTCTAATAAGTAACCTTGAAGTTAAGCAATATTTGTATTGTGGAATGTGGGTGTTAGCACTCATGTAATTTAGCAGAACCATAACCTACAAATCCTATTGAAAGGAAATTACTTCCATCTTAGGAAAATGTCATCTTAATGATGGTTGAGTGCATTTCCAACATGAGCTTAAATGCCTTCTGGGCCAAAACAGCCTATTTCATTTGCACCATCTCCATCAATCACATAGCTATGACATGTACCACCTCCAACATTTTGTGGCCATTTAACAAAGCTACTTTAGCAATTCCACAAAACAAGTTCTACAAAAAGGTCAACAGATGCAACTGAAACACGTTTTGTATATCACAAATATTCTTAAGTGCCTGCAGGTTCCCTTTCATTATCTATTAGCCATTTTGGGTAAATTACCAAAGTCCTATCTAGCAGAAGAAAAACTCCTATCTCAAACCTCTGCTGCCTTGCACTTTTGCATGACTTATTGCATTGAATCATAGAACACTACAGCACAGTACAGGCCCTTCAGCCCTCCATGTTGTGCTGACCCATATAATCCTTTTAAAAAAAGTACTAAACCCACACTACCCCATAACTCTCCATTTTTCTTTCATCCATGTGCTTGTCCAAGAGGTTCTTAAATACCCCTAATGTTTTAGCCTCCACCACCATCCCTGGCAAGTCATTCCAGGTACTCACAACCCTCTGTGTAAAAAACTTACCCCTGATGTCTCCCCTAAACTTCCTTCCCTTAATTTTGTACAAATACCCTCTGGTGTTTGCTATTGTTGCCCTGGGAAACAGGTACTGACTATCCACCCTATCTATGCTTCTCTTATTGCTTGTAGACCTCTATCAAGTCCCCTCTCATTCTTCTACACTCCAAAGAGAAAAGTCCCAGCTCTGCTAACTTTGATTCATATGACTTGTTCTCCAAACCAGGCAACATCCTGGTAAATCTCCTCTGTACCCTCTCCATAGCTTCCACATCCTTCTTATAATGAGGTGACCAGAATTGAACACAATACTCTAAGTGTGGTCTCACCAGAGATTTGTAGAGTTGCAACATGACCTCTCTACTCTTGAACTCAATCACCTGTTTATGAAGCCTAGCATCCCACGGCCTTCTTAATCATCCTATCAACCTGTGCAGTGACCTTGAGGGATGTATGGATTTGAACCCCAAGGTCCCTTTGTTTGTCCACACTCAAGTAACTGAACTCAATCTTCTGGTTTGTCCTTCCAAAATGCATCACCTCACACTTGTCTGGATTGAACTCCATCTGCCATTTTTCTGCCCAACTCTGCAGCCTGTCTATATCCTCTTGTAACCTTTGACAACCTACAGCTCCATCCACAACTCCTCCAATCTTCCTGTCATCCGCAAACTTACTCACCCATCCTTCCGCCTCTACATCCAGGCCATTTATAAAAATCACAAATAGCTGGGGTCCCAGGACAGATCCCCGCAACACTCCACTAGTCACTAACTTCCAGGCAGAATACTTTCCTTCCACAACTACCATCCGCTTTCTTCCTTTAAGCCAATTGTTTATTCAAATGACTCATTCCCACTTTTGGGAATAAGCCCCAAGAGAAAAATCTGGAGCTGCTACATTGAGTTCAACGTGGACTGGCAACTCCTGTGCACTGCTGGTACCAAACTGTGTTGCTCTCTGACATTCCTTTGGATTCATCAGATGCGTGGAGAGGGGGAGCTTGCTACATGGGCTTGCTCTTCATATCTCACTGCCCAGGCTTGTGTGTCTAGACAGCTAGGACGCAATATCCATGATCAGCTCTGACCGACTGAGGCCCCATCCTATAATTCCAATATCGTAGGGACAATTTGAATAAACTATCTCATTATCACCAAGTTAAGGACAATCAATATTGTTTACACGGCATAACGTGCCTGCTTTCTGCTCCAGTTTTTCATAGCACTTGCCCATGCGACAATAAACGACCTTGAACCCGAAATAATAATAAACACCGGTCTTGGCTGCAGTGGTAATTTCCCTCAAATATTTGTAATATATGAAACACACTTGCTCCATGGGAAAGTCCAGCATTTCGATAAATATTGCAGGACAACTACATAGTTGTATTGGGGGGCTGCCTATCGCACAAAGGGGAGACTGAAATACACCGAGGTTTTATCAGCAAGAGACTGTAGTGCGCTGACGATAGCGCCTGGGGGAACTTTCTGCAAACTCGAACGGAAAGTCGCGGCCCCTCCCGCCAGCCGCGCCGGAAGTGTCTGAATGAGGAGAAGCGAGTGAGGTCGGTGCTGCAAACTTGTTCGGGCCGGGCCGGGCTATTCCTCTGACAGAGAAATGCGACGGGTCGTGGGTGAGGGGCGGACGTTTACCCGGTGGTCGGTTAGTTACCGGGCAAACACCAACCCGGGTGGCCATGTTATTTACCCGGAGTGGGAGTGAGAAGGGCGGTTACTTGGAGGAGATATTTACCTCTGGCGTGGGTGAGAGAGCCGGTTAGTTAACTGGGTGAGGGTGAGAGAGGCTGTTATTTACTTGGATAGCGGGGTGGAGCTGAGGTTGAGTGTTTAGCTGTAGCGCTGAGAAAACCAAAAATTTACCCGAGCTGGGGATGAGAGGGCCAGATATTTGCCCCGGTGTGAGGCGAGAAAGCGAAGTAAAACTATGTATTTACGTTTGGTGGCAACTGTGACCTGACAGGTCAAGACCAGAGAGAGAACCCCAGGCCTGTTGAGCAAGTAGATATTGTGCTGACAGAAACAAGAGAAAATCTGCAGAGGCTGGAAATCCAAGCAACACACTCAAAGCGCCGGAGGAAGTCAGCAGGCCAGGCAGCATCTTGGAAAAGAGTGAACAGTCGAAGTTCCCCCACCCCGAAACTTGGATGCTGCCTGGCCTGCTGTGTTCCTCCAGCATTTTGTGTGTGGTGGTGACAGAGATGGAAGTGTCGGCCGGGCTGAGGGGCAACATTGGTCCAGACTAGACCCGCCAAATATTGACATCAATCCAGTGAGAATTCTATGTCTGAATCAATACACACAGGTATGTGGAGGGTTATATGGGAGGCAGGGTTTAAGGGTCGGCACAACATTGTGGGTTGAAGGGCCTGTACTGTGCTGTATTTTTCTAATACAGACACTTGGCATTCTTACATCCTGTGAAGTCTGCTCTTTTGCTGGAGCCGACATGTCTTTTTTAGAATGTAGAATATTTTAGCATAGGATCAGGCCCTTTGGCCTACAATGTTGTACCTACTGGACTAATTAAATTTGTCGTCAAATGCTCAGCTAAACTAATCCTTTCTGCTTACACAATCCTGCACATCTATGTATGGGATGAGCCTCTTGAATGCCTCTATTCCAGTGGTTCCCAAAGTGGGCAATACTGTGCCCCCCCCACCCCAGGGACAGTGGGAGTTTCTGAGGGAGCGGTGCTCATTAGCAAGAGGCAGGAAGCTGAGGTATTACAGTCTTAATTTAAGAACTAAATTGCTTATTATAAGCATTTGATCCTTAGTGCCTCATAATTGATTACATAATCACTTCATCTCATGCTAACCCACTGGCTTTGCTCAAAGTGTGTTATAGTTTTTGAAAAGTTTCAGGTGACACCCTGTATTTGGCATATCATGAGAAATCTGGACTGAAGAAATTGCTGTACTTTATTTCCAGGTCTGGCCCATGCATTTTTGCTGTTTGCGACTGTAGTACAGTGTTAGCTAGTACAATACCCATACTTTAATCATGCAATGATGCAATTCCTGGAATTACGGTATGGAATCCAATGGGGTAAAGTTCAGAATATGCCCTTTTGGATGGCCTTGGCCACACTTCTCTAGCCCATGGCTAAACTGAGATATTGCTGCCCCACTTTGTGTATCTTCAGGTAGAGAATCAGGTTTTTTCTTTATTGATTGCAGCACTTGAGGTTGGACTTACCATGACTGACCATGGTCGTTAACCCTAACAAAAATGGCAGCACCAGACTAAATGAAAAATAAGTGTAAACAGTATAGTGTGCAGTATCTGAAATGTGGATTTATACCAGCACCAAATTACCAACAACAACCAACTTGTCTGTGTGTCAGAAGGTATTTTTCAAATGAGACTGTGAAACCGCCCATGTTCCTTGAACATTTAAAGGGAATACACTCTTGAGAAAGAAAACAAGAATTTGGCTTATTTTTAGGCACTTTGTAACAACTTAAGAGGAATGGAAAAACACTTCAAAACATGTTTGCCAGCACTTCATAACAAAACGGTAGTGGTCTGTGTGCTTCATACAACATTTCATTGCTAAGTCCCCTACAATTACTGATTCTTTCAGCAGTAAAGGAGGTTCAGAGTACAGTTTTGCGTAAGTCACCAGCCAAAACAGCCAATTCCGCTCAGCAGCGACTCTGTTTGAAGACAAATAGATGAAATGTCTGAGAATGTGGAAGAGACATTGTGTAACCTGTGTAGGACAACATAATTTGCTGTGCCGATGGATGAGTCAGTTTTGCCAGGCAATGAATCTTTGCTTTGGTTATGTTTGCTTCATAAAAGATAAAAGTATGATTCAAGATTTATAATTTGCAAGAGGGACTGAATATTCAGGTTGTTGAACAATTTTTCAAAGAGAAGGACATTCCACTCGCCAACGTTCTTGCAACATACGGGGCATCATCAATGACAGGACGGGGTTTATTTTTTGGTAAAAGCTGTATCTAACATATTTACCATTTACTGTGTAATTCCCATCTTGTCACCAAAAACCCAAGTGATCTGATGCACAAATCATTAAATATTGTTATCACAGCTTTAAATAAATAAAATAGAGTCCCATGCTCTCAATTCTCAACTATTTCAGAGCTTTGTATTGAGAATGATGAAAGCATTCAAACTAGTGTTGCACATGGAAGTCAGACAGCTCTCAAGAGGAAACTGCCTGAGATGCTTTTTTGTGCTTTTTGAAACTATGATAAAATTCTTTGAAGACTCAAACGTTTCATTTAGTTAATCAACTCAAGAATGATAGGCATGACATTGCTTATTTGTCAGAGTTATTTGCAAAGTTTAATGAAATCAGTCTTCAATTGCAAGGAATTGCAGTCTTCAATTACAGTCTTCAATTGTGAATCTTATCAAAATCAGATCAGTTGTCTCCATATTTCTGACCGTTAATCCTATGTATGTACAACAGTGGTGACCTTTTTCCAATTTCTGAGCCTCTTTGGGTTGAAAGAGAAAGGATATTGGATGATGATCTTCCCAGTGTACTGTGCTCACCTACATGTCAGAGAGATTTCAGGATTTTCTCTTGATTGGAATTCCATATTGGATAATAAATCCATTCCTGAATGCTTGTAATGAGGAATTAACAGGAAGGGTGGAGGAAGAACTGATCTCGCTACATAATGACTCTGAGCTGAAGCCGAGGTTCAAATAAAAATCACATCAAGACTTCTGTTTGCAGAAAGAAATCTTGGAACACCATTGTGCACTGTGGAAAAAGGCCAAGATGCTCTTTAATGCCTCTCCATCATTATATTTAGTGGAGTGCGGTTTCATGCAGTAGCCCAACTTCTTTCAAAGCAACAAAACAGACTGAATTCCTGAACATGGGAATCTGAGTCTCCTGAGTGACGTTGATGTGGAGAAGCTGGTGTCACTGTTCCAAACCCATTCATCTAATTGACAGGTGTAAAAGGAATGTTGGACTACTAATGTACACACTAAAATTATTGATGAAAATTGTTTTTACTGTAATAAAAAAAGATAAATTTTATTTGTAACTTGAAATATATTTGAATAACTTTTGCAATAATCTGTCACTGCTTTGAATTTGCAGCTCCTGACTTTCATACTTTATAGTATTCATCATGGTCTTCTGCTGCTGTAGCTCATCCACTTCAAGTTTAGTGCTTTGTGTATTCAGAGATACTCTTCTGCACATCACTGTTGTTATGTGTGGCTATTTCAATTACTGTCGCTTTCCTGTCAGCTTGAACCACCTGCTCATTCTCCTCTGACCTCTCATTAACAAGAACAAGGCATTTTCACAAACAGAACTGCCATTCACTGGATGTTGTTTCTCACACCATTCTCTGTAAATTCCACTGTTATGCATGAAAATCTCAGGAGATCAGATTCTTAGATACTCAAACCACCCCATCTGGCACCAACAATTAGTCCATGGTTAAAGTCACTTAGATCACATTTCTTCCTCTTTTTGATGTTTAGTCTGAACAACAACTGAACTTTTTGACCATGTCTGCATGTTTTTAGGCTTTGAGTTGCTGCCACATGATTGGCTAATTAACAAGCAGGTATATAGTTGTACCTAATAAGGTGGCCACTCATCAATCCAATCCATGCAGAATCCTTAAAGTTCAGGAAGTGGAAGTCTGATTCAAATTTCCTCTTACAATCTAGCCCTTGGATGTCTGCTGCGTATTTAGCAGACAGCATGGAGTAGGCACTTTGAGCCATGCCTCTCCAGGTGACCCCACAACCCCAATTTTACTTGAACCTACTAATCACGGGACCACAGTACGTCCTTAGACCATAGGAGGAAATTGGAGCGCCAGGGGAAAACACAAGGAGAGGACGTACAGAGATTCCTTTCAAAATGATGCAGGAACTGACCTCCGAACTCTGGAGCTGTTGTAGTATTGTGCTAACCGCTATGCTAGTGTGGCACCGTGTACATGTGACAGATAAAGCCAATCTATAAGCTTTAATATTTGATGAAGACCAAGCAAGTTTCCCTGAGGCATTATTTATTTAGAGACACTGCAGAGTGGTGGGTTCTTCCAGCCTGACAATCCCACATTGCCCAATCACACCCATGTGACCAATTAACCTACCAAGCCATACATCTTTGGAAGGTGGGAGGAAATCTATATAATGTTATATCATTAAGATGGTGAGAACAAAGTCTGAGAGTTCAGTGCTGTTGTACTGTACATCTTGAGTGAAGGGGGCAACCAAGTAAGATACTCTTGCTCTTGTACAATAAATTCTTCTTCATCAGCCTGGAAATCACACATTTGTACCCACTAACCCAGTCATAGAGCACACAGAGATTGCGATCTACTGACCACACCAGGTGAATACTGCAGGTTCTATTCAGGTTTTCAAGTGGAGAGGACAGGAGATGGAGAGGGGGGTAATGTTACTGCAGAAATTCAGGGTGGGGGGTTTGCATCATAATTAATAATGGTCAATAAATACTTGGCTTGCTGGGCAAGCATGTAGTCCATGAAGACAAGTGTTGGAATTGAAGAAGATTAAGAAACACAAACTGCAAAGACAACTGGATATAGAGAAAGAAATTGCAAGTTAGCAAAGCTAGAATTGGAGCCATAACATACAAAGTGGAGAGATCAGAAAATGTGGGATGAATGGAATGAATAATAAAGAAGGGTGAATGAGTGACTGACCTAAGGAATCTCTGCCTTTTCTGATGATTAGGTAGTGATAAAACTAGTGATGGGGTTGTACAACATAGAAACAATCCCTTTGGTCCACAACATCCATGCCAGCCAGTTACTGGCATTAGGAATCTATCTTTCAATACCTTGCCTCTTCAAGTTCCTGTCTGAATGAAACATAGTGATTGTATCTCATTCTGCCTTGTCTTGAGTATCAACCAATCTCAGTGGGAAAAATAAATAAATAATTCCTTTCCTTCGACCTATGCCCTTGTTTTTGATACCTAATTGGGGGGGGGGGAGAGAGAAAATTGGACCATCTACCCCATCTATGCCTCTTATAAGCTTCCTTCCCTTCAGGGAATTCAAACCCAGTCTATTCAATCTCCCCATAACTGAAACCAATCCTGTTGACATCCTGGTCAATATCTTCTGCACTCTTTCCTTCCTATAATGTGGTGATCAGAACTGTACATAGTACTCCAAAGCAGTAGGCAGTAGGCATAAAGGTATATGGAACAAGAGAGAGAGAATTGAGGAGGCAATAATCTGAGAAAGGATGTACATAAAATCATTGCTTTGTATGTGAAACTTTATGTGTAAAATCATTGTAATTTAGGTACTTCATGCTGAATTCTTTTTATCATTTCTTCCAAAGGGCATGAACTGCACAGAGCTTATGGAGCAGTTTCAGAAGCCGTTTCAAGTTTTGCTTCATGCACTAACTCTGGGCACGTCGGGAGCTGCCAAGGCATTTCATATTCTGCAGCGTATGCAGTCAAAACAGTCTCTTCATTGGAGAACCTTCTCAGAGACACTGTGCCGACCTGAACCATTTTTGGAAGGGAACGAGCAGAAGCTAAATCTGTAAGAACCTTTATGATTATTAATTCACTTATAAAATTCTGACATGGCACTATAGGCTGAATCGAAGGATGATATTTCTCTCTGGCTGACATTTGTCTGGAACAGGAACCTGGGTAAGATTTTAGCTTTGAGACGAGGAAAAATTTCTTCATTTGGAGAAGGCTCAAGCCACAAAAAAAATCTGTGTGCAAATGGATTGTCTGCTTGCCTAGATTATGATAGTGACTCACCAAAAGTGCTTTGGGTGCCCTCAAGTTGGGATAGGTTCCTTCTTGACATCTTGATTTGAGTCATGTTATTTTCGCTGTATCTCTCTTAATCACTTGTCATATTTTCAAACTGGGAGGCAGGCATGTAAAGTAAAATACATTTTACGTGTTGATAAGGTCATAAAGAGAGCTTTTAGCACAATGACCTTCATAAATCAAAGTACTGAGTACAAGGGTTGGAATGTTATGTTGAAGTTCTATAAGACATTAGTGAGGCCGAATTTGGAGTATTTTGTGCAGTTTTGCTCATCTACCTATGGGAAAGATGTAAATAAGATTGAAAGTACAGAGAAATTTTACAAGGGTGTTGCTGGATCTAGAGAGCCTGAGTAATCTGGAAAGATTGAATGGGTTAGCACTTTATTCCTTGGAATGTAGAGGATTGAGAGGAGATTTGTTGGAGGTATACAAAATTATGAAAGGTATAGATAGAGTAAATGCAAGCAAGCTTTTTCCACTGAAGTTGACTGGGGCTACAACTAGAGGTCATAGGTCAAAGGTGAAAGGTAAAAAGTTTAAAGGGAACACTAAGGGAAACTCCTTCACTCAGACGTTTGTGAGTGTGTAGAATGAGCTGCCAACACAAGTGGTGCATGCAAGCTCAATTTCAATGTTTAAGAGAAGTTTGGATAGGTACATGGATGGTGGGGGTATGGAGGGCTATGGTCCTGGTGCACATTGATGAGAATAGGCAGTTTAAATGGTTTGACACAGAATAGATGGGCTTGTTTCTGCACTGTACTTTTCTATGACTGAATAGTCAAGAATGTGACAGCAAGGTGGGTATCCAGAAAAAATGCACACATCCGCTTGAAGTAGTGAGAAGTGGCCATAGGAAAATGGTTTCTGAATCTCTAAGCCACAGTTCTTGGGCAAAAGTTGACATATTTTGGGCATCTTCAGTTGATAAAATATTGGGGTATATTAAATTTCTTGGTGATGTTTTTCTCTTGAATTTGATAATTTCACGATAAATCTTTCTGTTAGTGATTTTTTTTTTGCAATTTTAAGTTGTCTCAGAACTTTTCTCTTTGTACTTTTGGCCTCACCCAACCCAATTTTTATCCTGACCGTGATCATGTTTTTTTAAATTACTTTTGAGGATCAGTTTGGAAACATACATTGCCCCATGTGGGAATCATTCGAACAATTAACCTGTCATTCAGGGCAGTGTAACAAGGAACATTAAGGCACTTCCCCGTCCTGATACGCAAAACTTCCTTAGTTAATTCTGGCCTATTAGAAACAAGGAAATGAATTATTTTCCCTTGTAAAGATTGCCTGCATAAGACCTCCATTTCTGGTATTTTCCCAGTTGTTCATAATTGAGTTTGGACAGTAAGTGGCAGTATCTTATCGGTTAAACCAATTCCTGCATACAGTTGGTATGAGTACATGATAGTTTTATTTGTCCCAAGCCCTCACCCTGAAAATGCTGGAATTGTTGTATACTTCAATCACTGATTCTATAAACTTGACTCTGATCAGGAATGAACTCTTGATTTGTATGCCTTAACACCTCCTGGGACTTAAGAGAACGAGTGAAGTCTCTAACTATGTGAATGCCATTTTAATCCAAGTGCTTGATATTCTCAAAATTTTACTTTCTGTGCAGTGAAAGCACAATAAAGCTACACACGTTTCCATTTTATGCTGAAATTTGATCTAGATTTAGACAGTCTCAATTCAGTTCATACTGAAATTATCCCTGTTCAAGTTGGATTCTTACATTTGTATAGCAATTACAGAAATGCAAATTTCTTTTCCTGCAGTCTCTACTTATCTAATTTTGGTGAATTATCTGTTCATTGGATAGTTAATTAAATCCAATACAAATGATTTGTGATGAATGTGATACTCTAGATTTCCACTGTCCCTGCAGAAGTGTGATACTTAGCCACAATTCACCTTGGGATATAAAATATGCAGGAAAAATTGTGAAAGCAGTATGCTATCAACTGTTTACTCATCGTATCATTTTTCCACCCTTTAGAAAGCCATTGTTTTACCTTTTACCAGTGATGGTTAGAAGAAACCTCTTATCTTTTCTTCACTTGGCCAGTAGCTATGTACCTAAAGACTGTCTGCATCATCTCATCTCAGAGTTAAAGAAAAACTTGGATACTGATCTTTGGATACAGAAATTAATTGACATCTTGGAGCAGGACTTAGAAGGTGGACTTTGTTACTTGAAGTCTAATTCACATTCAAATAGTTTTCAGAGACAATTGAAATATCTCTGTCAAGAACTAGTTGGAAATTCCGAAGGTTCTTCAAGTGCTGATAAAAGGTTGGGTTGGTACTGTAGTCAACAAAATGTCAGCAAAGATAAATCATCTGAAGGTTCAGAAGACAATGCCCCATTAACACAGAACTCTAAAAAACGTAAAAGTGTTATAAAAGATGGATCACTTTTGGAAGATGATGAGCAAAATGTAACAAAGAAAATAAAACAAGCAGAGGATGTTGTCTGTGTGGAACCTTTTATTGCCAGTGAGAACCAGGATGGAACTGCATTCACAGATCTTAATCCTACACATGCACAAAACAAAATGGACATTGATGAAGTAGAACAGAAAACCTTTCTGAAAACAGAGCAAAACGTTGACCTGCCTGAACATATAAAGGTATGAGTAAAATGTACTTACGTTTGACTGAAGCCATTAACCCGGATTTTATTGAATGGAGTCTGCTGCTCACATTCACTTCTTGCTTGCATGATTCAGATCCACAAGGCTGAACTTGCTAGGAGAAAGAATGCGGGATTGAAGCATACTGATTGATTAGCAAACTAAAATTTCTCAGCAAATTCAATACTTGCAGGTTTGGATGCAAATTTGCTGCAATAGCTGGCACTTATGTGGGTCAGTACTGGGAGCTTGCTGTGAAGTTACAGACATTTAACAATTATATTCACTCTTGCAGTTTAGGTTAAAACTGGACTTAATTCATTGGTCTGTATATAATTACTCTGGTATTAATAAAATTGGTTTATTAAATATTAGTATTGACATTCTGAAGTGTAGAGAAGTGTGAACGATTCTCCTTGACAATCTAAAGTTATTTCTACAGTGTACTCTAGTAGGAAGGAACAATAGAAGAGTTGTGATGCAGAGACAAATGAGACAGAGTCATGCAGTTCTAGCTGAGTTCCTTCCCTTCTCAGTTACCTTGGTATTGTTTCGGTGCAGTGATTCAGTCTCTACCTGAGGGTGTGAGAACATCAAGTGATCCCTTACTGAAGTCCTGGTAGAGCATTGTGTTATTAACAGATTCACTTTTTAACGAGCTACTAAAAGAGGACCCATTCTCTCTGCTTATGAGAATATAAGTGCTCTGTGGCACTGTTCAGGGAAGAGAGGTCATTTGCATGTTCTAGCTAATGATTCCAATGCTCTAGTGTTCTTTGAGCAGGTGAGAGGTTTCATATTCTGCCCCATGCTGTGTCATTCGAGTCTGTAGCACAGATTTCTTTCAGTCCGAGCACTTTTCCTGATTGCATCCCTGTCTCCTTCATTATTTACCTTGTAAGTTAGAACATCTTGATGCCTCAGATTCCTCTTTCTCCGAACTTGCTTCTGCTCTCTTTCTGGCTCGGACTTGGGGTTCCATCTATTGTTATGAAACGGGGTATTATTTTTTTCCTTCGGGGGGTGGGGTTTGAAAAATTTACCTTTGAACAATTCTTCCGTTTAACGAGACATTCTGAATCTGATAACAAAGAATGGTTAAGATAATCAATAAGGAAGACAGAAATGGTTCTGAGCAAATGTTTGTGGTTGTAGGCTGACATTCGTTATCAGTAGTTGGAAGCGGGTGAGATAGTTGATGCTGATTCAGTGGTCATTTTCCAAAATGCCCTGGACTTCGAGAAGGTTCCATTAGTTCAGAGAATAGGTAAGGAATGCAAACTTGAGATTACAATGAAGCAAGCCGTGATGTTTTTAAAGGGCAGCGCATATTGGCAGGGCTAAGATATTTATTCCTGATACAAGTGTTTGTATATTCAATCAGTTAACAGAGAGGGAAAGCCGATTGTGGGAATAAATGAGCCACTTTTTGGTTGACATGTTCTTCTGACTAGAACATATCAGTACTTGGGGCCCCTGTTATTCACAATCTGCTATCAATCGCATGAATGAAAAAGTAGAGATTGCTAGATCACTGAGTGTTAGAAGATCAAAGAGGCTGCGAAGATTGTCTACCCTGGAAGGGAAACAGGAAAGCAGACTATTTTTATGGTGAGAAACTGTGATGCTAGTATTCTAGGAGATCTGTGTGTTTCTGTTTTCAAGCATAGCAAGCAAATATATTAATATTTTCTTACAATATAAAAGGTCATTTTGCCTATTGCGTCTGTGCTAGTTCTCAATACATTCACATCAGCCTAATTTCCCCCGCTTACTTCCCAAAAACTGTTCCTTTTGTGTGGTTAGTTCTTGCCAATCCACCCGCCCAGCTATTAAAGGGCCAGTGAACCTACCATCACTTGTTTGGAATAAGGCAAGAAACCAGAGCAGAGGCAAACAGATATCACCTGGGGCGGGAGGGTGGTGTATCAGGATTAAAACTGGAGTTGCTGGAGTTGTGAGACACCAGTGTAATTCTGCGCCACTGAGCAAAGCAAATGGTCCTGCAGACTTTACTCTCATACTCCAGTTGATAATATGATGAGACCTTGATGGAAATCTTGGGTCTTAATGAAACATAATAGGAATAAACTTAGTTTTTTTACCCAAGGGGAGATATACTGGCAAGAAAGATGAATTCCTCTGTGGGAGAGGTTATTCGATGAGGAGAAATAATATGGCTTCTTTGCTTGGAAAAATAAGGGGTGATCTCACTAAAGCATATAAAATGCTTAAAGGGATGATGCTGTCACAGTATTGGAATAAGCCTTAAGGACTGAAATGAGAAGAAATTTCTTCATTCAAAAAGTGAATCTAGGAATTCTCAAATCAGAGGGTTATGGATGTTCACTGGCTATCCTTTCGCAGAGAAAAATTGTGAATACTAGGGCACATTGTGGATATCTCTGTAAAGTATGAAGAAAGGTAAAAGCAGAACAGACTCAAAAGGCTGACCAGCCTATTTCATTTTTGTGAATATGTGCTGATACTTCACAACAAACACCATTTTATGCAGCCTTTAATGTCAATAAATTATCCCTTTCCTTTGACTCCAAACAATTTCAATAATGCCATGCAATAAGTTCCTAATGGGCTCCAAACCTTCTTTCCTGCTGCACCTCAGTGACTGGACTCGTTGCTATGACTTGCCTTACAAATGGAGTGACGTCTTGCTTCAGTAAAAGTCTCCTCGATTCTATTTCATGCACCCTCACTCTCATCTGTAATGATCCATAAATCTGAACCCTTTGCTCCCTGCCATCACTGCTCATGTTCTTTCTGTCAGTAAGTAATTCATTCTAAAGTAAGAATCCTTACTGAAAACCAAATTGAAAAGCGTCATTTAAAGAAAGGAAGTGCATTGGATCGATTATTTGACAAAGGAAAGCTTGCTAATTTGACATCTGCATATGAACCTGCATATTTTTAAATATGTTTATTTCTCTTTAACAGTCTTCATTATCCACGCTGAGGGATATGTTTGAAGCAGACTCAGATGTAAGTATTCTAAGTAGTTTTATACACAAATTTAAAATTTTGATATAAAAAATATTCATATTACATACAATAAATATTATTTTCTCCTCTATTTCATTATTTTCACCAGCACTTTTACTCCTCAACATAAAGTATCTTCATTCTCGTTTGCAAGATTAGTATTGACTAGAAAATTTTGTTAGTTGGTAACCATAGCTCTTTTCACAGGTTGCCATGCAGCAACAATATGTGGAACTTAAGATTTGTTAATCAATGGGATGTTCTTCAGAAAATGAAATAACCTGTCTGTAGTGTCACCATTAATATTCTTTAGAGAACATCATTATGTTAGATTGTCCCTGTTTGATCAGAGTTGCCACAGTGACAATCTGCAGAACACCTAACATGCTGTTTGTGCATCAAATGACTGCAGTGGCTGTATCTAATTTAGTGCCTTCTGTGTATTCTCATGGTAGATCAAAAGGAGACTTTATTACTGAATCAGAAATTATATGTTTATTCTGAATGATAATTTTATTCTATGGTTTCCTCCCAGCTGCTGTACTGTTGTATCTTTATAAGAGCATATATAAGTGTCCACAAAGGTTTTTAAGGATCTATGGAAGTGGTCCTGAATTACCATTGTTACGTCTGTAGCCCCCTCCTTTGTGAGAATCGCAAGATCACTGTTGGGTTGGGTCAAGGGGCCCAGGAAATGAGAGAGAGATGTGCAAAATGCCTCGTTTTGATGTAAAGCTACGGGACATGGCCATTGTCTGCGGAAGACCAAGTTGTGTATTGAGTACTGTCCTATTCATTGAAGCCCCTCAGGGGACGATCAGAGTGGGCTGGTTGACGGATTGCATCATCCCAACCTGATTGACATCTGAGACTCCGGGAGTAAGGATAAAAGAGGGTCTGGGGAACAACCCCTTCAGACGCACCAGGAGGAGCGCTAGAAATCCCGTGACAGCGTTCAATAGCGGCAGCCGGTGGGGGGGCTCGCGTGCGTCCTTTCCCTCGCCTGGGATTGGCAGCCTCACCATGGAAGAACGGCTTTAGCTAAAGGAGAGGCCACAAGTGAACGGCCACACCAACAGGACTCCTGACGGATCGAAATCGTAAAGGTTGGAAAACCCGCTGCGGTAACTGTTCCCACTCTATTCCTATTTCTCTCTCTCTCCAACAAAGTGCAACACAGCAACAACCAAAAGGCTGCAGCCTGCATGAACTGAGTGACTTTTATATTTCCATTGGACAATACATTATCCCCTAGACAACGATAGAGCTATTTCTTATTGGTTATTATTATACCCGTGCTTTAGAGTTAGTATTGACGACATATATTATCTGTATGTTTGCATTAATCTTATTTTGTGCCCTTTATTAATAAATACTTTTAAAAATAGTACCATCAGACTTCAACGGATCTCTCTCTTTGCTGGTAAGTGATCCAGTTACAGGATTTCGTAACACTATTCACATAGACAATGTCTCTGAATGTAGCTTTCTCACAGGCAATGTCTAGAGGGGGAGCATTGGGAAGCATGGCTAATGATTGAGTTCTTGTAGATTTTAGGGTTCCAGTGTATCATACAATGCAGAATTCAAGTGGAAATCCATACATTCAAAAGCTGTCCAGATATTTGTGTGGTACCTTAGCTGCTGAGAAGACTAGTGCCAAATTGGAAGTGCAGAGTACTCATGTGGGAACAATCCAATTTGTTGTGAGCAATTTCTTGTGTTACACTTAAGCAACTCTTAACCCTTACAATATTTTCTCAAAAATCGTTACAAGGTAGTCAAGCACACCTAGAAACAAGGAAGTTCATACAATCTGTAATCTGTAAATTTATATTTTTTCTCTGAAAACAGTTATGTTACAATGAACATGTGCTCTGTGGTGGTTGAGGTGAGATGATGGACTTGGTTAGGTTTAGATTTGGTTGCAGCCTCAGGAATACTTTGCCATTGTTGACAGGTTTGATATCAATGTGCCTTCAGTTCCACTGAGGGTCTGTGCTTGTGTAATTACTGCCCAATTTCCTTGTAAAGGTAAACATTTAGGACCCTTCAGTCATTTTTTATGGCCCTTAACCTGCTCATCTTGACTTAGAAGTAATGTTACCTTTGTTAGTTATCCAAATCTTTTCTAAAATGGTGGAGCAGGTCTTCACAAAGGAGAAGATGGGGCGGTTTGAGAACCAACCACACTTCCCAACAGTTTCATGTGCTCCAGAAAGATAAATAAACGTGGCGCCGATGTTTAGGTTGTGTCAGAAGCCAGCTTGATGTTTTCTGTGAGGACAGCACTTAGTCACAACAGCTTCAGTAAGGCAAGTTAAACATATTTAAATAAGTGCTATTTTTATAAGTGGCCATAGTGTACAGGGTGGTTATTTGTAAACATCAGAATCAATCAACCAGAACACTCAGCTCAGAATGCTGCTGCCTCCCCAAGAACTGAGACCACTTGCCCACTCCTAAACCAGATGACAGCTTGCTTTTCCAGTCTGTCTGTACCCATGCTGACCCAATTCCAAATTCCAGAAAAATAATGTAATGTCGGCTAGTTTTGCTTAGCCTAGTACCTGGGAAAATCCATGATCGTGTGAATAGTAGCAGCCTGATAATAGAAATGAAATAAATAACGTGATTTAAGCGCTGTAATTAGACGTGTTATTGATGCACTATTGCAACAGATTTCTCTTTGCTTATCAGTATAGGGTGCCTCCATTTGTTTTTATTTCTGCAGCCGAAGCGGTTACAATCATGGTAACTGATTTTGCTTTCACCTTAATTTCAGCCCATTCCGGATATGTTCTTCAATCTAAGTTTCTATCAACATTTTGCTTTTTTTTTTGCTTTTAGAAGTTGGAAACACCTGAAGAATTGAATATCCTGAATGAATGTAATCCAAGCCAGGTAAGGTCAGAATTTTTTTTTAAGTATTTCAGCTTGTCCATGTTAAATAATGCCCCATTTTTCCAAGTGTTATTGGGGTAAAGCTTCACTTTTTGGACAGCTCTGATAGGTAGAAGCTGCTTCTTGTCCATCAGCTGCAAACGTAGCCTAGGCAGCATTTATCACTTGCAGGAAGAAGCAGGGCCACAGCAGGTTTGACCTGGGATGGAGAGGAGAGTGAGAGTGAGCTTTGTGGGGAGATTCCTTCCTGCAGCCACGTACCTCCATTCGTATGGATTGTTCCCATTCCACTCTTCACCTAATATTATTTTCAGTGTCAAACAGGATATGTGAAATTTCTGCTATTAATAATACCCTAAAAAATTAAAATCAATTGAGATTTTTGATACTGCTGTAACAAAAATGAATTTGGTTTTTGATATATTCTATGTAATCTCGGTTAAAGGGCTCAGTCATGTGCTATTGATGTGCAAACTACAAAGCTGATAGAGATATTGTTCAATTTATGAGCTGACAAGAAATGGGGAAGGTGTTTTTACTGTGTTACACATTCTTACACTACCATATGAGAAAATCAACAGAAATAGGAAAACTCATTCAGTACCAGAATCGAATAGTGCGCCCTTGGCTGAACTGAAGATGTTTCTGCAATTCTATTGCTATATCATGTTATTTGTTTAACAAAGTAAAATATTGCAGCTCTTATTCTTTTAGCAATGGGTCTGTGAATGTTTATTCCTGAATAACTGGGGCAATTTATTTGTTGCAGCTGGAGAAACTCTGTTTATTACTGAGGCTGTCAGAACTCTCAGAACACCAACTTCCCCTGGCCTGCAACAAACTGATCTCCCTGCCTTCTGATCTCAGTTACAGCAATGCAACTGTGCTTGCTCGGACACTCTTCTTGAAAAGGGTATGGTTACTTGTGTGGCACAACTGAAGCAGTTTTTCTTTTTCATCTCTTCCTCTGTATAGTTAACTTCTAGTACTTTTTGGCCATTGAGATTTGAACGCAAAGTTTTGCTGCCTCTGTCAGTTTTGCACACTGTGGACTTTTTTTTCAAAAATTACCAAAATGTGTGAAATAGTTTGATTCCATCCTTTCATAGACTTGCAGCAGCATACTTATCAATAAATTAGTGGATGTATTGTGGACTTTAGGACATTACCAAATAAATTACTACTTGTGAGTGAGGAGATCCAGCATATTGATGGTGTCTTCACCTTTCTCCTGCTAGTTACGTTAAGACAGAAGCACCTCAAAAAGAAAATCTACTTTTTGATTTACCTTCTCTTGAAAATGTTGGTGCGGAGATTGGCCTTCCTGTATATGTATTAATGTAAATAACGTGTAGGTCTTTCAAAATTTCAATAGTAAAGGCAGAAACATGAGGCTTCTGAGTTTCTTAGAAATAAAAATAGGAACTGCTAAAAGTACTCTGTATGTCTGGTAGCCTCTGTAGAAATAAAAGTAGATGTTTCAAATCGATGTATTTTCCACAAACCTGGAGAAGGAGGTGTAATTGATGTTAAGCAATTACAAGGGCCAGAACCTAAAGGGGAGAAAAGACCAAAGGGATACCTGTGGTGTGATGGAAGGCAAGGGAGATTAATTGACAAAAGGAGTTGTGATGCATGGCAGAAGGGAATTCTATTGGGACATAAAAAAAAACAGAAAATGGGTCAGGAGGGAATATAAACAGGAAAAGCAGAATAATTACTGACAGTTGCTAAAATGGAGAGCTTTGAGCAGTGATTATTTTCTCAAATGATTTAACCCAGTAAACATAGAAAGGTGTAGAGTGCCTAACTGTATGCCGAGATTCCATACCATGAGTTTCTGTTGATATGTATTAGTGCAAAGGAAGAGTTGTTGAGCTGGAGTCCAAGTTGTAGATGCTGAGCTCTATCAGGGAGGAGAGAATTAACTGGAGTAGGGCGTCATAATCCGTAGATTACTTTAAACTTATAGTTGATCTTTGATCAAAGACAGCATTATGAGTCAGGGATGGGGACTTACTTTCTTTTTGTATGGATGTAATAAAGACTGTTAAGACTGACCAAGTTACATTGCTGCAGGAAGCTATTGAAGCGAGGAGTGAATGAATAAAAATATAGTTATTTTAAAGAAATACTGTAGATATTTTACATTGTAGCTGCAGTTGGAATCTCTGAGAACTATATCAGGTTAGGGAATCATTTGTGCCCAGAGAAGGCCTTGGCAGACTTGGTGTGGGGACACTGGGGACAAGTATTGGGATCATAATTGGGCATAAGAATGATGCTCATCTGAGAAAATTTGTGAAGTTAAGAACCAAATTAAAAAAACAGAACTTCAAAAATAATAAAAACAGAAAATGCTGAAAGAACTCAGCAGGTCAGGCAACATCTTTGAGAATAGAAACAGTTGGCATTTCAGAAATGGGACTCAGAACTGGAAATGAGAGACACCAAGTTATAGATAGCAGTGAAGGTAGAACAAAATGGAAGAAATATCTCTGATCCCACAAGACTGGGTGATCTAATGTGGCAGTTAAGAAAAAGAGTTCTGATCTTAACTGGTGCTTCTTGCATTTATTATTGAGGCCTTGGACCCTCTGTCGGTCCTGGCCGATGTTGCGTCCTAGTTGTATACGCAAGCTAGGGCAGTATAATATGGAGAGCAGGCACTCCCGCTCCACACAGCTGATGAATCCAAATGAGTGGCAGAGAATGATATAGTTTGGCACTAGTGCTATCGCAAGAGTTGCCAGTCAGCGTTGAAGCACGAATGGGGTAGCTGCAAGGCAGCAGAGGTTTCCAGCCACGGCTGATGAGACCCATCTGCCCAGAGCACTTACCATAGTACCTTTAATTTTCATATTGAGTTGGTTGAGGAAAATGGAGTATGCATCAACATGGGAGCTGGTATCATTATAACAGTTCTGGCACCTTGACAGTGAAGGGACAGGGAAAACAGTTAGTATTAGAACTGAGGTAGGAGAAAGTGTATATCTCAAAGATGGAAGTTGTGAAGTCAAAGGGAGGTATGTAAAGTTACTATAGACTTGTTTCTCAGAAGAGGAAGGTATTTCAGTGAAGAAAAATTCAATAACAGATATGGATTGCGTATATTCACAGGTACTCTCACTGACTGAGCCTGCATCACGATTTCTAACTGCTGCCATCACTTTGTTCTGCAAGAAATATCCACGCCCAACCTGCACTGCTGTGATCGGGCCACTCCTTCAGACTCCTGACATAGGTATGGTCCGCTTTCGTGTGAGATACACTGCTATCAATGACTAAGTGAAAAGAATACTGTAATCATACTGAATGATTGGTTACCGTACACATTATTTTAATGTTTACTCTTGCCTCTCGTTGACCTTTATCTTTAATGCTCACCATTGTGAGAAAACTAACAGTTATCAGTTATTTTGTTGTGAGCAAAATTATGAATTTGAAGCTTTGTTATAATGGAACAAGGCACTGTGCAAAACATGAGGATGAAGGGATAGTTAAATGCAAAATATCACCTATCATGTGACAGCTGTATGTGTACAGCAGTGAAGTTATTTACTATTATAGCCATCAGTTCCCTGTCTAGGTCCAGTGTAGAATAATTGTTAGGGTGACATATCCTCCCAGTAGTTGACAAAACTAGGAACTATAGTGTTACGAATTCCCGTAACTAGATCACTTACCAACAAAGATAGAGAGGTCCGTTGAAGTCTGATGGTACTATTTTTTTAAGTATTTATTGATAAAGGGCACAAAAATAAGATTAATGCAAACATACAGATAATATATGTCATCAATACTAAATCAAAGCGCGGGTATAATAATAACCAATAAGAAATAGCTCTATTGTTGTCTAGGGGTTAATATATTGTCCGGTGGAAAGGTAACAGTCACTATCAGTTCGTTCAAGCTGCAGCGTTGTTGGGTTTAAAAGTGATGCGGTTTAAATTTGCCCCAGGTCTTTTATGATGCCAATCCATTGAGTCAGGGGAGCGGGCTTCCCTGTTGTTAGCTAAAAGCTGTTTTCCGTGGTTCCAGCCACGGAATCGAACGCACGTGGCTTCCTTCAGATGACTTCCTGCTGTTACGTGGTCGCTTAACGTTTCTTCTGGTGCGTCTGAAGGGGTTGTTCCCCAGACCCTCTTTTATACTTCCTCACAGGGTCTCCGATGCCAATCAGGTTGGGATGATGCAATCCCTCAACCAGTCCACTCTGGTCATCCCCTGAGGGGCTTCAATGAATAGTACAGTACTCAATACACAACTTGGTCTTCCGGAGACAATGGCCATGTCCCGTAGCTTTACATCGCCGGGGAAATTGCACGTCCCTCTCTCATTTCCTGGGCCCCTTGACCCAACCCACTGGTGATCTTGCGATTCTCACAAAGGAGGGGGCTGCGGACGTAACAATGGTCTTTTCCAAATCTCAGATTATTCAAATTCTCCCTAAATACTCATCTGAAAGATTTTTTTTCACTAAGCTGGCACTGATTTACTTGAATAGGTATAATTGTGTAAAAGCATTTGATGAGTCACACGCATGAAACCTGCTGAATGGTAGTTTCAAGGTTTGATGTGCTTCTGTATCTGCAGTTAGAGGCGCACTATGTTTTGACAGTTTGAACTTGCTTTGTTTTAGTTTGTATCACACTGAATCTCTTCAGAAGTAAGACTTGTGTTATCGATACAAGTAACTAGTAGAGCAACTTTTCATCTGTGTGGAATTTTTCTTTATGTCTGAACCTGCCTTCCTAACATTCAGACAGTTGCCTAACTGAGGATGAGAGAATTCATTGTACTTAACTGCATATTTTCATGCTCTAACACTCTAATTTTAGCAAATGTTACTATCATCTGATCCAGACCTATAAATTTACAGTATATATCAAATTTTATTAAAATGACAATAAAACTATTGTTTGCAATATAACAGGAAATCCAATGTTTCTGATTTTTTTACAGGGAATGTTCAAGTGGAACTGATTTGCAGGCTTACAGAAGATTGCCTTGAACCAGACCATTTAATAGTGACTTTCAGGTTGATTTATTTTGTGTTAATTGATGTTTACATTTTATGCTTATCTTGTGCAATTCTCTCTCAGGAAAACATTCCTTGAACATTAACTTGAAACATTCCATGTTGGTGAGCATACTGTAGCTCAAGATGTTTATAGTAAATTATGTATTAAAATAGAATCAAGCTACAAGTATTAGTCACCTCCATTTAAAGACATTCAGGTTTCAATAATTTCTCCTTGCAACCAAAGGTGTAGCCAGGGGCATTCGCATGGGTCCCAGCAATGCCTGCTTTTTTATGAGTTATGTGGGACGCTTTATGTTCCAATCCTACACCAGTATCACTCCCCAAGTTTTCCCACACTTCGAGGACTACATTGGAGCTGCTTCCTGCACCTACGTTGAGCTTGTCCATTTCATCAGCTTTGCCTCTAGATTTACCTGCTGCAGTTCCAACACCTCCCTCCCCTTTCTCAGTCTCTCTGTCTGACTCTGGAGACAGTTTATCTACTGATATCTTTTATAAACCCACTGATTCTCAGAACTACTTGGACTGTACCTCTTCCCACCCTGTCACTTGTAAAAATGCCATCCCCTTCTCTCAGTTCCTCCCTTTCTGCCACACCTGCTTTCAGGATGAGACTTTTCATTCCAGAGTTAATGAGATGTCCTCCTCCTCCAAAGGAAGGGCTTTTCCTTCCTGCACCATCAGTGATGCCCTCACCCGCATCTCTTCCATGTCGCGTACATCTGCTCTCACCCCATCGTCGCCTACTACCCCACTAGCCTCCATGTCCAGCATGCAATTTTCCATAACTTCCCCCCATCACCAATCACATCTTTCCCCCTACTTTCTCCTTTCTACAGGCATCGCTCTCTACATGACTCCCTTGTCCGCTTGTCCCTCCCCACTGATCTCCCTCTTGGTACTTATCCTTGCAAGTGGACTGAGTGCCACATGTGCCCCTACACCACCTCCCTCACTGCCATTCAGTCCTTCCAGGTGAGGTGACACTTCACCTGTGAACCTGTTAGGGTCATATACTGTGTACGGTGCTTCCAGTTTGGCCTCCTGTGTATCAGTGAGACCCGATGTAGATTGGGAGACTGCTTTGTCAAGTACCTACACTTCGACTGTCAAAAAAAGCAGAAGCTCCTGGTGGTCACCCATATTAATTCTACTTTCCATTTCCATTCCAACATGACCTCATCTACTGTCACAATGAGGCAACACTCAGGTTGGAGGAGCAACACCTTATATTGAATATGGGTAGTCTCCAACCTGATGGCATGAACATCAATCTTCTGGTAATTGCCCCCACCCCTTCACCATACCTATCCCATTTCCCTCTCTCACCTTATCTCCTTACCTGACAGTCACCTTCCTCTTCTGCTCTTCCCCTTTCCCTTTCTTCCATGGTCTTCTGTCCTCTCCTATCAGTTCCCCCCTTCTCCAGCCCTTTTTCCTCTTTCACCAATCCACTTCACAGCTCTTTCCTTCACCCCTCCCCCACCTTCTCATCTTTTTTTCCCAGTCTTGATGAAGAGCCCCATTCCAAAACATCGACTGTACTTTTTCCACAGATGCTGCCTGACCTGCTGAGTTCCTCCAGCATTTTGTGTGTGTTGCTTTGGATTTCCAGCATCTGCAGATTTTCTCTTGTTTGTCTTCAGGTCTTATCTCTTAGCTTTGAGAGGGAACAGATTGAAGCGCAACATGCAGAACAACTTTAAAATGCCACTACTGAAAGAATTTCAGTATTAGGAACTTCAACAAAGCAAAAGTGAATATTTAGTATTTGTCATTCTAGATGATTTTAACAACCGTTAAGATGGATTAAACAACCTTGCCCTACTTGGAAATGTTCTTCTGCCAAAGAAATATTCTCTCTGCGTCAGGGCTCTGCAACCTCCACTGGTTTCATTTGGCTCTAACTGAATTCAATTGATAAACTCTGTAGATAAAATTTGTAGAAAGCACTTTTGTAGTGACTTCCAAGGCAGCATTTGTGGAAGCCTCTTTATAAAAACTTATCTCACTGACCATGTTGATGGGCAGTTCACATCAACAAAATATTTTGTTTTCCACAGTAGCAGAGTATCTCTCTCACACACCCTCAACCCCCCCCCCCTCCCCCGGGAACTCAGCAGCTTGGACAGCATCTATGAAGGGAAATGGAACAGTTGACATTTCAGGTCGAGGCCCTTCATCAAGTCTGGGGAGAAAAGGGAGGTAGCCTGTTTAAAAGTGGGTTTTTTTTGTGGGGGTGGTTAGATTTGATCTATGTCACTTCTACCAATCATTTCCCCCTCATCCCCCCTTAATTAGATCCATATCACCTGCCGACTTTTGGTCCACCCTTTTCCTGCACTTGTGTGTTGCTCCAGTTTTCCAGTATCTTCAGTCTCCCCTGTCTCCACAAATTATTACTGATTACCTTTATCCAACATGGAAATTGTGGAGACTTCAAATAATATTAAGATGTTGGCACAGGAACAATAATAATGCAATCTGCAGAAGACCATAGTGAAAGGGGGAACTGAATAAAATTCAACAGTAGTTACAGCATGTTATAAATAGGAGTGTCATTTAGAATTTTCTGTTAACTGTTGCCCATTCATGGTAATCTTTCTGACATACTTACAGACATATCCTCTTGGTAACATGGAGTGAAGAAGTACTTTCTGTGGTCCACATGTTGCTTGAGAGAAAGGTAAGCAATAAAGTAGTTGCAAGTCAGGAACGGTTCTACTATGCAAATATTTACAACATCCCAACTAACAGTTGGCCTGGATCATCAACTTGGATCAGATTTTGTTTGCCATCATGAAAATGCCATCTACTTGTGATTCAAACACTTCTACTATTATCGTTGAATAGTTCTTGGGCAAGGTGCCAGAGGCCATTTGCACTTTGACACTGTACGCCTTCAAGGGAAAAGGTGAAGAGAAATATTACCTAAAAGTATAACACTGACCTTTTATTTCAGGAATTAGTTCTTTACAGAATTGTACTAATCTTGTTTGACAGTACAGGAATACAGACGAGTGATAAAACCCCACATTATTTAAACAATGGCTTTACAAATCCATTCTGTATTTTTTAATGTATTCACACTTTCTGTGTAGCAGATCTGACAATTAGTTTCACAATACATTTTTTGACAAATAATATTGATAAATGACTGTCGTATATTTTTCATGGTGTTGATTAAGGTAGGAATGTTAGTCATAACTTTGCTTTTTCAATGCCTATAATATTTTTTTCTTGACAGGTAGAACTAACATCTGAACTGTTTGAGCAATTTATTGAAAAGTTAAGCCAACAAGCTGAGAGATTCAAGAAATCAGTAAAATATGCCAAGGTGATCCTAGCTGCACTTACAAAGTACCCGTCCTCTGTGAGTATTATTCTGGGCATTGAGGAGAAGTGGATTCAAATCTTAACTCTTTAATTGAACTGTATGAATACAGAGGGGCATGCAAGTAGTTCACTCCTTATTTGCCAACTGTTGGTGCCAGAAGGGTGTATGTGAGCCTAAATGTATATGCTTGTTGTTGATTCTAATTTCTAGTGGAGTTATTAGAGATCTACAGCACAGAAATGTGCCCTTCAGCTCAACTAGTCCAGGCTGACCAAGGTGTCCATATGAATCAGTCCCATTTTCTCCATCATTGGCCCATATCCCTGTAAACCTTTCCTATCCTTGCACCTGAACAAATATTGAGCCACTCTTTCTGGAAGCTCATTTCATATACACATCACCCCTGTGAGAAAAAGTTGCCCCTCAGGCCTCCTTTAAATCTCTCTCTCACCTTAGCCCTCTAGTTTTTGATTCTGTTTCCCTTGATAAAAGTAGTACTTGAAAAGTGTATTTTAAGTAAATGTATTATTTACAATTTTAAAGATATGTTAGATATTTAAATCTATTTGAACTGGAATTATATGTCTATGCTTATCAGAGATGATTTGAAACTTCAAAAACTTATCAAATAGCCATCACAAGCCACCTGTTTGGGTATCCAGCTGAACTGGTCCTGTAGGTCTGCAGAATGAAATCAATCTGACCCAGTATATCCAGCCAATTCAGTGCAGATAGAAAATAGCAAATACTCAAGTGTGCATCTATCATTGATTAATTGCAATACAGTACATTGAGATAATTACATGGCTGGTTGGGATAAACAGCTGGGGTCCAACTTAAACTTTGATAATAAAAAAGGCATTATATTTCCATTATTTACTTTTGAGGCAGCATTAAAGGCAAAGTTTAAAATCACTAACAATTCTCAAAATAATGCTGCTAAATGCAAGGAGAGCTTTGACAGAAAAAATTCTGCAAAATTTAGCCTCCTGTGTTAATACACTTAATTAACAATAGAATTAAACTGGATTGTATAGAATGATATCTTAATGTTGTAACAATGGGTTTAAACACTTGGATAAAATTATTGTACAGATTAAGGGCATAAGTTGTCTTTTTGATAACACAGTTTGTTTAAGTATTTGGGAAATTTAATAATTGCATGTTAACACTTTTCCAATTGGCTGTTAGCTGCTGCATGGAGCTAAGCAGGAATGTCATCTGTTTCGTGTTGATAGTATTAAATATGTTAAATAATGGATATTTCAGAATAGAGTTTACCATTTAAATTAGTTGTATTTCCTTGTTGTTGCATGACAGTGGATATAGGTTGTAGGTTAAGTGCTGAGAGTATGGGCTGTATTTAATTAGTTGGAGGGAGAGTGCCCAGACTGATGGTTAGCACAATCCTGTTCCTGTTCTTCACTTAGCTGTAAAATGCGCACAGCCTGCACTGTGCCATTCCAGTACACTTGACGCAGCTATGCACGAACTTGAATACTGGTCTTTGTTGGGCACAGAAGATCCATATTTTAAAGCTGTACACTATCATTGAACTTGAGAGCCGTGACTACCTGAAAGAACCTTTTGATGCTGCATGTGGGTAGATGCATTGCATCCTTGAGGGTCTAGAGGAGGTTCATGAGAGTGATCCCACGAATGAAAGAGTTAACACATGAGGAGCGCTCGATGGCTCTGTTTCTGTACTCACTGGAGTTTAGAAGAATGAAGGGGGATCTCATTGAAATCTATCGAATATTGAAAGGCCTAGAAAGAGTGGATATGGAGAGGATGTTTCTTTTAGTGGGGGAGTCTAGGACCAAAGGGCACGATCTCTGATTAGAAGGATGTCCATATAGAACAGAGATGAGGATAAATTTCACCAGAGGGTGGTAAACATGTGGAATTATTTGCCACTGACAGTATTTAAGGCAGAGATTGATATATTCTTGATTAATCAGAGGGCCAAAGGTTATGGGGAGAAGGGAGGAGATTGGGTTTAAGAGGGATAGTGGAGCAGACTCGATGGCAGAAAGGCCTAATTCTGCTCCTCTGTTAGTTTCATCAGTAAGTCTATTATAATACAACTTGACCAAGTTCATCACAGAAAACAAATGACTCGCACGGATATTCGTGGAGGAGCTAAACTACATACATTATTTAGTTATCACAGAATATCCAGTGTAATCTCACAAACAACAGAAGAGGAAAACATACACAAAGTGAAGCCAGTGCCATCTGGGCCAACCATTTGCTATCTTCAGTGGTACTAGAAAGTTTAAGCACCTTGTAGAATTTTCTCTATTTCTGCATAAACTTGACCTAAAATGTGATCAGTTCTTCACACGTCCTAACACTAGATAATGAGAACTGGAATAAATAAATAACACAAAAAATATTATACTTGATCATTTATTGAGAAAAATGATCCAATATTACATGTATTTGTTGGAATAAGTATGTGAACCTTTGGGGTAATGCCATCTACAAAAGCTATTTGGAGTCAGGTATTCCAGTCAATGAGATGAGATTGTAGGTACGGGATGTAGAGGTGCCATGCGCTATATAAACAAAAAGGCATCCAAGTTCATACTGACAGAGTCTGCTCATAAGAAAGATTGTTTATGTGCCCCATGCCTCGATCAAAACAACTTTTAGAGGAGATGAGAAGAATTGTAGAGACGCATGAAAATGGAAAAGGTTACAAAAGCATTTCAGAAGACCTGAGTGTTGATCAGTCCACAGTATGGGAAATTGTCTAAATGAAGGAAATTCAGTACTGTTGCTACTCTTCCTAGGAGTGGGCATCCTGCAAAGATCACACCAAAAGCACAACGTGCAATGCTGAAGGAAGTGCAAAAGCACCCAAGGCAGAAATCTCCAGGGCTTGCTGAAGTCTCTGTTCATGTGTCCACTTTAAGAAAAACACTGAACAAGAATGGTGTTCATGGAAGGACAGCACGGAGGAAACCACTGTTCGCAAAACAAAAATTGCTGCACATCTCAAGACCATCTGGATGTTCTTCAACACTTCTGCGATAATGTTCTGTGGACAGATTAGACAAGAGTTTAACATTTTGGCAGATATACACATATCTACACATATACATATAAATGGCAGATGGAGTTCAACCCAGAAAAGTGTGAGGTGGTATACTTTGGAAGGACAAACTCTAAGGCAGAGTACAAAGTAAATGGCATGATACTTGGTAGTGTGGAGAAGCAGAGGGATCTGGGGGTACATGTCCACAGATCCCTGAAAGTTGTCTCACAGGTAGATAGGGTAGTTAAGAAAGCTTATGGAGTGTTAGCTTTCATAAGTCGAGGGATATAGTTTAAGAGTCATGGGGTAATGATGTAGCACTATAGGAAGGATGTGGAAGCACTGGAAAGGGTACAGAGGAGATTTACCAGGATGCTGCCTGGTTTAGAGAGTATCCATTATGATCAGAGATTAAGGGAGTTAGGGCTTTACTCTCTGGAGAGAAGAAGGATGAGAAGAGACATGATAGAGGTATACAAGATATTAAGAGGAATAGAGTGGACAGCCAGCACCTCTTCCCCAGGGCACCACTGCTCAATACAAGAGGGTGTGGCTTTAAGGTAAGGGGTGGAAAGTTCAAGGGGGATATTAGAGGAAGATTTTTTACTCAGAGAGTGGTTGGTGCGTGGAATGCACTGCCTGAGTCAGTAGTGGAGGCAGATACACTAGTGAAACTTAAGAGACTACTAGACAGGTATATGGAGGAATTTAATGTGGGGGATTATATGGGAGGCAGGGTTTAAGGGTCAGCACAACATTGTGGGCCGAAGGGCCTGTACTGTGCTGTATTGTTCTATGTTCTAAATCAACATTGAATGAGTTAAAAAGATGATGATTCGTGTTTTGGAATGGTCAAGTCAAAGTCCTAACTCTAATCCTATAGAAATGTTGTGGAAGGACCTGAAGCAAGCAGTTCATGCAAGGAAGCCCACCAACATCCCAGAGTTGAAGCAATTTTATAAGTCCTAAACTTCCTCCAAGCCAACACGCAGGGCTGATCAATTACAAGAAACGTTTGGTTGAAGTTATTGCTGTAGAAGGGAGTCACAGCAGTTACTGAAAGCAAAGGTTCACATTTTCCAATAAATACATGTAATACTGGATCATTTTTCTCAATAAATAAATGAACAAGTATAATGTTATTGTGTTATTTATTTAATTGGGTGTTTTTTATCTAGTTTTAGGATTTATGTGAAGATCTAATCACATTTTAGATTATATTTATGCAGAGAGAGGAAATTCTACAGGGTTCATAAACTTTCTAGTACCACTGTAAGTACTAACACGTACACCAGGTCTGCAAGGATTTCAAAATGTATCACCCAACATCATGTGTTCTTGCAACTTTCTGGCTGCTGTAAGACATTTTCTTGCTCCAAGATTCAGGTTGAAAAAAATACTGGCTGCTTCATCATTATGTGTCTTTTTATTATGGGTTTAAAGAATCTGGGTAACACTGCATGCCATGTGCCATGAGTTAACCACCCTTGCAACGAGGTATCATTTCCAGAATTAACCTGTCCATTATGCTGTTTAATTAAAATATATAACATTTATCTCTTTTTTTTTGTTGTTTTATCTAGATAACAATCGCTCACAAGAACACGCTGTCCCATGTTTTGGCACTACATACAACATTTCTGAAGAAGTCAATGCAGGCAGCACTAAAACATGTTACCATATAACTTGTTTTATTTCTAATGTTGAACAGAAGTTGTCCATTTTCTTGATTGGAGTACATGCTTCCAAAGGTCGGTAACTCAACAAGAATCAGAATAGTAAAGATTAACTCTCTGCAAGTCATAATAATAAATTGATGTATTTTGTTGTGTGCATTTGAGTACAATTAATTTCTGCCTTGCCTTTTGTTAGGGTGTTTCTGATGGCAGCCACGATATCCTGAAGTGGGAAGGTGAACAGCCAGAGGTCATGGTACATATTGGTAGCAACGACATAGGTAGGAAGTCCTGAAAACAGACTACAGGGAGTTAGGAAGGAAGTTGAGAAGCAGGACCACAAAGGTAGTAATCTGGGATTACTGCCTCTGCCATGAGACAGTGAGTATAGGAAGAGAATGAGGATAAATGTGTGGCTGAGGGATCGGAGCAGGGGGCAGGGATTCAGATTTCTGGATCATTGGGACCTCTTTTGGAGAAGGCGTGTCCTGCACTTGAATCCCAGGGGGACCAATATCCTGGCAGGGAGGTTTGCTAAGGCTGTTGGGGAGAGTTTAAACTAGAATTGCTGGGGGGGTGGGAACCGAACTTAAGAGACGGAAGGGGCAGTTAGCTCAAAAATCGAGAAAACTTATAGATAGCGTGAGAGGGAGGATAGGCAGGTGAAAGAGAAGGGATACATTTAGACTGTTGGTTTGAGATGTGTCTATTTTAATACAAGGGGTATCATGAATAAAGCAGATGAGAGACTGTGGATCAGTACTTGGAGCTATGATGTTGTGGCCATTACAGAGACTTGGATGGCTCAGGGACAGGAATGGTTACTTCAGTGCCAGGCTTTAGATGTTTCAGAAAGGACAGGGAGGGAGGCAAAAGAGGTGGGGGTGTGGCACTGCCGATCAGAGATAGTGTCAAGGCTGCAGAAAAGAAGGAAGTCATGGAGGGGTTGTCTACGGAGTCTCTGTGGGTGTAAGTTAGGAACAGGAAGGGGTCAATAACTCTATTGGGTTTTTTATAGACCATCCTATAGTGACAGGGACATCAAGGAGCAGATAGGGAGACAGATTCTGGAAAGGTGCAATAATGACAGGGTTGTCGTAGTGGGAGATTTTAATTTCTCCGATGTTGATTGGCATCTCCCTAGAGCAAGGGGTTTAGATGGGGTAGAGTTTGTTAGGTGTGTTCAGGAAGGTTTCTTGACACAATATGTAGATAAGCCTACAAGGGAAGAGGCTGTACTTGATCTGATATTAGAAAATGAACCTGGTCAGGTGTCAGGTCTCTCAGTGGGAGAGCATTTTGGAGATAGTGATCACAACTCTCTCCTTTACCATAACATTGGAGAGGGATAGGAACAGACAAATTAGAAAAGTGTTTAATTGGAGTAAGGGAAAATATGAATCTATCAGGCAGGAACTTGGAAGCATAAATTGGGAACAGATGTTCTCAGGGAAATATTCAGGGGATATTTGTGTGCTGTTCTGCATATGTATGTTCCAATTTGACAGGGAAAGGATGGCAGGTTACAGAAACCATGGTGTACAAAGGCTGTTGTAAATCTTTTCAAGAAGAAAAGCTTACAAAAGGTTCAAAAAAAACTAGGTAATGATAGAGATCTAGAAAATTATAAGGCTAGCAGGAAGGAGCTTAAGAATGAAATTAGGAGAGCCAGAAGGGGCCATGAAAAGGCCATGGGGAGCAGGATTAAGGAAAAGCCCAAGACATTCTACAAATATGTGAAGAGCAACGGAATAAGATGTGAGAGAATAGGACCAATCAAGTGTAACCATGGAAGTGTGTATGGAACTGGAGGAGATAGCGGAGATAGCGGAAGTACTGAATGAATGAATGAATGAAAAGGACCTTGGCGATTGTAGGGATCACTTACAGCAGACTGAAAAGCTTGAGCACATAGACATTAAGAAAGAGGATGTGATGGAGTTTTTGGAAAGCATCAACTTGGATGAGTCACCGGGGCCGGACAAGATGTAACCCAGGCTACTGTGAGAAGCAAGGAAGGAGACTGCTGAACCCCTGGCAATGATCGTTGCATCATCAATGGGGATGGGAGAGGTTCCAGAGGATTGGAGGGTTGCAGATGTTGTTCCGTTATTCAAGAAAAGGAGTAGAGATAGCTCAGGAAATTATAGACCAGTGAGTCTTACTTCAGTGGTTGGTAAATTGATGGTGAAGATCCTGAGAACCAGAATTCATGAACATTTGGAGAGGTATAATATGATTAGGAATAGTCAGCATGGCTTTTCAAAGGCAGGTCGTGCCTTATGAGACTGACTGAATTTTTTGAGGATGTGACTAAACACATTGATGAAGGAAGAGCAGTAGATATAGTGTATATGGATGTTAGCAGGGCATTTGATGAGGTACCCCATGCAAGACTTCTTGAGAAAGTAAGGAGGCATGGGATCCAAGGGGACCTTGCTTTGTGGGTCCTGAATTAGCTTGCCCACAGAAGGTTGTAGACAGGTCATATTCTGCATGGAGGTCAGTGAAAGGGTACAGTTTTAAGGTGCTTAGAAGCAGGTACAGAGGGGATGTCAGAGGTTAAGTTTTTTTTATTGCAGATAGTGCTGTCAGTGACCACTGGAGGCAGATACAATAGAGTCTTTAAGGCTACGTCCACACTAGACTGGATAATTTTGAAAACGCTGGTTTCACGTAAAAATGACAGGCATCCACACTAGTCGTTTTTAAAAATACCTCCGTCCACATTAAGATGAATATTTGGGCGAATCTCCTCCTACTGGGCATGCGCAGGACACACAGAAAACAAGTGAAGAGGAAACTGTATACTTGGTGCATGTTTGTCCAGTTACAGACTAGAAAAACTTAAAAGAAATTGCTAAATGAAAGACTTGGTGCGCGTTTGTCCAGAAACATTTTCTACAGACATAGTCTCTTCACTGATGAAAGGGACGACAGCTACAATGAAATGCAATGAGGCTTGTTAATGGGTAAAAGTGAAATTTGCTGTTATCTTGCCATGTCTTTGTGTATTATTTTGCTGTATTTAACATGTGCAATAAAATGTGTTACTGGGCAAAAGTGAAAATTGCATCTACTGAATGTTTGCACAAGCAATACATTAATAAAGCACCTTGTTAAATGTATAAAACATGTCTTCATCAGTGTTGCCATACAATGTTATATTAGACTGTTACACATCTTGTCAGATGGTGTTGGAGGTTGTGTTCAACAAAACAATGAAATGCCACACTGCCGCCAACATTTGTTCCGGGAGCATGTCATGACAGCGATTTTAAAAATAGCTGGTTACCTTGTACACACTATTCCAGATATTAGGCATTTTCCGATTTATTCATTCTGGAGAGGGTTTCTGAGCATCTGTTTTTGGGGGAGGAAAATGCTGTTTCAGTGTGGACGGAGGGTCAAAACAAAGAGAAAATGCTTCAGTTACAGATTTATCCGGTTTAGTGTGGATGTAGCCTATGAGACTCCTGGATAGGTACATGGAGCTTAGAAAAACAGAGGGCTATAAGTAACCCTATGTAATTTCTAAGGTAAGGACGTGTTTGGTATAGCATTGTGGGCCAAAGGGCCTGTATTGCACTGTAGGTTTTCCATGTTTCTATTTGCACTGGAACTCTGCTAATTGCCTTAAATGTATGAAGAGAATGTTAGATTTGTTTACGATTTATACTTTGAAGGAAAAGAATGATGTTATTACTGAATAATGTTGCCATATTGCTTATCCTAGGTAAGTTTGTGTTTTAAAAAAACTGTAGTCACTATTGAACAACATTTGATAATACAGAGTATTAAATATTTTAAGTTAAAACGGTACAGGCTTAGAGCAAGCAGTTACTGTAAGTCAGTCCTGTGCTTAATGGAAAGGCCAACTAACACATTCTTATTACAATTAACAATTTGAAACATTTAATCAAGGACAATTCCAAGGCAGTTTAAGATACTGATAAGCCAACTGCACTTTGTGTGAATCTGGAGCTGAGAACTTCATTCCCCAGCAAACCTATTCTCTGCAGTAAATGACTACTGCCATCATGTGGAAGAAGTGATTTATACAAAAAGCCAGTTCAGAATTGAGCTTTGAACTCCAATGCCCTGTGCTGTAATAGTGTCATATTAACCACTACACTACAATGGTGCCCTTATACCTTCTGTCTGGGTGATGAAGCATTGAATTTTAGGCTGGAGGTTCAGCCAGTGCTCATTACAACAGGTAAGATCTAGGAGAATCTCCTCAGCCATGTTATAATGGTAGATTTATTATCCCTCTCAACCACATTCTGCTACCTTTTCCCAGCAACTTTTAACCCCCTTACTAGTCAATAATCTGTCAACCTTTGCTTTAAATATACATGATGATTTTGCCTCTACAGCAGATTCACCCCCCTCAGTAAGAAACATCTCCACATCCACTCAATTAAGGCCTTTCAATAATCATAGATTTCAATGAGATTCCCTTTATTCATCTAAACTCTGGAGACAACAGACCCAGAGCCATCAAACACTCTTTATACATACATCTTACAAGTATGTGTTGTCTGTGCCATGGGTCCAGACGTTCACTGAAAGGATTAGAGGCTCAAGTCTGCTCACAAAGCTGCAAGTGCAAAGATTTGTGGATGTTTTTTGGAAGCGAGGGATTATGGTAGCACAACAAATGATAAAGATTGTTGGATAGGTTATTCTTGAATGGATGATGGACCTAATCATACTTTGATCTTCTGGCTGGACTTTTTCCACTTTGTCCACAAAACCAACTATGAAAAAATCTTTGCAGATATCCATATTGTCCTTTCACACCCTGAGAAATCAAAACTTGCTGTGTAAAAATACAAATAGCAGGCAAGAAGCACTTTACATTGGTTATTCCTGTGAAATGAGGAAGCCCTTTTGGTAACAAAAATGTTGGAGGGCCTCAGTAGCTCAGGCAACATATGGAGCAGAATAAACAGTTGACATTTCAGGCCAAGACCTTCATTGGCACTCAGTATAAAGTAGGAGCCAAAAGAAAAATTGCTTAATGAAGAGAACCACTAGATGCAGGTTGCAGGTGGAGAGGAATTGGTTAGGTCCGTTGTCCAAAAATAAATGGAGCTTTAAGGCCTTCCTGATAAGAGTTTATGGGTTGTGGTGGTTGATTTGTATAGACAATGTCCAGTGAAAATAAGGCAATCAGCACCAGGAAACAAAGTGATTCAAGTGATGGAGAGCATATGAAGTATCACAGATGTAAGGAGGAAGGGGGACAAAATGGAGTCAAGGAATGCAGGCATGTGTCTACTGAGACAGTTGGGTTTGTGGATCTTGGGTAGAAGGTAGAAAAAAGCAGTGCAGGAACAATGGAAGTTGTTGGCAATGGATCTCCAGAATCTAGGGCAGGGGTTTCCAACCTGGGTCTACAGACCCCTAGATTAATGGTGGGGGTCCACTGCATATAAAATTTTTTGAACCCCTGGTCTAGGAGGTTGGTGATGGTGTTGGAAGACAGTGGCCTGATGCTCCTTAGTGCAGACTTGTTAAAAGGGTAAATAAGAGAAGGTATCGGAGTGATGCTGTTTGGCCTCAGCAGAGACGAGTTCGTCAGACTACATCAGCACCCTCTTGTCAGCAGGTCTGATGGTGAGGTAGGGATTGGTGCAGAGAGCTCAGTGTGATCAGAAGGGGTGAAGTTCAAATAAGGTGGAGTTCTTAAGGTCGAGACAGTTGTAGAGGAAAAGATCCAGCAGGCTGAAGGCCAGAAAGGAGCGCCCAAGAAAATCTAGGCTCGGAGATGAAGGTAACAGAAGAGATCAGCATCATGGCAGGTGTGGGACTCAGATATGGACAGAGGGGCACAAAGGCAAGGCCCTTGTTGATGCTGCTTAACAAGAGCCCATGGTATTATAGGAAAGGTACTAGCATGGATAGAGGATTGGCAGGAGGCAAAAAGTGGGAATAAATGCAGCTTCTGGTTGACTAGTGGTGTTCTGCAGAGGTCAGTGTTGGGACTGCTTTTTTATGTTACATTGCAGTGATTCAGATTACAGAATTATAATCTTTGTGGCCAAGTTTGCAAAGGGTACGAAGATTGGTGGAGGGGCCAGCAGTGTTGAGGAAGCAATAAGCTATAGGACTTAGGTTAGGAGAATGGGTAAAGAAGTGGCAGATAGAATAGTGTCAGAAACTATGGTCCAATTCTTTGTTAGAAGGAATAAAAATGTAGTCTATTTTCCAAATGGGGAGAAATGTCAAAAGTCCAAGATGCAAAGGAACTTTGGAGTCCTCATTCAGGATTCCCTGAAGATTAGCTTGCAGGCTGAATTAGTAGTACAGAAAGCAAATGCTTTCTGTAATGTAATGCTGAAGCTTTAAGGCACTGGACAGGCCTCATTTGGAGTATAGCGCACAGTTTTAGGCCCCTTATCTAAAAGGATATGCTGATATTGAAGAGGGTTCAGAGGTTCACAAGATTGATTAATCCAGTAGTGAAAGGGTTATCCTACAAGTCGTGTTTGGTGGCTCTAGGCCTGTACTTGCTGGAATTTGGGGGGGGCGGGGTCAAATCTTATTGAAACCTGTCCAATGTTGAAAGACCTTGATAGTGGATGTGGAGAGGATGTTTCCTACAGTGGGTTGGGAGGAGGGATGAAGAAGAAAAATTTTAAAAGAAATTTTAAAACAAAATTAATGATTAGAGAACACAACCCCAGAATAGAAGGGCTTACATTTAGGTTAGAACAGAGATGAAAAGGAATTCCTTCAACCCAATAGTAAATCTATGACATTCATTGCTATAGGCAGGTGTGGAAGACAGTTCATTGCGTGTGTTAAGACTGAGGTTGATAGGTTCTTGATTAGTCAAGGTCTGAAGTGTTACGGTGAGAAGGCATGAGAATGGGGTTGAGGGGAAATGGAACAGCCATGATGAAATGGCACAGCAGACTTAATGGGCCAAATAGTCTAATACTGCTGCTATGTCTTATGATAGTGTGTTCTGCCTCAGATCCAGTGAAGGGTGAAGTGTTGGAGAGATGGTGAAGAGTGAGGCCCAGGGCTGTAGCAGAGAGAGCGCACCAACAGATATCTCAACATAGTGGCGAGTCTGGTGCATAGAATCCAGGAGAAGCAGTCGATGTTCCTAGCCCCAAACTGGGAGGCCTGGCAACAGAACTAGGTGGTTTGTTTTGGATACATTTGAAGAGGGGTCCAAGATGGTGACTGAGACAACTTCCCAGGAAGAATGCATTGCTGTGGTAGAGCATCTGGTTGAGCACATGGTCAAAGAATCAGAGCTCAGAGGGAGCAGTGGAGGGTTTTCCCGAAGCTGGACAGATGTTTGAATAGGACCACTTGGTTAGTCACAACACTTAAGAGGGCAACTCAATTTCAACCTCGCAGGACAACCACATAGTTTCCCTCCCCTTGCTACAAGTTAAAATTTTGAAGTTGTGTAACAATGCAGAAAGTATTTTCAAATGGTTTCATTTACTATCAGAGAATGTATACAATCTACAAGCTGAAATTCTTGCTCTTCAGATATCCATGAATACTGAATGCCTCATAGAACAAGTGACAGTAAAAAAATGTAGAACCACAAAGTCCCCTTCTTCCACCCCCCCACCCCCCCCCCAGTGAACAAGCAGCAAAGCATCAGCATCCACCATCTACCAAGCAAGCAATAGCCCAAGCAGATACCAGGATCTGCAGTACAACAAAAAATTCACCAGACAATTCAGCATGCCACAAGGACAGGTGTCACAGTGTGAGGGGAGATAAACAAAACCTTGCTGATTATGATGTTGAAGTCTGCTGCATCACTCACATTCAGCTTATTTATGACTTATCATAAACCCAGGAGTTAAGCACCAAATGCATTAGAGACAGTTGAAGGCTTATATGCATCAAGCAAATACTACCTAGATTAAGCAATTTTTCTGGTGAATTTAAAATCTGCAAGTATTTTAATAAAATGCAAGGTCTATAAACGGAACTCCTGTATATCTAACCCAAACCTTGTCCATATGTACTCTTCAAACAATCTTTAAATCTCAAAGATTATTACAGCAATCGCATCTAATGGGTATAGTGATGCAGAGGACATGTCCTATATTCCCAAGGCCTGGTAGATGATCAGAGAGATGAAAATAGATAGTTAACAGCAGGTGATCTGAAGATGGGAGGGAAGCATAGCATTTGGAAATTCATCATTGGGTAAAAATATCTGCAATAGTAGGCTCAGCCTTATTTTGGATATTTACTTAGAGGGATCTAAAGTTAGTCAGGTTACAGTGCTGATAGGGAAAGGCTTTCTGCAAAGTGAGGTGATGCTTACAGTCTTAAAACTGAAACTTGTTAACACATCCTAAATGCATACTTTGTAAAACATACTGGAAAGAAAAATGCAAAAACACACACCTATTTACAAATTGTTTTATTTTAACATTTTAGTACAAATTTTTTTTTAAAATATGCTTAGTTTATTAATAGGTCATTATTGATCAAGTTACAAAAATGTTAAACTCAGTGATTCTTGTGATAAATGTCCATTTGTTCCTATAAAGGACACAATTGTAGCTATTACAAATCTACATTATTCAGCTCTAAAACTTTGGCGTAGTAACTCAGTATCACTACAGCATACAGGTCATTTGGCCTGCTGGCACGTATTTACAAAGTTTGGTGCAACAGACAAAACCCCAGTGAACATTATCCCCTTGCAGTGATCATGGGATTCAGCAGAATCAATCCTTCAGAAAATCACAATAAAAGTCTTTCAAACCATTGAGATACATCACGTGTGCTACTCAGTTCGCAAGTATTAAGTCTTCAATCTAAAGGACTTGAATTGCTGAGAAACTGCCAGCTTTAAATAAGGTAGCATAATAGATTTTGATGTCACTACACTGAGAAATAAAATTTACTAGCAATAGACCAGTGTAAATAGACCTATTCCAATATCTAACTGTATGGACTAGCCTGCTATCTACAACGGCTTTGCCAGAAAGATAGAAAAACTACTGTCATTATTATTTACCTGCTACATGCAGTAGCACTACACCAGTCTTAAAGGCTTTGATTGCACCATTAATCATCAGAAGAGGAAGAATCAAAATCATAATCCAGGCTAAAATCAGACAGATCTGAATCAAAAAGTTCATAATGGAAGTCTGCATTCTCTAAAAAAGAATCAAGGGAAAGCACACCAAAAAGATGTAGGGCACGCTCAAAGTCATCATCATCGTCGTCATCATCATCGTTCCATCCAAGTCCAAAAGGAGGCTGTGAGATAAAGATATTAAATTTAAAATCTTAATCAAAGCTAATAATGTTGAATCTGAAGTAGCAGATAATTTTATTTTGCAGATAATTAATGAATTTGCAAATTCATAAGCCTCACTACCTCACCAGTTCCATTATTTTGTTTCATCCACATTACTAATCTTTCTGTCAGCAATAAATGGCATTATTTACCAGAAAAACTCCCAAATTCAAACTATTAAAATCTCCAAAAGGCCTCAAAAGGAAACTCTCAGTCCTTGGTATAATTCAGATCTTTGTCCTCTGCATCTTCTCCCAGCTCAACTCTGGAGGAATTTAAGCTGGTCAGACAGCATCCATGGAAATAAAAGTCAAGATATCGGTCCAAGACATTTCTCCCAAGCTCTATTTACAAATCGGATTACCATTTCCTTGCTTTTGGATTCATGTACCTCCATTTTTAAAAATGGTTCCCAGTTAAAAACGTTTTTGACTGCAAGCCTCATATCCATGTTTTTACTGGTCATACCGAGCTTTCCAAAATGGCAATACAACGATGTTTGCATTTGATGATGTAGTTGTATGATCAATTGTCCAAGAAATAATTTTAAGGAAACTTGGCCATACTTATCACCAAGCCCCAAAAATATTTTGTATAAACACTAGTGGAATTAGCCTTTTGGTAAGTTATGGAAGCAGAGTTAATATCACAGATGCCATGAAAAAATGCAGAGTTTGAAAATTCCTCTTTTTACTACACCTATATAAAGTTCCACCAAACCAACCTTCTGGAAAACTTATTCAAAAAAATGTTCAAATTCATCAAGTATATGTACAGCATTTGTTCTCACTATCACCTCAAATCTCCCCTTCATCCGTAAATTAACAGATTACTAGAACATCCACAGGGTCAAAGATTTTGCCAAATACATCTTTCAACTCCCAACCATCGATCCTTTACCCTGGCTGCTCTTCCTCACTCAACTTTAAACTAAGATCATTCTAAACACCAGGAATGTTAACTTAACATTTCTCTTCCCACAGATGTGGCCTGACCTGTTAGTATTTCCCAAAAAAAAAATAAAATTATGCTATTTTATCAAAATATTAAAATGATGTAGAATGTCTAGCATTTGCAGGTCTTTGGTTTTCATTTAAGAGCCTGTGTTACATAATAATTTGTACCCATATACCCATCACCCAAGCTTACCAATAATAAAAAGTCAAGTTCAAAATTTTGCATCCTGGTTTTTAACCCACTCCAAGATTCAACCTCTTGCCATCCATCTCTAGCTGCTGTTTAATTTCCATTGATTTAGGTCATTCACTGGCTTCAGTAAATAAACTAAAGCTGTATCAGCTGTAAACTTGCCTCATTAGTATATTCCAAAGAGTTACATACAGCCTAATTAGCTTGAAGACCAGGGTTATTCTATAAAATAAACCAATTATGCAAACAATAATGGAGCAAATACTTATGTTGTAATTACGTAAAATGTTCTTACATGATTGCTCCGCTTTCTTGGCTGACGCCGAGCTGGCCGGTATCCCTCTGGAAATTCGTGCAAGTATATGCATTCAGATTTAAAAGGACATTTGCCATTACTTTGCAGAAAAAACTTGCATCTTATTTTCCTGTGAAGAGTGTCATTGCAGAGGTGAGTTAACTGTAGCAGGAATAGGATTTAAATTTTCTCATCTCAAATTTGTTCAAAAAACATGTTCATCAAAATGGTGTCTCACAGCAGGCCTTTCTGAAAGCAAACTCAACCCCACCCATACCAAAGTAAAACAGGAAAAACAGCCCCCATGAGGACTTCCCTCCTGCCCCCAAGTACAATAATTTACACGTCAAAGAACAGTGCTCACATTTAAGCAATCTCAGGTCTTCAACTTTTGAAATACTAATTTTGCCCATAGAAGAAATCACCCCATAAAGTAAGGAATACAAGTAGAAAAACTAGCCTTAGGACTGCATCCAGTTCTTGGAAGGTTCAGCTCTGTGTCTGTTAATGAGGGCACAAGATCATCATCATGGAGAAAATTACTAGGCGGAATGAGCAAGGACGAAGTGCATGAAGAATAGGTGATTCCAGAATGGAGGATAGAGAACACCTGGACTGGTTTACAAAGGACCTTAAATGCTTATAAGAGCAAACTTGAAATTGAAGGATTTAGCAGGGGAAAACAGCAACCAAGCTTGTAGAGTAGCCAGTAGTACCAAGGAAAGAATTGGTTTCCTTAACTAACTGCACACATAAAATAATCAGAAGTCTGATTAAACCTCTTAAAACCAAATGTTCACCACAACAGAAAACCTTTTGTAATGTTAGGATGTTAGGAGAATTCAGGGTGACTTGGATAGGCTGGGTGAGTGGGCAGATACTTGGCAGATGGTGTTTAATGTGAATAAGTGTGAGGTTATCCACTTTGGGAGTAAGAACAAGAAGGCAGATTATTATCTGAACGGTGTAGAGTTGGGTAAGGGAGAAATACAAAGAGATCTCGGAGTCCTTGTTCATCAGTCACTGAAGGTGAATGAGCAAGTGCAGCAGGCAGTGAAGAAGGCTAATGAAACGTTGGCCTTTATTACAAAGGGAATTGAGTACAAGAGCAAGGAAATCCTCTTGCATTTGTACAGAGCCCTGGTGAGACCACACCTGGAGTATTGTGTACAGTTTTGGTCTCCAGGGTTAAGGAAGGACATCCTGGCTGTAGAGGAAGTGCAGCATAGATTCACAAGGTTAATTCCTGGGATGTCCGAACTGTCTTACAGAGAGGTTACAGAGACTGGGCTTGTACACGCTGGAATTAAGGAGATTGAGAGGGGATCTGATTGAAACATATAAGATTATTAAAGGATTGGACAAGATAGAGGCAGGAAATATGTTCCAGATGCTGGGAGAGTCCAGTACCAGAGGGCATGGTTTCAGAATAAGGGGTAGGTCATTTAGGACAGAGTTAAGGAAGAACTTCTTCTCCCAGAGAGTTGTGGGGGTCTGGAATGCACTGCCTCAGAAGGTAGCGGAGGCCAATTCTCTGGATGCTTTCAAGAAGGAGCCAGATAGGTATCTTATGGATAGGGGAATCAAGGGATATGGGGACAAAGCAGGAACAGGGTATTGATAGTGATTGATCAGCCATGATCTCAAAATGGCGGTGCAGGCTCAAAGGGCCGAATGGTCTACTTCTGCACCTATTGTCTATTGTAAGTCATTAAGGATAATATACAAGTACGTGAAAGCTTAAAACCAGCAAGAAAACGAGATATAAGAGTGAGGGCTGAGAGCATAGAAGAGTCAACTGGATATCTATATCAAAAGATATTACACAGTACAAGGTTTAAAGTACATAGTTTTGAAACTACAAACTTATGTCTTCTATCTAAGCTGTACCATACAAGTTGACCAAACCAAACTGGTGTTAAGAAATCAATGTTCTCCAGAGGTTTTGCATCAGTTCCCATTCAATTTCAAACAGTTCCCCCCTCCTCCTACAACACCTATCCACTCCTCCAACCCATACTCCCTCACCAGATTCCACCCCTCAGAACTGTTCCTATCTGCCTATCCCACCTCCCTTATTAGTCCCATCCTCCATAGTTCTTTTCTGCCTGATTCGTCCTGCAGCCCTTTATCTATACCCATCATTCCCAGCCACTATTTCCACTTTTTTCCCTCATCTGGCTGCAACTATTGCTTGGCAGCTCTTGTGCCACATTTCTCTTTCCTCTTTATACTGGCTACACCTTCCCCAACCCTTTTGCAGTTCAGATGAATGGTCTGACCTACAATGTCAATCAGTCATTTTCCTCCACAGATCTACTGAGTTTCTCTTATATCTCTTTAGCATAACCCACCAATCAGGTGTTTGGGAGGAAGTCAGAGGTTTAGTAAAAAAAAATCATTTTGTTTGAGAATTACTTTCAATAGTAAAAGCTCACATTGACCAAAAGCAGAAAGTAGAGGCTAGAAGAAAATATTCTGGATTGAGCATCAGAAATTACAGATTATGTATCTTGAATCTCAGGAAGAGAATATTTAAATGCATACAATAATAAAGTCAATGCCAACATAAACCATCTATTTCTTACTGTCTCTGAACTGAAGCAACAATGAAGAGCTAACTACATCAGTGGGTACGAAACAAATTAAGTACAAAGTTCCATCCCTGCATCCAGTTTCATTACATAGTACCATTGGTTGTGACATACAAAAGATAACTGTAACTGCCACCAGATCATTATAGAAATGAGCAAATTTAACACTAACTCATTAACATACACACTCAGTGACTATTTAATTAGGTACATTTGCTCATTAATGCAAGTATCTAATCAAATTACAGGAACTCAATGCATTAACAGCATGCAGGCATGTTCAAGAGGTTCAGCTATTGTTCAGACCAAACATCAAATGAGGGAAAAAAATGTGATCCAAGTGACATTGACCATTGTTGGTGCTGGTGGGGGTTGTTTGAGTATCTCAGAAACTGATCTATCATTTTCATACATAGCACTCTAGAGTTTACAAAGAGCCGTGTCAAAAACAAACACCTAGCGCAGTGCAGTTCTGGGGGTGAAAACACCTTGTTAATCAGAGGTCTGAAGAGAATGGCCAGGCTAGTTGCTGACAAGAAAGCAACAATAACTCAAACACGTTATATCAGTGATATGCAGAAGAGCATCTCTGAACACTGAAACTTGTAGTGGACAGACTAGAACAGCAGAAGGTGACACCAGGTTCCACTTCTGTAACTAATAATGTGGTTATGAGTATAAATTGTCTTGAAATGAGTCCAAGGTCATTTATGAGAAATGCAAATTTTTTTTAAGAATTGGAAAATAGTATACTTCATAATTTCCATAGCATGTACAGTTAACAAATAGATAACACTGATACTGCAGTATTCAAACTCAAACCTACCTCTTTTCAGCTTTGAACTTTGTAATAAGCTCCTGTTTCTCTTCATCAACTACCCAATATCTGTTTGGTATGTAGTAACTGGACACAACTCTACATTCAGGACATGCTCTGTGAACAAAGAATATTTGAACTTCCAGGACACTTGAGGAAAAATGCAAATACCATCAACATTCATGTTCAATGTTTAATGGAAGGTCTAGCCATACCTCTAAATGCCATCAATAGCAGTCCAAATTCAACTATGATTAGGAAATGCAGCAAATTTTAAATTCAGATATTTTAGAATATTGTGATGGAAATATTTCCCCTTTGACAACATCTTGAAATATTCTCAATCATCAAGCATTCTTTCTTTAAAAAGAAATATTACCTTTGAATATTCTACATTATTTAAAATTACAGGAATGTTTATAGAGTAAAATGATCCAAACCAGTTTTTCTGATCAGAAACAGTGTAGCAAAGATCAATTTCTCACACCACCACCCAGGAATTAACATGGAACCACCAATTCAGCACATTTGGTGATTACATTTACACCGTTCTGTATACCTTACTGCTTACTTGCAACACCACTTTTTCAAGCACTCAACGATTAAGACAATTAGAATAGCGGTTTTACAAATGGAAAAAAAAAATTTAGTTTTTGATGTTTACTTACTTAATTATATTATTGGTAAATCCCTTGCTGTGTCGCCACTTCTTGATACAGGTCACACAGAAAGCGTGATTGCAGTCAGGAAGAATTGCAAAGCATCTGTCTTTAGCTGGTGTTTTCTCATAGACTTTATCCATGCATATTCCACAAATAATATCTTTGCTCATTTCAAAGGCCTGGTTTGTGGTCATTTTTTTCTGAATGTAAAAAGACAGTAAACCATTCTTCTCTTTTTATTCATTATATTCAAAATTGTTTAGCATTCTATCAGAGGAAAGATACCACACTCACAGAAAAATTATACAATAACCTAAAGAAAGAACTGAAGGTACTTTATTTGGATGGAGAAGGAATGCAAGGCTTGGGAATCAGTTTGTTTCAACAGATAATGCTCATTTAATCTCCATTCATGCTACAATTATGTAATAACTGCTTTTTTAATAAAGACACTAATTGTTCTGCAATACTCATTCTTAATGACATGAAGCATATTCCAATTCATTCAATATAGTCCTAAAAAAATTCTCATGCAAGACCTAGAGTTACAAAATATCAAGTAGAAGAACTAAATAAAGATGCAGTTAACTGGAATGGATAAATGGAAGTAGATCTTTTACATAAATTGTAATTGCAGACCTTCACAGTAGATTGAGAAGCCAAAGAGTCCTTCAGGTCATTCTGAGTTAAATGGTTGACTCCACTGTTTGGTTTCTGGCACGTACACTGAGCAGAACCTGCTGTCTGTGATGCTGATGAATAGTCTGAAATGTAACACCAAGTTTTACATTGTATTACAGGAAACTCGAGCAATGACAATAACTGAAATAAATTTGGGCTAGTAATACTAGGTCAATATTTACACTTATAAATTTTCAATGAAGCAAACCTTACAATGTTTCAAAAATGGAATTCTAAAGTTTGAATTTGAACCATGCTGAAAAGCTGCAAATCATGTCAAATGAATTTCTCTAAACTTTGTTATGCAATTCTATGCTGTTACTAATTCTCTTAGAGGCATCCTTTTAAATGAAGAACTGTTATTCATGGCCACTTTGCTCATTAACATTTAACAAGTCAAAAATGTAAAGACTAAAGTTTTGAAATCTCTTCACCATCTCACCCCTTCACAATTCAACATGTAGCAAAACAAACTCATTGCTACCCAAACAGGTTAACCAAATGAACTGTAATTTTACCAAGTTCAAAGTAAATTTATTGTCCAAGTACATACTGTACACAATTGCAAGAAAAAAAAGTTTATGAACCCTTTGCAATTACCTGGCTTTCAGTATTAATTACTCAAAATGTGTTCAGGTCTTCAAAGTCACAATAATAGACAAACAGAATCTGCCTAAACTAGTTACACAAACAATTGTACTTTTTGTGTCTTTAGTGAACACATTGGTTAATCATTCACAGTCCAAGCTGGAAAAAGTATGTGAACCCTTGTATTTAATAACTGGTAGAACTGGTAGAACTGGCCTTTATTACAAAGGGAATTGAGTACAAGAGCAAGGAATTCCTCTTGCATTTATACAGAGCCCTGGTGAGACCACACCTGGAGTAATGTGTACAGTTTTGGTCTCCAGGGTTAAGGAAGGACATCCTGGCTGTAGAGGAAGTGCAGCGTAGATTCACAAGGTTAATTCCTGGGATGTCTGGACTGTCTTACGCAGAGAGGTTAGAGAGACTGGGCTTGTACACACTGGAATTAAGGAGATTGAAAGGGGATCTGATTGAAACATATAAGATTATTAAGGGATTGGACAAGATAGAGGCAGGAAATATGTTCCAGATGCTGGGAGAGCCCAGTACCAGAGGGCGTGGTTTGAGAATAAGGGGTAGGTCATTTAGGACAGAGTTAAGGAGAAACTTCTTCTCCCAGAGAGTTGTGGGGGTCTGGAATGCACTGCCTCGGAAGGTTGCGGAAGCCAATTCTCTGGATGCTTTCAAGAAGGAGCTAGATAGGTACCTTATGGATAGGGGAATCAAGGGATATGGGGACAAGGCAGAAACAGGGTATTGATAGTGATTGATCAGCCATGATCTCAAAATGGCAGTGCAGGCTCAAAGGGCCGAATGGTCTACTTCTGCACCTATTGTCCATTGTCTCTGCCAAACGTTTCCTGTAGCCACTGATCAGACTTGTGCAATGGACAGGAGGAATTTTAGACCATTTCTTCATACAGAACTGTTTCAGTTTATCAGTATTTTTGGGATACCTTGCATGAACAGCCCTCTGCAACTCATGCCACAGCATCTCAGTTGGGTTCATGTCCTGACTGACCTGGCTATTCCAAAACACGAATTTTCTTTTTAAACCATTCTACTGTTGATCTACTTGTGTTTTTGGATCATTAATTTGTTGCATCATCCAACTTTTATTAAGCTTCAGGCTACCCTGACATTCTACTGCAAAATGTCTTGAAACAATTCTGAACTCGTTGTTCCCCCAATGATTGCCAGCTGCCCAGGCTGTATTTATTTATTTATTTATTTATTTAAAAAATGCATTCTATTCTCATCTGCTACCCAAGACATCAATCCTTGCTTGAAATGTCAAAGATAAACTAAACAACCACTTGCTTGATCTTTTCATCTCCAACTCTTGCTGAGACATCAACTGTCTCTCCTCTCTCCTGTTCCAACCTCACTCCCTCTGAATGCACTGCCCTCCACTCTCTCCGCACTAATCCTAACCTCACCATCGAGCCCGCAGACAAAGGTGGTGTCGTAGTGGTCTGGCGGACAGAACTCCACCTCAGTGAGGCCAAACGGCAGCTCTCTGACACCTCCTCCTACTTACCCCTGGAACCGACTCCACCAAAAAAACATCAAACCATTGTCTCCCGTACCATCACTGCCCTTATCAACTCCAGAGACCTTCCATCCTCAGCCAAAAAACTCATAATTCCCACACCCCGCACTGCTCGGTTTTACCTCCTCCCCAAGATCCACAAGCCCGTCTGTCCCGGGAGACCCATAGTTTCAGCCTGCTCCTGCCCCACTGGACTTGTATCTGCTTACCTGGACTCCATTTTCTCACCCATAGTTCAGTCCGTCCCCACCTACATCCGGGATACATCCCATGCCCTCCACCTCTTCAATAACTTCCATTTCCCCAGTCCCAACCGCTTCATTTCACAACGGATGTGCAATCCTTATACACTTCAATTCCCCCATCAAGACTGCCTCAAAGCCTCCGCTACTTTCTGGACAATAGACCTCACCAGTTCCCCACCATCTGCACCCTCCTCCGGTTGGCGGAACTGGTACTCACACTTAATAAATTCTCTTTTGGCTCTTCCCACTTTCTTCAGACCAAGGGTGTAGCTATGGGTACTCGCATGGGCCCCAGCTATGCCTGCCTGTTCGTGGGTTATGTGGAATAGTCCATGCTCCAAATCTATACAGGTACTGCTCCCCAACTTTTCCTTCACTACATTGACGACTATATTGGTGCTGCTGAGCTCGTCAATTTCATCGACTTTGCCTAACTTCCACCCAGCCCTCAAATTCACTTGGTCCATCTCAGACACTTCTCTCCCCTTTCTCGATCTCTCGGTCTCCATCTCTGGAGACAGACTGTCCACTAACATCTTCTATAAACCCACTGACTCCCATAACTACTCTGACTTTACCTCTTCCCACCCCGTCAAATACAAAAATTCTATTCCTTATTCCCAGATCCTCCGTCTTCACCACATCTGCTCCCAGGATGAGGCTTTCCGTTCAGGGACATCACAAATGTCCTCTTTCTTTAAGGATCGTGGTTTCCCTTCTGCCATCATCGATGATGCCCTCACCTGCATCTCCTCCATTTCCCACACTTCAGTCCTCACCCTCCATCCTCCCGTCACCCACCACAACAGGGACCGAGTTCCCCTTGTCCTCGCCTATCACCCCACCAGCCTCCGGATCCAGCATATTATCCTCCGCAACTTCTGCCACCTTCAACAGGACCCCACCACTAAGCACATCTTTCCCTTTACCCCTCTCCGCTTTCCACAGGGATCGTTCCCTCCGCAACTCCCTGATCCACATGTCCCTCCCCATGGATCTCCCACCTGGCACTTATCCCTGCAAGCGTAAGTGCTACACCTGTCCCTACACCTCTCTTACCACCACTGAGGACCCCAAACAGTCCTTCCAGGTGAGGAAACACTTCACTTGAGTCTGTTGGGGTCATCTATTACATCCAGTGCTCCCGGTGTGGCTTCCTCTACATCGGTGAGACCCGACGCAGATTGGGGGACCGCTTTGTCGAGCATCTCCGCTCCGTCCGCCACAACAGACAGGATCTCCCAGTTGCCACTCACTTCAACTCTGCTTCACATTCCCATTTGGGTATGTCCATACATGGCCTCCTCTACTGCCATTGAGGCCAAACTCGGGTTGGAGAAGCAAAACCTCAAATACCATCTGGGTAGTCTCCAGCCCCTTGGCATGAGCACTGAATTCTCCAACTTACAGTCATTCCCTCCCTCTCCCTTCACCCATCCCAGTTTCACTCTGCCTCCTCCTCCAACTGTCTATCACCTCTCTCATGATTCTGCCTTCTTCTACTACACATTGCTTTCACCTTTCCTGCCTATCCCCGCCCTGCTTCCCCTCCCTCACCCCTTGATCTTTCCTGATTGGTTTTTAACCTGACACCCACCAGACTTCTCCTTCCCACCCTCCCCCCACCTTCTTTATAGGGCCCCTGCCCTCTCCCTCTTCAGTCCTGACGAAGGGTCTCAGCCCGAAACATTGACTGCTCGTTTCCACAGATGCCGCCCGACCTGCTGAGTCCCTCCAGCTTGTTGTATGTGTTCACTTGCTTGGCTTGCCTGCTCTACCATTCAATAATCTCTGTCCCAAGACCACTTGATTTAATATCATACATTTTAATATTTAAGACAAATTAAGTAATTCTTGTACAAACTCAGCCTCCACAGCCCTTTGGGAAATTTCTTCTCATAGTACAGATCCTTGTTTTAAGGCACCACAGCTAAAAGAAATCAAATCCCCACGCAACTTGTTAGATAAGCTGTGGAAGTTTCTACATTAAAAACTAAGGAAGACCCCCAAATTCACTTTAAAAGAAACACCACAAAAATCTAAATGAAAATGAGTACAAATAGTGCAAGTACAATTAAGTAAACAGACAGTATGAGGAAGTTAACTATATACATAATTATGCAATCTACAGAAGAAAACTCAATTGACTGATTAATCTAGACTTGAAGCTGCCAGGTAGATTAATTAATATACCAATAAAACAATTGTACTGAAGAACTAAAAATTTGCAGATGCTGCACATCTGAAGTACAAGAAACACTCAGCTAGTCAGGCAGCATCCAAGTAGGCACAGATAATGTTTCAGATTGAAGGCCCTTCATAATTGGGCCATTATCAGAAATGCAAAGAAATATGAAATGGGGCAAAAATTACAGCTAAAACTGAAATGCAGAGTAGCAGTTTCTGGAAACAGTATCGTGTATCAAGTAGTGTTTGCAGAGTGAAGAATAATTAGGAATGTAACTCCATAACCAGTCTTCCCTTCTGATCAACCCACAAGATTATCGACCAGCTCAACTCCCCCACGCTGCAAGACTTGCCAATCATTTCCAGCAACCATGCTCTGTTAGTCAGTTGCAGCGTTCCTTTCTCCCTCCTCTCCTTTATAATTAATCTGCTCCCATTTATATACTAGTATGAGTCGCAGCAACAACTTTGCACTTATTGTCAGTAAGACCAAAGAACTAAATGTGAACTTCAGAAAGGGCAAGAGAGAATACAAACCAAGTCTCAGAGGGATCAGAAGTGGAGAGAGAGTGAGTAATTTCCAAGTTCCTGGGTGTCAAGGATTGACCTTGTCCCAAATCAATCGATGCAGCTATAAAGAAAGCAAGACAGCTGCTACTTTTCATTAGGAGTTTGAAGAGATTTAGTTTGTCACCTAAAACACTCATGGAGAGCATTTGCCAAGCTGCATTCTCATCTGATATGGGGGAGGGGGCTATTGCACAGGATAGAAAGAAGCTATCGAAAGCTGTAAGATTAGTTAGCTCTATATGGGTACATAGCCTCCATAGTATCCAAGACATCAAGGAGCAGTGTCTCAGAAAGGCAGCATCTATCACTGAGGACCCCCTTCACCCAGGACGTACCCTCATCCTGATGGTAACAATGAGATGAGGTACAGAAACCTGAAGGCACGTACTCATTGATTCAGGGAACAGCTTTTTGCACATTGCCATCCAATTTCCAAATGAACACTACCTCACTTTTTATTATTTCTGTTTAGCACTGCCACTTTTAATTTAACTATTTAATATACATATATACTCATTTTTTTCTATACTTACCATGAATTGCATTGGACTGCTGCCATTAAGTGAACAAATTTCATGGTGACATTAAACCCAATTCTGATACTAAGCAGACGGCAGCAGCAACAGCATCTAGATTCTCTTGGTTTCCACCCTATATTCATTCCATTTGTTTTCTCCACTCTCCCTTGTCTGCAACATGAAAATGATCTGCTACCTTTATTACTCCCACATGCTGATGAAAAGTTACAAAAGTTTTTCTTCACACTGATGCTACCTCATCTTTTGATTCCATCAATGTCTTGTCTTTTAAAGCCATATTAGTTAAGGGGAAGATTTTAAAAGGCAACTAAAAGGCACTAAGGAGAGAAAAAATAAAATGAGAGTAAGCTCTCCAATAATATAAAAGAAAGATACAAAAAGCTTTCTTCCCCCTTCCCCCCCCCCCAGATATACTGAGTAAAAGAGGCGAGAGTGCATATTGGACTGCTGGAAATTGATGAGGGCAGTATTACTGGTTTAAAATGGCACTGGTGAAGTATAGAGACAGCTTGCTGGCAGCAAACAACTTAACTACTTTATCACCATTTTTTCCCCCTCAAACTATCATTGCAGTCAACAGGCAGTAATTTCCCTTCTGGAGCTGAAGTTTTGAACCTGTACGACCTGCCAGCTTTCTGGCGTGAACTGAAATCTTGAAGGTGCAGGATGTGGGCTGCGATGTGACGCGTACTGGCTGAATCAAGGTGGCAGGGCCCAGGCCTGAGAGTGGGGAACGAGCCAATGCTTGGATTCTGTAGCAGACTTGGAGGTAATTTGAAACCACAGAACTGAGGCAAGGCAGCGATGAGGTGGTGATGCCAAGGCCCGAGAGCAAGGAACAAGCCAATGTTTGACCGATTTAAGTGCTGGGCTTAATTGGAAGGTTGGGTATGGGCCAAATCAAGGCAGCAAGTTTCAGGCCTAAGAATGTTTCGAAGCAGCAGGACCTGCATCTGAAAGTGAGGAACGATACACTACAAAATGCATCCACAACTTCCAGCAATTCAACTGGAACTTATTTTAGCAATACAGTAGGTTCTTCAAGCCCTTTGAACCATGCCACCTCAGCAACCCTCAAACCCAATTAACCCTAACCTAATGGGACAATTTACAATGGCCATTTAACCTACTCCCAGAGCTGGTTTTGCTTTAGCTTCCAAATTTTTATAAAGTAATGAAAGACACAGAAAAGCAGCTTCAAATTCCAGATATCCACATTTCACTACTATTGAGTCTTTGACCATGGTGATGTAGGGGAAAGAATTCTACACATATATTAAAAATCTGGCTCCAGGTATAAAAGGTACTCAGTTTTCAAACTCCAATTCAACTTTGATAATTGAACATAATATCTTACAAAAAGATCAAGAAATTAGTGAAGATTCCTGGGTCCACTACTGTGGAGTGTGGCTTCCAAGCATCTCTATATTCAGACTGCTACACTAAACAGTATTGATTCTCTTTTAAATAAAGTATTCCATGAAGCCACTGCTTTTAGCTTGAATTTATAAGCATGATCTGGTTAAATATTTTAAAGTTCTAATGCACTCCCCACCACAAGATTTCCTGGCATATTGCTTTGTCCATATACCATTCAGAGGATTAGTCAAGTATTACCCATTTTATATGGATGCCGATAAAATTCATTTATTTCAACCTTTAGATTGTGCTCATAATTCAACTGTTGCAAGGGTACATTACTGCAGTTCCCAAAACAATTCACTAAGTACCAGTTGGATTTTTTACAATTCATTAGCCCTGTTTTGCCTACTAATTCATTTTACAGATGCAAAGTTTCACTGCAGTCTGAAAACAAGATTTTCCAATTGTTTTTCACTTCCTCCAAAAATACTGAAGATAGACATCCCTGCCCACAATAGCTGCAAAATCTTTTCCTACTATGCACTATTCAATTTATTTGAGCAATTAGTTTCCGAAAGCCAAGATTCAAAACACAGCCTTACATAAAGTTCAGTGTTACTTACCACACTCTTGAAACAGCCACGATAATTGTCCTTCATCAAGTTCTGATTTTGAAGGAGTTTCATTTTCCTTATCTTCTTCAGCTTCTTCCTCCAAGTGCATGCCAAAGCACTCATTATTTATCAGGCGCAGAGAACTTGAGACAGAAGGTTCAGAACCACGTCGACTCCAAGAGGCCATTTCAGTAGTTGAGTGGGCAGTACGGTAAGGTTGAGAAGATCCAACTGCAGTTTGATGAATAGTAGGAGCAGAACCACGCCTGTTTCTGGGGTTGTATCCTCTAGTGTGGTGTCTGGATTCCACATAATGGGAAGTCCGAGAAGATTCTCCAGTCCTCCTCAGCTGAAGGGCAGGCTCAGAGCCACATCTGCTCCCAGATGACCATCCTACAGTTGGTTGTATGTGTTGATATCTAGCATGATATTTTTAGGCATTGTTCATAAATACAATTTAACACTTCAAAAAAAAAGCCTTTTAGAAAAAAACTGAACCATTCTGTCCCAGAACAGGGAGGCATATATAAACTGCCTAGCCAATCTCCACTGCAAATCTAACAAATTATCATGTTCAGTATAGTGATCCCATTTGATTTGCATGGACAGCAATTAATTACATTCATGCTGCAGAATAGTACATCCTCCTCTGAAGCAATGATTTCGGTCCTGCATGGTCAATAACAAATTAGGTCTGCACGAAACATTGAAATTGTCCAAAAGTTCAATCAAGTGTTGTGTCACAATATTCCCACCACTTAAATATTTATCCCCAACACTAAAATTTTGGGTAGCTCTGTACTATAAGCAGACTATAGAACGGTTCCCAAGAGTAGAAGGGCATCACTAAGCGATCTGTTCTTCAAAAAAAAAACAAAAATTCTCACAACATCCTTAACATAACTGACTATTGTGTAAATTGGTACAAAGTTTGCTTCCATATTTCCCAAGAACCCTGCACCACACCATAATACTTGACAACAATTACATCAGTAGCAGTGACTTATCCCAGAAAACCAAGAACACAAGGGGTGGGGGGGGGGGCAGGGAGGTGGTAGCTGGAAACAATACTCAAAATTGGAATTAAATTTTAAATACTACATATTCCTTAAACCAGAAGAGAACCAAACTAACAAATTAAATGGATCATTGTAATCTTATTGCAAGTTTCTTTCCTAACATGATGCTTGCCACATTTGCTAAGCTTATATGCAAGAGTATGCAGCACTTTAAAGTATTCCAGTGATGAAAAATAATTCATCACTAAGCAAATTCCAAATCGAAGCATTTATACAAATTTCAAAAAATCCATCAAATTACAAACCTGCAGTGGTCTCCATAGAAGCAAAATCCATTTAAAAAATGTCTACAGATCTTGGATGATTTCTGCACAGACAGGTCATGTGAGTAATAGCAGCTATGTCCCCATTTGCAAGCTCCATGAATGAAATTCCTGAAAAGGCAAAGAGCATTTAACATTTCTTGTGCTTCAAATTAGAACATTTAAAATTACCCAAAGTTAGCACCAAATTCATTACACTATTAAATTAGAAATCTAATTAGAAATCTTAACATTAGAAAACAGTAGGTCATTGAACACCTCATACTCTGCCAATAAGATCATGGCTGATCTTTTACTTCGACATTTTCTGTATCAACATGCCAAGATTCTCTTAATTGACTGTGCAACCAATCAGCATTGCAATTTTAACAACAAATGCCAAAAAAAACTAACCTTAACTTGCAATAATGGCCATTTTACTATTAACCATTCTAATTGCCACAATCTCATATGCTCTAATTTCCTCCATGATCTTAATTAAGGTAAATGAAGTTCATTCTAACATTTCTTTTTCACTGATTCATGCCAACTCTCCCAATCCTATTACTACCGTAGATTCCGGACTACAGAGCGCACGTGATTAAAAGCCGCACGCTCTAATTTTAGAAAGAAAATCAATTTTGTACTTGTACAAGCCGCACCGGATTTTAAGCCGCAGGTGTCCGTTGTAATATGAGATATTTACACAGAAAGATATTACACGTGAGGATTTTTTAACTTTTAATTAAATCTGTATGGTAAAATAAACAAATATATATTGCAAATGCTTTTTTTTCGAACAGTGCCTGTAACACAGCTACTTTTAAATATACATACGTATCAGTAACACACAAATTACGTTGCGTATACTTTTTTATTGAATATCTTTTTTATTTTTATATCTCCTAACGACTGGTAAAAAATATATATATACTGCAGCCTACCAGGAAAAGTTATTGATCGCCTTCTTCATCTTCCTCCTGCGCACTAAAACCATCAAAGTCCTCTTCTTCAGTGTCCGAATTGAATAAAACCTCAGGATCTCATCAGTCACTTCAGTCTCTTCGTTGTCGCTCTCACTTGAGCGCACGCGGTCCTCTTCATCACGCAGCAGTCCAGCCTTTCGAAACCCGCTGGTGATGGTGGATGTTGTGACACGGCTCCACGCATTTAGGATCCACAGGCAGACTTGAGTTAAAGATGCTCTTCGCATGCGTCCTGTTTTGGTAAAGGATTTCTCGCCGCTCGTCATCCAAGCCTCCCACTCAACGCGCAGCGCCACTTTAAATGCCCGGTTCACACTGATGTCCAGTGGCTGCAAATACTTCGTGGTGCCCCCAGGAATCACAGCTGGAATTGAGTTTGTACTCTTGATGGCAGCTTTCACTGAACTTTCATTGTCAGCCGCTTAAAAAATCACCATCGGTGGAAGCTTTAGTCCGGATGCTGTGCAGCTCAGAACACAAGTAAAATGCGTTCTCTCATGGCCACTTGTTTTCAGTGTGATGGACGAGTCACCTTTTTTATTAACAGTCCGAGTGAGAGGCAGGTCAAACGTCAAAGGTACTTCATCCATATTTATGATATCATCTGCCCCGATGGAATTCTCCGCTATCTTTGTTGGAGTGAATGTGCGGAAGTTAGCAAGTTTTTCTTCGTGGTCGGGAGGGAGCTGCTGACACAGAGTTGTGCGTACCCTGACGAACAGGCCTTTTCGTCTCATAAATCTAAAACACCATGATGGCCCACCTCTAAAATCTTCGATTTTCATTTTGGTGGCAATTGCTTTAGCCTTCAGTCTGATCTGCACGGTGGAAACACCGCGGCCGCCTGCTCTCTGTGTGTTAACCTAGTCTTCAAGAAAGTTTTCAAGTTCAGGCCATCTGCTATGATTACCTCTGAAAGCTTTTGTCGTCTTTTTGCATTGACTCAGTTCTTCACGCTGGCATCTCCACCGTCTCACCATCGATTCATTTATGCCAAGATTATGTGCAGCAGCTCGATTTCCTTCTTCAACCGCCAGATTGATCGCCTTTAACTTAAAAGCTGCATCATATGCTTTTCTTCGAGTGTTTTCCATGTTGATGAGGGTGAGTACAAATGACTGATTTACAATAATTTAATTGTGAAAGTGCGCTTGATTTATTGTACAATTTCATTGGACCTCTGTGAACTACTCATCAATTTTATTGGTCTACTGTTACGAGGCAAAATGTTTTTGGCGGCATGAAAAAAAAACATGCATTAGCCGCACCGTAGTATAGGCCGCAGTGTTCAAAGCGTGGGGAAAAAGTAGCGGCTTATAGTCTGAAATTTACGGTAATTGCTAAATGAACCATTACCACTTCCTCAATAAATGAATCTAGCATCTTCCCCTTTGTTGTAATGCTAGCCAGCTTACAATTCCATTTTCTCTTTCCCAACTTATTTAAAATATAGTGTGGTTATATTTGTTATTTCTCAATCTACAGGAACAAGTTTAGGCTTTGCACAATTACGGAAGATGACTACTCACTTGCTTAAAACTTTGGGATATAGCCATCAGATCCTGGTGATTTATCAAGTGCCCGACCCTTCGGTCCAAATGAGCATGCCGACCAAGATGCCCCACCCAAGCTAGTCTTATTTGTCAGCATTTGGCCCATAATCTTATGATCTTTTCCATCCATGTACCTGTCCAAATGTCTCAAAGTTTTTGGACCTGTCAGAGGTAAATTTTGTTTTAGTAGTAAGTACCTGGAATGCCCTGCCAGGGTAGTGGCAGAGGCTGATACATTAGGGACATTCAAGGTGCTCTCAGACAGGCACACAGATGAAAGACAAATGGAGGGATATGGGCAAGGAAGGAAGAAAGGGTTAGATTGAATATGGAATGTGTTTAAAAAGTCAGCACATCCTGGGCCAAAAGGGTTATTCTGTGCTGAACTATCCTATGAACTTTCATGCTTCATTTCTCCTCAACTGTTAAAGGGCCATTCATTAACTTTCTTCTTTTTACACATCTAGAGAAACTTGATCCTGCGTTCAAACTAAAGTATGGATTACTCTATATCACCTTGAGGTTATTTTCCTGTAAATGTCTGCAAAAAGAAATGCAATAGAGTTTACTAAAAACTCTACACAGACCGATAAACAACTTAAAGAGGTAAAATTGTGCCAGTAATAAATAAAAAAGGTAAATAAATACTGAGAACATGAATTGTAGAGCCCTGCGAGTATCTAGTTTGTGGAGTCAGTTCAGCACCAATCTGAGTTAAGTTATCCACACTGGTTCAGAAGTCTGATGTAGGGAAACTGATGGTGTAGGATCCTCCTGCCCAATGGTAAAAGTGAGAAGAGAGCATGGCCTGAATGATGAGGATCCTTGATAGATGGTGCTTTTTTGTGGCAGTGCTCCATGTAAATATGCTCAATGATGGGAAAGGCTTTCCCCATGATGGACTAGGCTGTATCCACTTTTTCCCCACCCCATTCCTGTGCATTAATTTTTCCATGCCAAACAGTGATGTAAGCAGTCACTATGCATCTAAAGAAGTTTTTGAAGACAAGCTGAATTTACACAAACTTTGCTGTCATGCCTTTGGAGTGATGGCACTTGCATGCTGGTCCCAGGACAAACACAACATCGAGGGATTTAAAGCTTCACCTTCAATCTTTGATCCTTTGATCCCCTAATAAGGACTGGCTCAGGGACCTCTGGCTTCTTCCTCCTGCAGTCAATAATCTTTGGTTTTGCTGACATTGAATAAGAGGTTGTTGTTACGGCACCATTCAACCAGGTTTTCAATCTCCCTCCTCTATGCTGATTTATCACCACCTTTGGTTCGGCCAACAACAGTGGCATCATCAGCAAACTTAAATATGGCATTTGAGCTTTACTTACCCTTACAGTCAAAAGTATAAAGCTGAGTAGAGCAGGGTCTGATCATATAGCCTCATGGTGCACCTCTGCTGATGGTGATTGTGGAGAAGTTGTCAATCCATATTGGCTGGTGAGGAAAGAGGATCCAGTTGCACAGGGAGTTACTAAAATTTGCATCTTGAAGCTAAGTAATTAGCTTCCATGGGATGACAGTGTTGAATGCTGAACTGCAGCCAATGAAGAGCATCCTGATGTATGCACCTTCATTGTGCGGATGTTGCAGAGCTGACTGAAGATAAAATGAAACCACATCTGTTGTGAAGATAGGCCAATTGGAGCAGACCTAAGTCATTCCTCAGGTAGGAGTTAATATGTTTCATAACCAATCTCGCAAAGCATTTCACCACAATGGATACAAGTACTACTGGACAATAGGCACTGAGGCAGGCTGCCATGTTCTTCTTAGGCACAGGTATGATTGAAGACTTCTTAAAGCAGGTGGGTACCTCAGACTGCCAAAGCAAAAGACTGAAGAGTCTGACATCAGTGGTGGGGAAAATGCTGGAGTCGGTTATCAAAGATGTGATAATAGCAAATTTGAAAACAGGTGAAATCATCGGACAAAGTCAGCATGGATTTGTGAAAGGAAAATCATGTCTGACGAATCTTAAAGAATTTTTTGAAGATGTAACTAGTAGAGTGGATAGGGGAGAGCCAGTGGATGTGGTATATTTAGATTTTCAAAAGGCTTTTGACAAGGTCCCACACAGGAGATTAGTGTGCAAACTTAAAGCACACAGTATTGGGGGTGCGGTATTGATGTGGATAGAGAATTGCTTGGCAGACAGGAAGCAAAGAGTGGGAGTAAACAGGACCTTTTCAGAATGGCAGGCAGTGACTACTGGGGTACTGAGAGGCTCAGTGCTGGGACCCCAGTTGTTAACAATATATATTAATGATTTAGACGAGGGAATTAAATGCAGTATCTCCAAGTTTGCGGATGATACGAAGCTGGGCGGCGGTGTTAGCTGTGAGGAGGATGCTAAGAGGATGCAGGGTGACTTGGATAGGTTAGGTGAGTGGGCAAATTCATGGCAGATGCAATTTAATGTGGATAAATGTGAGGTTATCCACTTTGGTTGCAAGAACAGGAAAACAGATTATCTGAATGGCGGCCGATTAGGAAAAGGGGAGATGCAACGAGACCTGGGTGTCATTGTACACCAGTCATTGAAGCTGGGCATGCAGGTACAGCAGGCAGTGAAAAAGGCAAATGGTATGTTGGCATTCATAGCAAAAGGATTTGAGTACAGGAGCAGGGAGGTTCTACTGCAGTTGTACAAGGCCTTGGTGAGACTGCACCTATAACATTGGGTGCAGTTTTGGTCCCCTAATCTGAGGAAAGACATTCTTGCCATAGAGCGAGTACAGAGAAAGTTCATCAGATTGATTCCTGGGATGGCAGAACTTTCATATGAAGAAAGACTGGATCAACTAGGCTTATACTCACTGGAATTTAGAAGATTGAGGGGGGATCTTATTGAAACGTATAAAATCCTAAAGGGATTGGACAGGCTAGATCAGGGGTGGGCAAACTTTTTGACTTGTGGGCCACAAAGGGTTCTAAAATTTGACAGGGGGGCCGGACCAGGAGCAGATGGACGGAGTGTTTTGGTAATACACCTCATAAGAGAAAATAAAATATCATGGGATATGTAGAAAACATGTGCTTTAATTTCAATTGAAAATGAACAAATGCATTACAACAAAATATCTGTCTTTGAAGTCCCATGGTATTTAGCTATTTATTGAAATGACTTTTATAACACTGAAAATTAAATGAATATAATACAGTTTTTTTAAATAGTAACAGTTATTATTTTAAAGCACTGAAAATTCTGTTATCCTTCAAGATATTATCATCATCACTCTCCTCCTGACTGTCTTTATTTCAAAAATGGTAGGAGATGCAGGTCTACTTGTCCTGCTCCTTCTTATTCAATTGTCCCCTGTGCCAAAACTCAACAATAACCAGCACAAGGACAGAACAGTGACAGCGCACCAGTATGCGGAGCGCGTTATTTGATCTGGAGCACATTTTTTATTTTGAGAACGTACGTGCACTTGCGCACTACTCATGTCCATCACTTAACAGAAATGACATGTAACATGTAAGGCTTATTGAAAAAAATATTTTCAAATGTATTTTTTACATAACACAACGAAGAAACATTTTTAATTTCAGTGGGAACAGTGTTGTTGGTCTCCCTTTTTAGCCAGCGCATCAAAGTCTGGATTTAGTTTTGTTGTGGCGATTCTCAGGATGGATCTGAGGTGTTGGTCAGTTAACTTGGATCTGTGGCTGGCTTTGTTGACGTTCATGACGCTGAACGCCTGTTCACACAAACAGGTCGAGCCGAACAAAGAGTAAAGCGCAAATGTGGAGTAATACGCTGCACCTCAACAAAGGTCAATGTATATAGAGTGCGTCATCTATTGGGAAAACGCCAGAATTGCGGGGGAAAAGCGTTAACAAGGTTTATTAATATAATTTCATCAAGTTCTGCGGGCCGGATTAAAAAGCTTAACGGGCCGCATATGGCCCCCGGGCCGTAGTTTGCCCATGCCTGGGCTAGATGCAGAAAGAGTGTTTCCGATGTTGGGGAAGTCCAGAACGAGGGGTCACAGTTTAAGGATAAAGGGGAAGCCTTTTAGGACCGAGATGAGGAAAAACTTCTTCACACAGAGAGTGGTGAATCTGTGGAATTCTCTGCCACAGGAAACAGTTGAGGCCGGTTCATTGGCTATATTTAAGAGGAAGTTAGATATGGCCCTTGTGGCTAAAGGGATGAGGGGGTATGGAGAGAAAGCAGGTACATTGTTCTGAGTTGGACAATCAGCCATGATCATACTGAATGGCGGTGCAAGCTCAAAGGGCCGAATGGCCTACTCCTGCACCTATTTTCTATGTTTCTATAACACTGCAGCCAGTTGATTTAACAGAAGTCTTCAGTACTCAGCCAGGTACACCATCTGGGCCAGTTGCCATAAAAAGCAAAAGAAAAACAATAACCCAGTAACGGCTATTTATCATCAGATCAAAAGAAAAGATGCAAAATATTACCAAAAAGCCAAAAGACAGGGAAGATTACAGAATTAAGAAAAATGACCAAAGCATTAGCAGGTAACTAAATGCACAGGAGTAAGCTGGCAGGAAATAAACACCACAGTATCATCTTTATGATAAAGATGCAGAAATTAGTATGAACCTCAGGGCAGAAATTAAATGGCAAACAATCTCACCCCCTTCCCACTGTCTTCAGAAAAGAAACAAATCCTTTTGGAAGCAGAGTGTAACAGATTGAGTGGATGAGGACCTCAAATAAATTAGCATTAATAAATCAAGGGAATGAAAGAAAAGAAAGTTTCGATAAAGAAATACAATGCATTGCATCAAGTTTGCCAAATTTACAATGCTCACTAACAGTCCAGGTTGCAACACAAAGTGGAAAAACTTTTAAGACATACAGATATGTTAAGTGAACTTATAATGGCAGATGAAATGCAATGTGGAGAAAAGTCATCCACTTTAGCAGAATAAGCAAAAAAGTAGAGTAGCCTTTAAGTGATGAGAGATTACAATATTTTGTGAAAGAAATTGCTGGAATATTCAGGAGGGACTAGGCATCCTTAAATATATTAGAAGTTAATGCATAAATACACACAACACACTATGCAGCAACATTCTGTATTTGCCACTAAGAACCGAAAAAACAGAATTCAAGATTCTGGGTTGGGGGGCAGTAAGTGGCATGAGATTTGACTAACTGTTAGTAGAGCAGGCACTTTCAAAACAAAAAAAAGAATGAGGCACCAAAATACAGCGAGAAGCAGAGATCTACAGGCAGTGAGCACTCATTGAAACAACACATCTGAAACTCGGCAATCTTATCTGACCTTACCAACTAACTGGACATTATTGGGCATGCATAAAATCAGTAACCAGTTCCCTCTGACCCTCAGCATGGAGCAAGTTCATGTAATTTAACAGTTGGCAAGTCAAGAATACCCTCTCAACTGAATTCTAATCTTGCAAAGAAATGAAAACTACAGAAAGTGTGTCAATACAATGTTACATACCAGAGTATGGTTTTATTCCATTCCCATCAGAACAGCAATGCCCATGTGTCTTACTGTACTGTGTAATGAAGCCATGAAACCATCAAGATTGCAGGAACACACCCTGAAAAGGCTACTTATGGTATTACTCAGTTCCAGAAGATGAAAGATGCATTTGAAAAACATTGCACACAACAGTCATTTGCCAAGAAAGTAAAAAATGACCTTGATAGTGGCCTTATTGTTTCTTATAACATTTTCAAGACGATAGCAAAGTGTGGAAAATCTCATACAATTGGTGGGAGATTACCAATGCCTGCTGTATCAGTAGTGCTCACTGCTGTTCTCAAAATGGATACCAGTACAGTATTTTAAAAATCAATTCCTGAGTCACAACTGTGTAGCTCATCATATTGACAAAATGAATGAAGACATTGAGTATCAATTATGCACATAGCTACAAAAAACAGAATTTGGGATACAACTGAATGAGTCAACTGTCCTATACAAGGCATTGCTATCAACAAAATTAAAGCTCACCCATTAAATAGAATATTTCACCAGTTATGCCAAGATAACGATGAAGAGTTTGAAGCTTGCTTCTTCACGTTGAAGAGCATTGGCTGTCAAAAGGGTGCTGCTAAAACAATTCTTTGAGCTTTTGACACTGTAGTTTAATTTTCGCTTGACAAGATCTTGGGAAACAAAACTGAACTTCTACATAGAAGTGTGGCACGTTGAGCCGATCTGTATGACAAAATGAGCATTCTAAATATGAAAATGCAGGGTGAGAATTTCAATTTAATCCAGGCAAAAAGTGCAGTGTCCACTTTTAAATTGGAAAATTGTAAATACACAAGCAAAGCATTGGGAGATGAATGCTTTCAGTTTTCCTGCACAGAAAATATAGCACTCTCTTTCACAGATGGTGCTTTGCAAGAGTACTGCTTACACCTGCAGTTACTGAAGGACTTTCAAAATCAATTCAAGGAGTTGCGTAACATGGAAATTCCAGACTGGGTAACTAAACCATTTCTTTGCAGGGTAGAAGAACAGGAAGAGAGCTTGCAAAAAAATATCAAAAACAATCAAGCTCGATCACAATGATGTTGAAGCTGCTGTACAGCACACAGGTACTGTGTACACTAGGTTTAGACAAAAATATAAAGCAGAATCATTTTTCTCATGTTAGCATACAGTAGACGTGCTTTTACACAATTGGGACACCATAAAGTATATTGTGCCTAAGAGGGGTATTGGCAAGCATGAAGGTGCTTTGGAGGGGGTGGGGTGAAGAGAATCAGCAAGTACCGAAGTGCTCGGGGGGGGGGGGGTACATTGGTCTAAAAAGGTGGGAAACATTGCTCTATGCCAATAAAATAGCGCATGCACAGGATGGCCTCATCTGCACTCATAGGACTTACTAGCCATGACTGATTAAATCAGACACAGAACTGTTACAATAAGATTAGTTTGGGGCTTTCAAAATATCATTAAAAGCTACTAAATGGTTGAAACATAATACAATGTTAAAGTCTAATAGCCATTAATTCCTCCGATTTTATATTGTCAACTTACATGCCATACACAATATACTTCTGCAAAGCAGACCCAACATAGCTGCAAATTTGCACCCATTCATCCATTACAAAAGCATGGCTGCAAGGTAAGAACCAAACATTCAAAAAGAATCTGACATTCAGAAAGGACAGGCCAAAATGGCTAGGACTGTTTATAAACAATGACATCAGCACATTGATTAATGGATCTAGGTTCAGTACAATTAATTAGTTTGAATGGAGTTAGAGGTCGAAAACACTGTAAATGTTTACCAGTCCAGTGATGTACCCAAAGTATGAGGACATCAGAAGTATAGGTTACAGGGGCAATACAGCAAGTGGACTAAACCTTAATCTACATACACTGTGTGTAGTGCAACGGTGGGGTAATAAGGATTAGCAACTACATTCTAAAAATCGCCAAAATACTGCAGAACCAAGGAGTCAAAGCAAATGAGGAACAACAATTAAAGAGGTGAATGAGACTGAAAAATCAATAAATATCAATGATCTGCAGAGGTGAGTTTTGACCGAAGAGACTATAGAGATAATGGATCTAAGTTTTATCCTCAAAAATTCCATGCATTTCCAAATGAATTCTGCTGAAGGAATGGCAGGTGTGGCACCCAGTAATTTAAAAAGGTGAAAGCAAAAAAAAACCATCTACCCGTTATCCCGATGTTAGAAGCTTGCAAATTACAGAAGTCTAATATATGGGCAGGCTGTATAACAAGGCAAAAGGAGTACAATATCAAACAATATATCCACTAGAGGAGGAAAAGCAAACGGATTTTTTTAAATTAGAGAATTTGGGAAATGTTGAACGAAATGGGTACCAGAGTAAACGAGTCACAGAAAGCTAACATGCAAATGCAACAGAAAGTTAAGAACACAAGTTGCTCCTGCAACTGAACAAGGAGAATGAACAGCTGAAGTATACAAGATGCTGGATCTGCCACAAAGATTACAGTAGACATTCACAATTTTCTGAAGTTCAGAAAACTTAAGGATTTTAAAGTCATTAAACACAGAAGCTGATCCTTCAGTCCATCAAGTTGAGCTATAATTATTTTCATTTACCAGCATTTAGCTTGCAGCCTAATATACCTTGGTTATATACCGGAAGTTTTTCCAGATGTTATTTGCATGTGAGAAAAGCTACCTTTAACAAATTCTCAGGCAGTGTGTGCCAGATTACAATTACGTACAGGGTGATAAAAGATCATCTGATCACACCACCTGAAACCCCCACCCTTCCTCCAGTCTATTAGCATGGCAAAATTAGCTTGTTCCCATCCATCAGCTGTCCACTCAGTCTCTTCTGCTCCAAGGAAAAGAAACCCCAGCCTACTTGATTCTTTCCTCAAAAATGCAGCATTCCATTTCAGATAACATCCTGATGATTCTCCATTGCACTTTCTTCAGTACAATAACATCTTCCCTATAGTGTGACAACAGGAATGGCACACAATATTCCACCTGTGGCCTAAAATGTTTTATAAAGTGGGATATTAAATCCTTACTGCAATTGTATTCTATGCCAATTAAGACAAGAATTCTTTAACTTGTAATTCTTTAACCTACCTTTAACAGTACTAGGACATTTACACTTCCACAATTATTTATTCAAAAATATACTTTATTCACAACTAAAATATATACAAAGAAATAAACAGTTCAAAAAAACTTCATACATTCCAGTATTATAGCCAGTAGTGTAAAGGTCCCTACATTCAATGCTTCCCAATGACCCTAACATGATGTGTCATGTGACATGTGCCTCTACTACACCCCTCAAAAACAAGTTTAGGATTAAATTCTATTTTCCCCCATTAACTCCACCAAATTTCATGTCATCTGCAAACTTATTAATCACATCTTCTACATTTACATCCAAATCATTAACATATATAAGAAATAGAACTCACAAAGGTAGCTCTTTTGGGCCAGTATTCAACAGAGAACTTGGTAAAAGATCTTACTGGAGTTCACATAAACAATACAGTAATACAATTTAGTTACTCTTAATCAAAACTAGTCAAACAAGATCACTCACCAACAAATCTCTGCTGATCAATAACTCTGCCTTTACAGGTGTAAATTAGTCTTATTCCTAATTCTCCCCTCCTCTCTTCCGCCATACCCCAACAATGATTTCCCCTACCATTGTACTTAGACCAATTCACCTACGTTATCCCTGATGTCCCTTTTGAATAAAGACATAATTCGTTAATACCCTTAAACGCCACAAAATAGTTAAGCTGGCTGAAAAATACATATAAGTTTAGAACTGGGGGCTAGTCTCAAAATAGAGAGCAAGCCGTTCAGTTCGCTAAGGAAAAGCTACTTAGCACTTGGAGGTGATACGCTGAAATTCTCCAGCCAAGAACACAGGAAGTAAAGCCACTGGATTCATTGAAATCAGCGATGTCCTAGTCTACATCGTCAAGGCTCTTACAACTTTGCCTACAAACACTTTACCTGTAACAGTAAAGCGCTATTTTTAAATTATTTCTATTAACGCGATGCAATCATGTAATAAATAGCGGATCGGTAGTAGTGGACTCGAGGGACTGGGGGAAGGTGGAGGTAGGACGTTAATGAAGTTCTTGGACGGCACAGCAAGCTCGGTGAGATGCTGGAGGAACTCTATTGCCGCTTACGAGTCCGAGAGAGAGGGTATCGCACTGATCAATGCAATTAGCAGCCGATAAGACTCGGGGGCCCCCCTTTCAAGGGGCGGTGGGCGACCCCTCCCGCCCGAAGCACGCGGCGGACCCGGAACCAGCGCGAGCTCCAGACCCCCGCCCGTCGCGCGCACGGGAGCCCCAACGGCCGCTCCAGCGGGCGCGGAGCGAGAGTTCCCCTCATCGCGGAAAGTTTGCGACCCCCCGCTCCTCACCTGCAAAGGGCCCGCCTCCGCCGTGCGCCACTTTCCGACCAGCCCTCCGCCATTACAACCCGACTACCACCCACAGCAGCCCCGCTTAGTACCGGCCCAAAGCCCGACGCCGTCAACAACAATCTCCCGACGGCGAATCACTGGCTCTTCTCCCCCGCGTGACCACCCAGCTGACCAATCACAAGCGAGTAGCGCGCCGTCGCCGGTGGAAGGCGGTTCGGCCGCGGAGCGGGGCTGGAGGAGAATGGCCGCCTGGCGGGGAGGAGAGGACGGGGGCATCGTCCGAGCCGGGACTGAGTCCGCCCGGCAGCGAGTGCAGGCAGGTGGAAAGGTGGCGGTGACGGTAGAGAACAGCAGAAAGGTAATAGGAGTTTGTGAAGTTAAGCAAGGGAGTGAAGGAAATGCACTGACTAGCACAGTAATCTGAACGTTTGCAAAGATTCTGCGTGACGGAGCGCTGGTGGTTGTTCCTAAGATTTCAGAGCAGAGGGGCAAAGCAATTGGCAAAAGAGAGGTTATAGAAAAGAGCGTGCTAGTGGTGGAAATTGTGTTAAACGGGTGATAACGGAAATATCAAATAGATAAGGAAGAGATTGAAACCAGTGAGGAATGGAGGAAAGAGTGGTAGCGCGATTCATGTGCTTGAGTGTCAGAGCCTATGCTCCACCACCACTTAGATGTTACAAATGTCAGAAAAATTGCCATGTAGCGGCGGTGTGTAAAGGAAGGAAGGCAGAGGTGAGGTAGATGTTCAATTGAGCAGTGCAGACAAGATGAACTTTAGTTACAGCCTATGGTCGGGGGAGTAAAATTAGAAAAAGGCAATGGAAGATAAATTTACTGCAGATAAGTTAGTTTTATTCATAGCATACGTTATTAATTGTTGTGAGCAGGCAAAAAAAAACTAAAACAGAGAAGATAAAAATGATAGTGAAGGCAGCAGTGAGGTTTTAAAATACGAGAGAACTATCATGGGAGCAAGTGCAAGTAGAACTGGATCGGAATGATCCAAGTCTTGAGGTTTATCTACAAGTCAACGATTACTAAGCCTGTTCATTTTTCAGTGGAATTCTAGAAGTTTAATGGCTAATGGACAGGGATTTAAGAATTATTTGAGGGATTTTGCTGATAAACTGGATGTAATATTTGTGCAAGAAACATAGCTTAACCCAACGCTAAATTTTGTAATTAATATTTATGATAGCGTAAGAAATCATAGAGTAAAATGGAAGAGGTGTATGACTTCTGTTAAAAGGGGTTTACAATATAGAGAACTAAAGAAAGGAGAAGAACCAGAGTGCATAGTAATCGAAGTATGAACAAAGGAAGGTAAGAATTAAAATCATTAATGTCTATAATCCTTGCAAAAAAGTTAGAAATAGTTTTAATAGAGCAAATTGGTACACAGGAAAATACAGTATGGTGTGGGGATTTTAATACACACTGGTTGTGGGGGTAGTGTGATGACATTAATTAATGTTCTGTGTAAATAATGAAATTGGGACAAGAGTAAACTTTCATGTGGGCTCTGAAACAGCAATTGATTTAATATTAGTTTATGGCACCTTCGGCAGGAAAGTGTTCATGGGAGGTTTTGAAAGAAACAACAGAAGCTCGTGATCATTACCCTGTGTTGTGCAGATTAGGGATTGAAATAGTGATAGATCAGGAAAATGTGCTGGAACGGTGGCTAATTGAAAGGCTGATTGGGGAAATTTAAAAAAAAATAAGTGATCAGCAATTACAGAATATTGAAGTCAATCAGGATGTGGATCTTTTATGTGACAGATTGTAGAAGGGATAATGACAGCAACAGCAAAAAGCATACCAAAGAATGGAATAGAACTAGAAAGAAAATGGTATCATGGTGGTCAAAAGAATGTGGGGAAGCAGTAAGGCTTCATATTAGAGCAGTTAGAATGTTAAAGAGGACACACAATTGTCAAAAATTTGCAAGCAACAGTAAAGAAAATAATTGAAAAGATGAAGGTTTTATGATTTGGTATGAATTCAAACACCAATTGAAGGTGTTGGTGTTTGCAAGATGATAAACATAATGAATGGGAAATTGGATACCCAGTGTTATGTGATGGGGAGAGAGTTGTAGTATCGAATGTAGAGAAAACAGAAATGCTGATGTATACTTTTTGTTAAAATACACCGTTCTGACAATAGGAGTAATAAAGGAAACATTAGAGAACTTGGAAGCATTACAGATGGATGGAAATTTTGAGGGTACACTAAATGTGATGTTCACCATGACAGAATTGAATAGTGTTCTTAGAAAGGCAAAGGAAACATTCCCTGGGAAGGATCAGTTACCTAATTTGAGTGAGAAAAGGAGGGAAGTTATTTAATCATGTATGGGGAGAAAGGAAAACTTACTAAAGCATAGATAGAAACAATCAAATTTCCAATGCATAAAGCAGGCAAAAATCTTAACAATCCAGCAAGTTATAGACCAACAGCATTAATCTCACATTTATATAAAACCATAGAAAAATAATTAATAAGAGATTGACATATTACATTGAAACAAGAAGGGGTATTTTTAAATATCAGTGTGGGTTTAAGGGAGGAAAAGGAACTTTGGATTCAGTTTGATGTCAAGAACATGAGGTAGCAGGACTCAGTTGAACAGAGAAAGCATAGTAGCAGTCTCTCTTGATGTGGAGAAAGCATATCATATGATGTGGAAAGGTTTGATCGTCAAATTATATGAATAAGGAATTAAGAGGTTGAATGCTAAATTGGATAAAAGAATTTTTTAATGGTAGATCTATCATGGTGCAAGTAGGGAAATCTATGTCAAGTAAACTGGGAAATGGAACTCAGAGAAGTGTTGTTAGTCTATTATTATTATAATGATAAATTATGTATACTTTCTAATAGTAGTATTGGAGTTTCATTATTTGAGGATGACAGAGCTATCTGGAAAAGGGGTGGAAATGTGGAATTTATAATACAGTCGGCCCTCCTTATCTGCGAATTACGCATGCATGAATTCAACCAACCGCGAATTGCAAAAACCCGGAAGTGCTCTTCCAGCACTTGTTGTTCGAGCATGTACAGACTTTTTTTTGTTGCCATTATTCCCTAAACAATGCAGTATAACAACTATTTTACATAGCATTTACATTATATTAGGTATTATAAGTAATATAGAGATGATTTGAAGTATATGGGAGGATGTGCATGGGTTATTGTGGATCAGGATCGAAAAATTCGTAAGTTCTCTTACTAAGTAAGTCGGAACAGGTACATTCGGTATTGTTTAGCGTCAGTTAGTCAAATGTTTGCCTGCGTATATAGTATTTATTTTACCTTTCTATGCATATAAAACACTTAAGAACATAAGTTTCAGCTTGGAAGTTCCCAAGTTGAATCTAGTGACATATCGCTCCCGAGTGCGCTCTCCAGGTTGATGTGGAGAATCAAAAACCCAAAACCCCTAAACCCAGTAATTAAACCACTGCGTTGCTTTATAATAATTGTAGCTTTCACCTGGGCAGAGCCTTTCTCACTTTATCCTTTAAAATTGTTCCGATCGTTGACCGACATAGCCTAACGCTTTTCCAAAGACCGATGGCATTTCACCTCTTTCCGATCACTTTATTATTTTCACTTTATTTTCAATCGTTATCGTGATTATTTTCGTGAACAGAAACACTGCAGATTCAGATCTCTGCCGCTGGGTCCTAATGTCCTCCGCACTGCGACAGGTTAAATAAGGTATGGGGTTCTGCTGGGTCCTAAGATCCACTGCATTGAGACTCGTTGAATAAGGGACTTGAGCATCGCGAATTTTGGTATCCGCGAAAGGTCCCGGAACCAATCCCTCGCAGATACAGAGGGCCAACTATACTGAAATTTCAAGTGGCAATAGTTAAAGTGGAAAATTAGGCATTTAAATGGAGGTTCGATTTTCAGCAGAACAACAAAAGCTAAAATGTTGTGGTATGGAATTAGAAAATGTGGATACCTCTAATTTTTTGGTATTGGGTTTGATAAGATAGATACATACATACTTTATTGATCCCAAAGGAAATTACAGTGTCACAGGAGCATTATAAGTGCACAGATATACAAATATTAGAAGAGAAGTAAGAAAGAATAAAACATGTTACCTCATACAGTCTCAGAGGAGGGGATCATCACTTCCCTGGCTATAGGTGAACTCATTAATGGCTGAGGGCAAAAATATAGCGCTCTTTGGAGGAATGCAGTTGTCTTAGTCTAGTACTAAAAGTTCTCCTCTGTTTAACCAAGGAGGCATGCAGTGGGTGAGAAACATTGTCCAGAATTGCTAGGGTCCTTAGTTCTACCTCAGCCTTCAGTGTGTCCAGTCCTATAACAGGGCTGGCCTTTCTAATCAGTTTATTGAGCTTGTTGGCATCACCCGAGTTGATTACCTCAGCACACCACTATACAGAAGATTGTACTGGTGACAACAGACAGGTAGAACTTGTGAAGGAGAGTCCTGCCTACTTCAAAGAACGTCAGTCTCCTCAGGAAGTAGAGGCGACTCTGGCCCTCCTTATAACACAGCCTCTGTGTTGGTGCTCCACTCAAGTCTGTCATCCAGGTGCACCCCAAGTACTTGTAGGTCCTCACTTCATTAACATCCTCATCGTCAACAGTAACAGGGAGTAGTTCAGGCTTAGTCTTCTGAAAGTCCGTCACCATCTCCTTTGTCTTACTGATGTTGAGTTGCAGATGATTCAGCTTGCACCATTTGACAAAGCCCTCCACCAAGGCCCCGTATTTATCCTCCCATCCTCCCTTTATACACCCAACTATTGCTGAATGATCAGAGAATTTCTGCAGATAACTCAGTGTTGTATCTAAACTCCATGGTGTACAGGGGAAATAGGAAGGGAGTCAATACAGTCCCCTGTGGGGCCCCAGAGCTACTTATGGCCATGCCTGACACACAAGCCGCACAAACTGTGGTCTGCCAGTCAGTTAGTTCATTATCCAGTTACAATGGAAGTGCCAAACTGCATTGAATGGAGTTTCACCCCCCAGCAATGACAGCTGTATGGTATTGAAGGCACTTCAGAAATCAAAAAAAAACATGATTCTTACAGTGCTTATCCAAATGGGAGTAGGCTCTGTTCAGCAATTACATGAGAGCATTGTCGACTCCAGTGTGCTCCTGGTAGGCAAACTGCAGAGGGTCTAGGGCTGATCTGACCAGGGTTGGAGGTGAGCCAGGACCAGCCTCTCTAGGGTCTTAATGATGTGTGAGTTCAGGGCCACTGGATGGTAGTCGTTAAAGACTTTCAGTTGGCCCGTCTTGGGTACTGGTACCACACATGATGTTTTCCACACAGTTGGGACCTTTCCAGGTTGAGACTTGGATTAGAGATGTGCTGGAGAGCTCCACACTGCGGCTTAACAAACTCCTTCAGGACCATGACGTTCACAACATCTGATTCCAATGCTTTGCCAGAACATTTCTCACCTGCTCAGTAGTGAAGGTGAGTCCATGATGACTGGGGAATTGGTAGAAGGTGGGGGCAGGGGGAGGTGAAGATCGTGATGATAGCAGTTGGAATGTGGAGGTGTGGATGGTAGGTACAGGTCAAGGAAGGGATATAGACAGTGGGTTGCTTGTGTTGTTCATTCATGTGTTGAACTGGAGGAGGGAAGAGGGGATACTCACATGGGCATCACATATTTAAAAAAATAATAACCAAAAGTAAGAAAGTTCTAAATGTTTTGAAGTGTTTAATAGGAAGGGAAAGAAAATCCTTGAAAGCAATATATAGTAGTATATTGTTTTTAATGAAGAAACACTAGAATGGGAGGTGTGAGCATTGTAATCAGCAAGAAATGGTTCAGCATGTCCCAGTGAGGTATCCAAGATGTAATCAAGAGAGGGGATGGTTAATTTTAAAGAATAAAATACAATTTAACAATAATAATACTTTGCAGAAAAGATCACATAATTCTTGCTTTTATATGCAGGTTATTTTTTATAGAATTTGATACAAACATAAATATACAAGATTTCAATATCCTGACCGGCATTCCAGTTCAGAAGGTAGCTGTAATGCACCTTAAAACTGTTGCCAACTGCAATAAAATAGTCAGCCAGTAATGTAATTTGGGTTAAAAGTTTATCTGTAAGAGAAAGTATCTTAAACAAATACTAAATTTTGTTTAGATCGTACCGAGGCATGAATACTTTTGGTTTTGTTTCTCATTGAGTCCCATAAATGAACTGCTGTAGAGACACAAGAACCTGGAGCATGGAGAGTGTGGTGACAGAAGCCTCTGATCTGTGATCTCAGTGACTCAAGGAGACAGACATCAATTGCTACATGAATGGCAACAGTTCTATTGGTCCTGGGGAATGTAATAGAACAGTACTGATAGCATTGGCTACGAATGTAAGGCATTGCATGGTTTATTGTAAATAATTTTATTATGAATGAAGTTTGTTTTGAGGGTGTGGAGAAAGATGCAGGGTCCTGTGTCATGGTCACAGTTGTGTGACAGAGGACATCTGTATCTCTGATCTACAGGCTTTTTCTAGGGGCACACACAGAGTCTGACATCAAGTGCTTCTGATTCATAATCAGTTCGGTAAAAGATGACCAGCACCTTGAGATTTTTAAAGAAGAATACTGCCAACTGGCACATTCAGTGGGGAAGGACCATAGTACAGGACTCTACCACCTCGAAATGGGAAGGGGCTGGGTTGGGTATGGAAGCCCCTCAGTTATTGTAGTAGTGTACCACCCCAGGGAGCCATGAATGACAACAGTCCTATTGGTTTTAAGGAATGTAATACAACACTATTAACACATTGACTGTGAATGAAAATGCATTGCTTAAGTGCATTGTAAATGTTTTATTATGAATGAAGCCTACTTTGATATAAAGAAACAGTCTGCTCTGATGAATGAACTGTTTCCAGGGAGAGACACAGAAATGGACATCAAGTCTGCTGGAAGATCATCAACTCCATGAAAGACGCCCTGTGGTCTGCCTGAAAATTGTTGTTCGACTGATACATTCTAAGCTACAGGAGTACGTGCTGAGGGACGTACTGAAGCTTGGTGCACCCAATGCAATGGTGGGGAAAGTTCACAGTCCAGCTTTCTTCTGCTACTGGACAGGGAGGGGCTGAGCCAGGGAGGAAAACCATATAAATATTGTATGTGTTTCACCCTCGGGAGGGGGGGAGGTCACATGAGTGGCAATGGTGCTGTTTGTTATAAAAATACAAGTTAACACTATTTCATGCATTGGTCACAAATGAAAAGGCCTTGTGTGGTTTAGTCCTTTTTTATTATGAATAAAGTTTATTTTGTTTTTAAAAAAAAACTATCTGCTGGAGGAACTCAAAAGAATTGTCACTGTCACAACCCTGAACTGGATCTCTTGTGTTTTTGTTTTACATGGTAGTAGTCATTGGTATAATTTAGAAAACAGTGGTCTTCAGATACAAAAAGCACATTATTAGAAATGAAATGAGCAACCAAAGGGCAGCTTAATTATAGGGAGAAATTATACTGTATGTATCAAGCACAATTTCATTCATGATGATAATTTTGGCAGTCTGAAACATACACAATATCTGCCATTTTAATTTATCTAGCACAATAGATCTCAAAGTCAGATGTGTGCTTAAAAACAAATTGGAATCTAATAAGTAGGAGAAAAATTGTTAATAGTGCATTCACTTAAATTAGCTTTGTTTCAGATAATCTGCTGAAGGACAGCCTTACTCCTTAACAAATGGTGAATTAATTTATTGTTGTCAATTTCTGAATTTAATCAATAAATCCATTATATAGAACCATGAGATTAGTGTATGGGGATTGTTCTTTTTACAACTGAATGTTACTACTGTTACGAATGAGGAGCAACTCTCATGGGCAGAAGGATGCAAAGTCACCCCCCCCTTTGAGAATCGCAAAATCGCTACTATTTCAGGTTTGATACCAAGGAAATGAGATAACAGCAAAAGATAGTTGTTATTGATAAACAGCTCATGTCAGTTAATGAGAGAGAGACAACGCAGAGATACGCAAAAGTGGAATGTCTCCTAACAAAAGCGGAACGGAACCACTGATTACTGCTATTGTCTCTTGGAGAAGGATTGTGTATTGAGTACTGTTCTATTCATTGAAGCCCCTCAGGGGACAACCAGAGGGGGCAGGTTTGATGGGTTGCATCATCCCAACCTGATTGACACCTGAGACCCCGTGAGTGGGGATAAAAGTAAGGTCTGGGGCAACACCCCTCAGACGCACCAGGAGAGATGCTACAAGACCGGTGGGGGCTTGTGTATGTGTCTGCCCTTGCCTGGGTGACGAGTCCGCCACGGAAGAACAGTCTAGCTCAGGGGTCAGCAACCTTTACCACTGAAAGAGCCACTTGGACCCGTTTCCCACAGAAAAGAAAACACTGGGAGCCGCAAAACCCGCTTGACATTTAAAATGAAATAACACTGCATACAACGTTTTGTTTTGCCTTTATGCTATGTATAAACAAACTATAATGTGTTGCATTTATGAAATTGATGAACTCCTGCAGAGAAAATGAAATTACATTTCTGCATGCAACAAAAACATTTTGAACTCCGAAAAAAAGACGTTGGGTTGAAGGTTACTTTTAAGTAAAATACTCAACGTCTATTTGAGTCCTTCTTGTATTTATGAAAAACGCCAAACTTAAATTTGCCGCCAGCAGCAAACCAAAAATAACGTCAGCCAGCTGTCAACCTGAAAAATAAAAGGACTATTTCACTGAACAATGAAAACATATGAATATACGTAAAATAATAGGCAATTAAAATATTTATCATACTTGTTCAGGTTGACTCACACCTGACAATGCAGTCGTATTTAGTAGGGATGGATCGATGCTTAGGGGAGTGACCGGGAAGGATAATGTGTTTTTTTCCTCTCTGAACTCACAGAAGCGTTTCCCAAACGATGTTTGCATTGCGATGATTGCAGAATGTAAATACTCTGAATTTATCATGTCGTGACCTTGTTTGAACTCTCTCAAATTGGGGAAGTGAGACAATGTGCCTTTCTGTAAATCTCTGGCAAGCAACGTCAACTTGCGCTCGAATGCCAAAACATCCTCCAACATGTGCAGGGCTGTACGTCCTTACCCCGTTGAAGAGCTGTGTTCAGCGTGTTCAGGTGCGCTGTCATGTCTACCATGAAGTGTAGCTTTTCCAGCCACTCTGGCTGTTCCAGCTCAGGAAAGTTGAGCCCTTTGCTGCCCAGGAAAGTTTTCACTTCTTCCAGACACGCGACAAAGCGTTTCAGCACCTCCCCCCTGGACAACCATCAGACTTTGTTGTGCAGCAGGAGATCAGAATATGCAATTTCCAGCTCGTCCAGTAACAAACGGAATTGACGGTGATTTAAACTTTTTGCCATTATTTTATTGACAATCTGAATGACAACATCCATTACTTCTGTGCATTCCGGAGGAAATGTTTGAGCGCACAGTGCCTCTTGGTGCAAGATGCAGTGAAAAGTCAGCAGCTTTCTGTCCAGCGACTTCTGCAGTAAAGCCACAATTCCCTTGTGCGTTCCCGTCATATTCGGTGCCCCCATCAGTAGCTACTGACACCAGATGGGTGGTCTTTATTCCTTTGGCTCTTAAACAATTCAAGACAGCCTCACAGATGTCCTCCCCCCGTGTTTGGTCTTTTAGAGGTATCAACTCAATCAGTTCTTCCTGTGGCCCGGCAGAGTTTACATACCGGCAGAACAACGCTATTTGTTCAATATCACCTTTGTCTTTAGACTCGTCACAGGCAATCGAGTAGGCCACAGCTGAATTGATGTCTTTAATTTGCTGTCTTGTGATGTCTTCTGCCATTTTTATGGTTCTGTCTTTGACAGTCTTTGCAGAGAGGGGCATATCCCTGATTTTCTGCACAATTTCACTCTTGTTTTTAAAGTCCGTGAATAGATGTTCTGAAATCTTAATGAAAGATTCTTTTATATATTCACCATCTGTAAACTGCTTCCCGTGCCTGACTATTTCCTGAGCGGCAATATAACTGGCGTATGTCGTTGATTTTCCAGACTTCATCCATTTCTGGAAATGATTTTTGCTCAGATCAACCTTCCGCATCAGTTCCGAAACGGCTTTTTTTCTCTCATCTCCATCCGGATATTTTTGAGCAAAGGCTGCGTGTTTATTCTGGAAATGCCTTGCGACATTTGACTTTTTGTTGTTTGCTAGTTTCTCATTGCATATTAAGCATACCGGTAAACCAGTCTCGTCAACAGTGAAAGCAAATGAATCTGTCCACGTATCATTAAACGTTCTGTTTTCTTCAGTCACTTTTTCTTTTTTTAGAATTCTCCATAGTTGGCTTACCTTGGATCGAAAAATTAAAGAAATCGCGCACTGGCGGGTGTCAGGTATTGGCAGTGGTGACGTATATTAATAGCGATAAAAACACGTTGTAGCGGTGTGCTCACGCAGTCAGTAAACTGCAGTCGAATAACTTTATTCGAACTAAACAGCCTTGCTTTTAAGCCTCCCTCAACCCAGCCCCAGATGCTGCAAAAGACACGTACTCACAAACCCCCGTAGGCTATCTCCCTTAGCCGGAATGCTGGCTAATTGTGAGCCGTTTCGGATGTGCCAGGAAATGTGTCGCCACACTTAGATTGTACAAGATCACCATAATCTTCAAATTTAGAATTACATTTCAAAAGCTAACAAACTAACATAAAATACATTTTAATTAAATACTGACCAATTATTTCCCAAAGCCACAGGGAGCCGCAGCACAGAGGTGAAAGAGCCACAAATGGCTCGGGAGCCGCAGGTTGCCGACCCCCGGTCTAGCTAAAGGACAGAGGGGTCATACGTGAATGGCCACAACGACAACACATCGACGGATCAAGATCGTAAAGGAAAGTCAGCAAGTCGATAGCTGTTTCTCTCCCTCTCCCTCTCCCTCCAACAATTGCAACACAGCGACCAACAACTACCGCAGCCTGCATGAACTGAACTGAACTGAACTTTATATTTCCATCGGATAATTCATTATCCCCTAGACAACGATGGAGCTTATTTCTTATTGATTAATATACCCTCACTTTTAGGTTTAGTATTGATGATGTATATTATCTGTATATTTGCATTGATATTATTTTTGTGTATTTTTACTAATAAATACTGTTAAAAAATAGTATCACCAGACTCCAACAGATACTCCTATCTTTGCTGGTAAGATACACAGTTACGGGGTTCATAACACTACTTTGTTAGTGTCATTATAATATTAAATGTAAGATCTCTACATATTGTAGGAAAATATGCAGTTCAATATTAAATTACATTTTCTTCACAGATTTTGCTGAATGTAACAGGTGGTTCAACCACTAACTGAGCTGGCTTTAGATGCCAATTGCACTTCTGATTGCTACCTACTCTCACTCCCATTCATGTCATTCAGTTTTCATGACTTTCTTCTTCCAAAAGTTTTCTTAAAAGCACTCGAAGCCCATTATCTGATGCATTGTCAGCTTTCACACTATGATATGCTCTCTTGTGGCAGTTTGTACGTTCTCCCTGTGACTGTATGGGTTTCCACTGGGTGCTGCAGTTTCCTCCCACAGTCCAAAGTTGGTAGGCAAATTGGTTATTGTAAATTGTCCTGTGATTAGGCTAGGGTTAAATTGAGGATTGCTTGGCAGTACAGCTTATTCCACGCTTTATCTTTAAACAAACAAATAAATAAATAAATAAAATTTCAGGACTTTATATTCAATTTGATTTCTCCTACTTTATGACATTCATTTTAAATGAGAGTTTAAAACATACTCTTTGGTCTTTGGCACATTTAAAGTCCTGTAATATAAGAAAACACTGCTGCATACCTTCATTGACAGCAGGAATGAGGTAAAGTGGATGCTGCTTAGTCGCACAGCCTTAACAGTGAAAATATACATCTTCCATTTAAGGCAAGAGATAATGTGGTAGATGGAAGAATGTGCAGCTGACAAGAAAATGAATCTCAGGAGTTGTATATGGTGGTATTTACATACTTAGATAATAAATGTACTCTGATTAAACATCTTAACAGATTCAAGAATCCATGCCAGAGAACCCTCAACTGTCCAACCATTCCACTTTTAGTTCATCTCTAGCAAGTCTCCACAATCTTAGAGCTCTTATAATTGCAGGAAAAAGCTTGTGAACTCTTTGAACTTAACAGGTTTTCTGCATTAATTATTCATAAAATGTGATCTGATCTTCATCTAAGTCATAATAATAGACAAACAATCTGCCTACACAACACAAACAATTGTACTTTTCATGTAGAGAACACATTGTTTAATCTTTCCCTGTTTAGGCTGGAAAAAGTATATGAACCCATGTATTTAATAACTGGTAGAACCGCCTTTAGCAGAAATAATGTCTACCAGTCGTTTCCTGTAGCTGTGGATCAGACTTGCACAGCAGCAAGGAGGAATTTTAGACCATTCTTGCATACAAAACTGTTAAGAGTTCATCAATATTTCTGGGATGCCTTTCACGAACAGCCCTCTTCAGCTAATGCCACAGCATCTTGGTTGGTTAAGGTCTGGACTGTGACTTTGCCATTCCAAAGCATGAATTTTCTTCTTTTTAAACCATTCTGTTGATTCACTCTTGTGTTTCATATCATTGTCTTGTTGCATCAACCAACTTCGATTAAGCTTCAGGTGTTAAACCGCTACCTTGACATTCTCCTGTAAAATGTCTTGATACAATTTTGAATTAATTGTTCCCTCAACTGTCCAGGCCCTAAGGCATCAAGCAGTCTAAAATCATGATGCTTCATCCACTATGCTTCACAGTTGGTATGAGGTTTTGGTGTTTTTCCTCCAAACAGCAGTATGCATTTCTGCCAAAATGTTCAACTTTAGTCTCATCTGTCCACAGAGCATTGTCCCAGAACATCCAAGTGGTCTTTTGCAAATATTACACATGCTGCATTCTTTTACGTTTTAAAGAGCAGTGATTTCCTCCACGGTGTCCTTCCATGAACATTCTTGTTACAGTGTTTTTCTTATAGTGGATGCATCATTAGAAACTTTAGCAAATTCTAGAGACTTCTGCACGTCTTTTGCTGTTTGTTACCCCTGGGTTCTTTTTCACCACGTCCAGCATTGCATGTTGTGCTCTTAGTGTGACCTTTGCAGGACGCCCACTCCTAGGGAGAGTAGAAAGAACACCTCACACTCAGATCTGTGTCAAGCTTTCAAAAGCAGAGCTCAGAGCCAGTTTTCTCTGAGTTGGATAGTCCACAAGAGGGATGTTAATCAGGGCAGCGATCGTGACTTTTTTCTGAGCTGAGCAACAATCAGCAAGAGGGATTCATTAGAAAGGGCCAATAAGAATAATTCAAGTGCAAGCAGAGCGGCCATTCCTGTGAGGATGCCAGTGTTCAGAGTGGCACTGGTTCATCAGGCCTGGGCAAAGGAGATTGTCTTAGTCATCAATAGGACATTGTAGATTAGTGAGAATAGCTCCGGGGGTAGTGCTTTATACATTGTGTGGGATGTGAGAAGTCTGGAGACCTTCAGACTCCCAGATAAAACACATCTGCACCAAGTGCACTGAGTTGCAGTGTGTAGTGGGACTCCAAGCAAGGAGAGGCTGATGATAGGGTGAAATCACAATCAACAGAATGAGATGCAATGTAAAAGGTAGATAAAATCGAAAAGGGTGAATACAGGACTGAAAGTGTTGTATTTGAATGCACACACTATACAAAATAGATGAACTGGTAGCACGGTTACAGATTGGCATGTAAAATGTAGGTATCTCTGAATCATGGCTGAAAGATTATAGCTGGGAGCTTAATGTCTCACTGTAAACATTGTATCAAAAGGACATGCAGGAAAGCTGAAGGGATGTTGATACTATGTTAAAAAATGAAATCAAAAAGAGGTGGCATCAGGTTGGGAATAATTGTGGATAGAGCTAAGAAACTGCGGGGGGGGGGGGGGGAAGACCCTGATAGGAGTTGCATACAGACCCCCAAATAGTGTAAGGATATGGTCTACAAGTTATAATGGGAGGTAGAAAATGCATGTCTAAATGTTACAATAGTCATGGGGTTTCAATATACAGGTAGATTGGGAAAATCAGGTTGGTGCTGGATTCCAAGGGAGGTAATTTCTAGAATGCCCAGTGGTTGAGCCCACTAAGGGATCAGCTATTCTGTATTGGGTGTTGTGCAATGATGCAGAATTGATTAGAGAGCTTAGAGTAAAAGAACCCTTAAGGGCAAGTAATCATAAAATGATCAAATTTACCATGAAATTTGAGATGGAGAAGCTAAAGTCAGATGTATTGGTATTACAGTGGAGTAAAAAGAATTACAGAGGCATGAGAGAGGAGTTGGCCTGAATTGATTGGGAAAGGACACTGGCAGGAATGACAACAGAACAGCAATAGCTGGAATTTCTGGAGGCAATTCAGAAGGCACAGGATATGTACATCCCAAAGAGGAGGAAGTATTCTAAAGGAAAGATGACTTAATCATGGCTAACAAGAGAGGTCAGAGCCAACATAAAAGCCAAAGAGAGAGCATATAAGAGTAAAAACATAGTGGGAAGTGAGAGGATTGGGAAGCTTTTAAAACCAACTGAAGGAAACCTTTTAAAAAAGTCATTAAGAAGGTAAAAGTGGAATACAGAGGTAAGCTAGCCAAGAATATCGGAGACGATACCAAAAGTTTATTCAGATACATAAAGTGTAAAAAAAAGACAAGAATGGATATCAGACCACCAGAAAACAATGCTGGAGAGGTAGTAATGGGGGACTAGGAAATGGTGGATAAATCGAATAAGTATTTTGCATCAGTCTTCACTGTGAAAGATGCTAGCATTATGGTGGAAGTTACAGGTGTCAGGTCTTGAAGCGTGTGAAGTTACCATCACTCGGGAGAAGGTTCTTGGGAAACTGAAAGCTCTGAAGGTAGACAAGTCACCTGGATTAGACGGAGATGGTGTATATTGCTGGGTTCTGAAAGAGGTGGCTGAAGAGATTGTGGAGACATTAGTAATGATCTTTCAAGAATGACTGGACTCTAGAATGGTTCCAGAAGACTGGAAAATTGCAAATGTCACTCCACTCTTCAGGAATGGAGAGAGGCAGAAGAAAGGAAATTAAAGGCCATTTAGTCTGACCTCAATGGATAGAAAGATGCTGGAGCTATTGTTAAAGATGTGGTTTCAGGGTACTTGGCAGCATATGATAAAATATAGTCAGCCTAGTTTCCTCAAGGGACAATCTTAACTGCCAAATCTATTGGAATTCTCTGAAGAAATAACAAGCAGGATACACAAAGGAGAATTGGTTGATGTGTGTGTATGAGTTTCAGAAGGCCACTTTTTAAGATGCCACATGTGAGGCTGCTTAACAAGCTACAAGCTCATGATATTACAAGGAAAGTTCTAGCATAGATAAAGCAGTGGCTGATTGGCAGGAGGGAGACAAAGCATGGGAATAAAGGAACCCTTTTCTAGTTGGCTGTTGGTGACTAGTGGTGTTCCACAGGGTTCTGTGTTGGGAATGGATGATGGAATTGATGGCTTTGTTGCAAAGTTTGCAGATGATAGGTGAAGAGGCCCATAGTTTTGAGGAAGCAGAAGCTATAGGAGGACTAGAATACGAAAGCAAGGATGTAATGTTCAGACTTTATAAAGCACTGGTGAAACCTGACGGTGTATTCTGAGCAGTCTGGGGCCCCTTAAAACAAATGTGATGAAACTGGAGAGGGTTCAAAGGAGATTCAGGAAAATGATTTCAAGTTTGAAAGGCTTGTCATATGAGGAGCATTTGATAGCTCTGGGCCTGTAATCACTGGAATTCCAAAGAATAAGGGGTGAACTCATTGAAACCTATTGAATAGTGAAAGGCCTGATAGAGTGGACTTGGAGAGGATGTTTTCTATGATGAAAGAGTACAAAACCACAGCCTCATAATAGAGGGACATCCTTTTAGAATGGAGATGAGAGTAATTTTTTTAGCCAGAGGGTGGTGAATCTGTGGAATTCTTTTTCACAGTCAGCTGTGGAGGCCATGTCTTTATGTATATTTAAGGCAGAGTTTGACAGATTCTTGATTGGTCAGGGCATGAGGGGATACGGGGTGAAGGTAGCAGGATGGGGCTGAGAGGAAAAATGGATCTGCCATAATGAAATGACAGAGCAGACTCTATGGACCAAATGGCCTAATTTTGCTCCCATGTCTTAATTTCCTCCTTTTGTAGAAAATTTTTCTTACTGTGGACTGATAAACACCCAGGTCTTTAGAAATACTTTTGTAGCCTTTTCCATCTTCATGAAGCTACAGTTCTTCCAACATGGTCCTTTGAAAGTTGTTTTTGATTGAGGCACAGTGAACATAAACAGACCTTTCTTGAGAAGATCAGGCTCTGTAAGTAACTGGACTTGTTGAGCCTTTTTTTATAGGACAGTATACCTCAGCAACCCACACCTCCAAATTCATCTCATTGATTGGAACATCTGAGGTTCATATACTTTTTTAAACCTAAAATGTGATTGGGTACTCAGTATTGACAAGAAATATTACAATTGTTCATATGTTATTAGTTTAGACAGATTGTTTGTCTATTACTGTGACAGATGAAGATCAGACCACATTTTATGAGTAATTAATACAGAAAACCAGATAATCAAAGGGTTCACAAACTTTTTTCTTGCAACTGTATTATACACTTCATGGATGTTAATGAACAGAGAAAATGTCTTCCCTTCATTAAATACTACAAATCAGCATGATCACTTACATCCATAGTGAGCTTCAGATTTGAGAATAGAAGATAAAATGAACACTGAGCTTCACATGACACCAACAAAGGACAACTAAATGACACTAATCATTGGAAACATATGAATGGCCTGTCTATTAAGTCATCAGTCACATTTGAGAAACAATAATTTTAAAATAGGTAATTTTGCTTTTAAAGTCCAAGCTATTGCAATATTATGCAACAATAGTCATCCAATCAAAAGAAAGAACAAAAGGCTATAAGTGCTTGGGATTGGAACCCCATGTTATTATTGTGTGTCTAGCCAACAGTCCTTCCCTCCACTAATCAAAATGTGAACTTTTTAGGTAGTTCCAAGAGTATGAATTTCTTAGCTGAAAGACCCATTCATATATCCATGTCAAGCTGTTCATTCAACTGGCTATAAAAATGCCTGTAGGGACTAATCTCTATATAAACAAATATTCCCACCGGAATCAATGAAATACATCAGCTGGTTATTAAACCAGAACTAAGTTCATTTTGAATAACTTCTTAAAAAACCCTTTCCTTCAGATTCAGTGTTTGCATCAAATGAGTTTCTGAAATGTTTTTAAATGTTTCTACCTTTCTAGTAGAATAACTTACTCCAAAGACAGAACATTCCAACCACATTTTATTTTGGTTAATCTTTTATTTCAATTGCCTGGTCTTTCGAGGTAAGAGGCGTCATAAATGATCTTTATCATAAAGGTACAGGCCAAGAGACCCCGACTTATCCACAAGTCACAGCGCCAGTTATTAATTTCACATATTACAAAAAAAGTTTTATTCCCACAAGTTTCTAAAAATAGTTATTTTTGGCCACATGAGCCTGAACTATTTAATTATATTGGCTGGTTTTCAATAAAAATAACAATGTAGAAAAGAAAACTTAAGGAGCAAAAATAAATGGTGAATGTGTTAACAGTGAAAGGTGTACTCCATAAGACAAAAGTAACAATACATCAAAGGATTGGCCCCTAGTGGTTGATAATCTGCAGAATTTCAGCAATTCTAGTGGGATTTTGAAAGAAACATTTGGAGATGTTAGAAACCTCTTCATGTTCCAATCAAGTGACAGCATTAAAATAATTCTGAAATTGTAGCTGTCAAAATTGTAACTGAATATAGAATACACAATGCAGACCTAAATAGCTATTTATGTCATCTTTGAATATTTGTTGAAAGTCACAAATGACACAACAAAAAATACCATTTTCCTACTTAATGTTATGCAATTTACAAAAGTTTATTTTTCCCAGCTTTTATGTGGAAGTTCAGTAGCAAGCTACCCTGCAGACAAAATACTGAATCAAAAAACTCATTGTCCTGCAACTCCTGAGACATAACCAAAATGGTACCCATAACTCTTATGGTTCAGTATGATTAACTAGAATATGAATGAACTACCCTGCATGGGCAAGCATAACTGTTTCTGTTCCACTATAATGGGATCCTTTCCTATGGACATCATTACTAAATTGAATTTTAACTACTGAACACACACACACGTCTTGTAACTAACGTGGTAAACAAGGAAGATAGTCAGGGATGTAAAAGTTTTTAAAAAATTATCGTGGTGAAATTCTTCAATTAGATGGCACAGTTTCTATGTCCTGAGTAGACACTTGTCAAGTTTCTGTAGGTACTTTATTGAGAACACTATCGTCTTCAACCAGATTTTAAAACAGGAAGTGCAAAGTATTTTCATTTGTCCATAGGACAGGTAGAGTTTTTCATGACCAGGACTCCAGTTAAATGAAAACAGTGAATATTACTGTAATTACTAATGTTCAGCTCCATTTTTACATCATAGTATGATTTACTTAAATTGTGAAACTTCATTTGGACAAGAGGGCAAGACGACCAGAGGCCACAACCTCAGAATAAAGTGACATCCCTTTAGGAAAGACATGAAGGATAACTTATTTAGCCAGAGACTGGTAAATCTGTGGAATTCACTGCCACAAACAGCCGTGGAGGCCAAGTTACTGGGTGTATTTAAAGCAAAGGTTGATAGCTGTTAGATAAGTAAGGGTGTCAAAGGAGAATGGGGTTGACATGGAGTAATAAATCAGCCATGATCAATGGGCTAAATGGTCTAATTTTGCTTCTACATCTTATGGTCTCATGAACATGCAACAGAAACCCCATTTGTCTGGTTTGGAAACTGAGCTCAGGGGAATCCATTTCTGTTTTATAAAACATTAATGGGAAACCTCGATAACCAGGAGTGTAAAGTTAATACACCAGAAAAATCCTGGGTGTGAGAAAATGATTGAATGATGCAATGCTTGTTCAAATTAGAGGGCTTGGTCCCCGTATCACTGATAAAATAATGAGTTTGTTCTGCTACTATTAAACCAAATATCTGACAACACTGATTTTAGTTCATTAACCACCAACTCCACTAAAAGAAAGCTCTATTGATTGTAGACAGTTCTAACATAAAACACATGCTTACAATGGGTTTTTTAAAAAAAACTTTTAGTACAAAATCAGTGCAAGCAGCATGTTAGAACCACATTTGCCAGGTAGTGCATAGCCTCATAAAATAAAGAAAAGGGAACATATTTTTCTAACCCAAAAAAAATCACATCAACTATACAACAGGCTTCTGTTTAGATAACAAACACATTTTTAAAAACAAGAGACGCATAGCCTGAAAAAAATAAGTTTAGCAAAACATACATAATAAAGCATATTTATTGCATCTCCCACAGACATAATAACCTAATAATACTAAACAAGTAATTTTAAAAGGTTATTAACAATTTGGTTCCAAAACTAAATAAACCAATATTTATACTTAAATTAGTATTAGAGTCCATTAGACTAAAAACTTAAATCAATTTTCCAGGTTCCTTTTGCAATCATTGCATTAGGCTCATTACAAATATAAAGCTGATACATAGCTAGTTGGTGGAAGATCTCTTAAGAATGTAACAGTCAATTGAACAAATACAGTTGGTAATGAACCTGGAGAGCACTAATGTACAAATAAAACCATTTAGAGTCTGAAGTAAATCGTCAAAAAGTGCACAAATCAATTTCAGACTTTGTTCTATGTTTACATACTTTTACCATCAATCATCAATTACAGTTATTGCCAATGAGTAATTGTTTATCAATTGCAGTTTTTGATGAAAATAACTAGACAACAGGTAACATCTTATGGGAAGCAGTGGTATTGCAATAGGTATCCTAAGAATGTTAGAAAATAGTACAAAAAATACCGATATTACATGAATAAATCACCTTGCTTAAAAAAAGTCTTAATATATTATCTGAATCCATTAGGGTCATCAATGAATGCTTAATGTTTCCAGTTTAGAACTCAGATGGGCATAAATAAAGAAATAAATGTCCTTGGCACTTCTTTCTGAATGCACTCCTTCAGAAAAAAGATTTGTGGTTCGAGCAGACACAAGTTATTTTATCTTTATTTTTCATTACTGTATTTCAATCATTCAATCCTGCATTATCTTTTAGCACATGAAGATCAACCAGGGCAATAATTTGTTTTCAAGTGCTGGTGTGACTCAATATGACTCCAGGAAAACTAATGAGTGATATTTAAAAAACAAAATCTGGCAAAAGATTTGAATTGTTTTAGTAGTGAGCATATGCATCCATATTTTCCAACATAATGTGCTTGTCCTGAATACATATTGATTTTACGAGGTAAAGAGGTCTCAAATAACTTACAAGTGTGAAGTGCATCAGGGTATCATATCATATACAGTAAGCATAGGGCCCTCAATTCTTATTATATTTCACGAGGGTATACTCAAAAATGTCAAGTTTTGTATTGAATGGAGAAAACTACATCCCTATTGTGAATTACATATTTAGGATCCTACAAATGTAAAGGATGATAGCAAAAGCATATAATTTAAGTTGCCCATTCCATTCTGCCACCCTAGACAGTAGCCCCCTTTAATACACACATTTTTGTGATTCTCATTTCAAATAGCTGAATCACAGAGATCACCCCCCACCCCGTGAAGAAAAAACATCCACACGCACACACCAGATCCAAATCTGCTGAAGTGCACAATTTAGGATTCTCAAGTTAAGTGATTTGGCAACTAAGTTTAATGGGGCTGATGGGATTAATAAGCTATATTTTCCACTTCTGATCACTATCTAACACCTCTGCCAAGTAATGATAGAAAATCCTTCAGCTTCAACTCTTCTACATTCAAGCCTTCCCAAATTTTAGGATGTACCTCAGCATCAGTGTTCTTGTCACGGTAACACAACCCAGAGTGAACATCTCTGGAAGAATAATTCTAAAGTAAAAAATCAAAAATGATGTGGAATTGAGAGAGAAATGGAATTTTTTTTTAAATCTGAAGAAAAAAATGTAAGATTTTGGTCAGTTGAAAGAGACAAAACTTACTAAATGGATTCAGACGGCATGATTTAATCATGAGTCATTGTTACAAGCTCCTCAATCACTGCTCTTCTTCCCAAAGTTAAAATCCTGTATTAGCACTTCTCTCCTGTCTTCACTATGCTCTGCAGCATGTTCAATTGAACAAATAATCAGCTCTTACCCACTCAATACTGCAAAACCATGCCAACTCCAGAGGGCATCCTCAACTTGGAAGATAACACAGACTTCAGAAATCCTTTCGAATTCTAGTCAAGAGACCCAGCCATAAAATTATATTAAAGCTATAGCAATTAAATAAACAACAAAACAAAATACAAACATGGTAAATATTAACACTGGAATTTATTGTGGCTTTATGGAAAAATGTCCACATTACACTGGCTGATATTTAGGCTATTTATGATTCCCACTGTCAAATTCACACTGAATTTAAATTTAGTATGGGCTCTACTTTGGAACAAGTTTAAGGGTGTCAATTTTTGTGGCATCATGCACAGCAAACATAAACTTGAAAGCTGGATACATTAATCAAATCAGAAAATGTTGGAAATGAATCAGATCCAATAGCACCTGAAAAATCATACTAACTTTGAGGGACAACTAGAACTTAATGTTTTGCATTTCAAATATTCATAGGTTTGAATTCTTAGTATTATCTATCAGTGAATTAATTCATTTTTGAATTGATGTATAAGATTCCAGTGTTGTAGCTTAAGACAGACTCTGTCAACCAGTCAAGAACTTGGGAGATCTGCCTTCAGACTTGCTTTACTAGCTTATTGAAGCATTCCTCTTTAAAATCATTTATGGAGCAAACTGCAGTATTTTCAGGTCCATTAGAATTCCACACATTCCAAAAATATGACAAAGTTTCAAAGATTGCTTCAACATACAATGCAATAGAGAAGAAAATACTGATGCATCCTTGTGCTAATAAACCACACAACAGAACACAAAACAGCACTAATAGGACATGTCAATTTTCCATAGAAATTCCCAAATTAGTAATTTTAATGAGGCCAAATATAAATTTGTCAATTAATGTAGAATAATTTAAACCAAATATTTCATAACTAATTTACAAATTCACTGTCTTCATGTAAGCTATTTTTCCACTTAAAAAGCTTACGGCTATATTACTTCCCTAGAAGAGTCTTCATTATATAAATAGGAAGCTTTATTAAAGTGTGAAAATATCCTGCACTTTAACCACAGTGAGGAAGGAATGCTCATTAAAAAAAAGATGAAGATTGTAAGCATACTAGATAGAATATATGTAAATACCGACTGAGAGCCAAGTTCAATAAGGGGTCAGTTTTTCCCCAATCCTTAAAGAATTTACAAACTTGCCCTCAATTGAATTTGGTCAGTGTGTATGGCTGTCAGATACAGAAATTTGAATAAAGTGACTTGTCAATTTAAATGAAATTCTTCCTCACTAAAGAATGAATTACATTTATCTAAGCACCTCATCACATTTCTGAGAAAATTCAAAGTGCTGCACACAAAGTCTTTTTGAAATTTTTTGTCTCCCTCCCCCCCAACCCCACAAATGCTACAAGTCCATGTCTAGCTCTATAAATGTATGCACATTCTTACCCAAGTACTTCTTGGAGCAAGTCGTTCTCTACAATAGACTGTTATACAGTATAAGCTACACTTACTGTAGCAATTTTATAATAATTTCCATATCCTCTAATTATATAAAAATTAAGACTGACCAAACAGATTATGCTGTTAGGCTCAGCAAGCACAGTACCATTGGATAGTTCTATAAAATTTGCTTTTGACAATTGTTGTGTCTATTAAGCAGAGGTATTAATACTGTAACCAAGTTCAAATTACAACACCTATCATATTTATTGCAGTATGTCAGTAGTGTTGTAAATATGCAGATTTTCATAATTCTTCAGCTGTAATCATAAAGTCTGTTCAGCTGATTTCAAATGAATCAGCTGCAACCTCCAAATGAAGAACAAATGAGGAGTACCTAGTTACAGATCTATTGTGTATCTCAAGAAGACCTTTGATAAGAATCAATTGGAGTCATGATGGTTAGTTGTGGGATTGGGGTGTCTGGGAGTATTATATTAAGCTGAATATAGAATGTGCAATGTTTGTCAATACATGTCCTTGTATATCTCTTGTAGCAGCGGATGCAATGAAGTATCTGCTTCAGTTTTCTTAATCTTCTGAACAAGCTGTGCGTGCTCAGTGACTAGCTGGCGCAGGTCAGCCATTTTCTGGAGGAGCTTTGGAAAGAGGTATTGAGAGTCCGGATGGTTGGCTTGCAAGTGTAGGCTCAATGCTTGGAGAATGCTGTCCTGCATTTCTTCAATCTGCTTCACACTCATTAACCCAGGACGGTCTACATTAAAAGAGAAAAAATAAAACTTATAAGACGAGTTTGTTCTCATTTTGTTTTGATCTGGACTAATTGTTCAGCTGAGTAGTGCCATATCACTCTGCTCCTTTCATAAATTTTAAACTCTAATAAAGGAGCCAAAAGGGATCAAGAATCTTAACACAATTTCCTGAATTTGGAAACCAAGATAGAAATTAGAGATGCAGCAAGTGCAGACCAACCTTTTTTAAACATATTTTGTCATTTGCTATTGAGAATTAAAAGGTTTCTAAAGGTAAGCTATTGTTTGAGGATAACAAGGAGGAGCATCCTATGCAGGCAGGTGAAAGGTGTAGCTGGGAAATTAACCAGAGAAAAGAATGGTGCCGAAATCTCAGTGGAAGGCTAAAGAGTGAAAATAATGAATGGAGTTAAAATTCATAAGGAAGTACTAGGAAAGTTCACTATGCATAAAATAACTTAGTCTGACTAGATGGACTGCAGAAGTCAAAACTGAATACTACAGAAAATTTTATTAGATTTTGTTTTAAATTATACCCTTTTTATCTTTCTAGATCTTTTGTCCTTCAAAATTGGTAATGTTTCCATCGATCAGTAGACATTTTCTTCCCTTATATATGCCAACTTGAAAAACATAATCCTACATACTCCTGGTCTGTCAAAAAAAAAGGTTTACAATGGAGAATAAACATATTAGTTATAGTGGTGAAGCTCTGAAATTCTCCAATCTGTGAAGCTCCTACATGGAAATAAGAACAAAATGCAGAGTTAACATATAAAAAAAATCTGCTAATGTCTTAATGAAGAATTGGCAGTAGACTGAACAACCTATAACGGCTTGCTTTTCCAATGTATTAAGATCATTAACCAGGAGCCACAGATTCCAGGTAAGGGATTTAAAAAAAAGGATAGTTCTATAAACACAAGAATTTCTGCACATGCTGGAAATCTTGAGCAAAACACTCAAAATGGTGGAAAACCTCAGCAAGTCAGACAATGTTTATAGAGGAATAGAAGAGAATAAACTCTTGACATTTTGGGCTGAGACCTTTCATCAGGACTGGACAGGTAGGGAGAAAGAAGCCAGAATAAGAAGGTGGTGGTAGAGGAAGGAGTACAAGCTGGTAGGGCATAGGTGAGCTGAGGTGAAGGTTGGGGCGGGGGGGGGGGGGTGGAGAATGAAGTGAGAAGCTGGTAGGTGATAGGTGCAATAGGGAAAGGTCTGAAGAAGAAGGAATCTGATATGAGAGGAGAGTGGACTATAGAAGAAAGGAAAGGAGGAGCAACACCAGAGGGAGATGATAGACAGGTGAGGAGAAGAGGGTTAAGAGGGGCATCAGAAGGGTAAACCTACTTAAGCAATGACCTGTTATCATTTGGTTCACGTTGTTTGATGGTGCACTGCATAAAGACTCAGTTGTAACCTTCAAAATTAATTAAATGCTTAAAGGACAAAAAAAAACTGCAGCGATATGAGAAAAATGTGGTCAATAATGGCTAACTTTCTTTTCAGAAGAACTGGTACAAGTTCACAGGGCTGAAAGCTTCCTATTCAGCTGCTCTGTCAATAATTTTATGACGTGAAGGGTGTCACAGTTGCAGATCCAAAAGTTATTTTCTTACCTCCACATAATATAATGGTGGCTACAAACAGAGCCAAGTCGCTATCATCCAGTTCCAAGGCATTGAACTTCACTGCAAACTCAAATTTGGGTTCCATAATTTCACTGAATGGCTTGCGCAGGCTCCTCAGGAATTCCCGAGTAACAAATCCATTTCCATTAGCCACAAGAAGACCATCTTTATTCATAATCGATGCCAACATGGCAAAAATGGCTTCATGAACACCATATTTTAGTAATGTTACCTGGTCATTTAGGTAAAGGTTTAAAAATTCAGGGATGCACTTGGCAAATTCAGTCAGTTCTCTTACTGTTTCAACAGTTGTACACTGGCAGCGGTGGAAGACATGAACTGCAATTTCTTTGTTCGGAATTCCATTTACTGATTGCTTCCAAACTAAATTTTTTTCAGCCTGCCAAAGAGTTTCCATGTCATGAATAACAAAAGGCTGCATTCGGGAGAGAAAAATAAGGATTATATTTTAAATTTTAAGGAATTGAATAGAACTGAAAATACAAAACTGATGTTTCTCTACAGGTCTACTATATATTTATTAATCAGTTCATGAGTGCAGTAGTATTAAAACAGTCATATTTTACTCAGGCTGGCACATGTAGCAGCAAAATCTACTGGGCATTAGAAGCATTACCAACACAAGAAATTACAGAAGAATTTTTTAAAAAGGTACAAATTAAAAAGAATAATATTTAAGCAGCAGGTTATTTTCTGCAGCATTTTAATTAAAGTGAACATAATCAAATGAAACAATTTATTCAAATTGTGAAATAAACTGGTTAAGGAAGGGAGCAATTCATAAATCTTCAAAGATTAGTCAAAAGGGGCATGTCACTGACAACCATCAAAAAGTTAAGAAAGAAGAAACTACATATAAAACTGAATGGTGAGAAATGCTGAAGAAGGTCAAATTGGCTTTCCCGTTCTTATTTTTTTTAAAAGCCACATCATTCTTTGTCTGTTTTCTGGCCACATGGTTTAACTTCTACTTTTCCCAAAAACAACTAGACTATTTTCAGAAATTCCACTGCTCTCTACAACTCTAACAATCTATTGGCAACTTTCCTCGACTTTGTTTACATGCAATCCATTGACAATAATGAATGCAACAGGTGAGCTCCCACATGCACAGAATGTAACCCTGATCCATTTCCCACTGCTGTTGATCATCTTCACTGATAACCACAAGCTGAGTTCAAACTGATGCAAGAAGTAAGAAAGTTAAACGTACAAACCTAATGTGTTGGTATTTGAGTATTGGTGCTGTGATGAGATAGTGTTGCAGATACCATTACTGCAAATAAAATATGTATTAAGTGGCATCAGTTTGCGAGGCATAATTGCCAGTTATGTTGAAAACACAAACTGCACAGAATATCCTAAAAAACAGAGCACCAAAAGACCATGCAGCTGAAAAGATTCAGGAAAGTTCTCTGCGAGCATGTTGGCTGCCCAGAGTTGAAAGAGATAGATCTGTTAAACAGAGCAGAATAACTGATCCCTTCCCAACTGCAGGTTTGGGCCGAGACTATTTCTCACAAAATTTGTTGAGGGTGAGAGGAACTATTGCAAGTATTTGGTGAGTTTGAAAGGTCTAGATGTCCATCAAAGTTGTGCCACCAAATTAATTGATTTTTTTAAGTCTGCAGTGAAGATTTTGAGCACAGTGTGAGTTAGAAGACGGGTTATGGTTTAGAGACAGGGATGAGGGAAAGTTAGAGATCAGGGACAGTAAATGAAGAATCGGGGCAGGATTCAGTGGTTGTAGTCCAGGTCAGAGTGCTCTGTGGTCCAAGGCCAGCAATCCCCATGAATGGGTGACAGGTCAGCAGGCACTGGGAATGAAGACAAGCAATCCCCATAGTCACAGACTAAGGTTAGCTAGCCCTGTGCATAAGGGCTGGTGCCTTCCATTCTCCAAGTCTGCAAGTCAAATCAACAAGTACCAGATCGAGTTCCATACGGGCAGGAGGCTCAAGGGCTGGTGAGCACCCCTACCCCACCCCAGGTCAGTGAGTCCTGGGGTGAGCCAGGAGGTCAAGGTGCAGAGGTCAAAATTCCATGATCTAGGGACTCATAATCCACTGAGTCCGGGGTTGATAGCCTGAGGTCGGTGAAATCCAGAGGCTGAAGCCAGAGCTCAGCAAGTCCAGAGGTTGAGGTCCAAAAGTCGAAACCCCTGGGTCAACATGTCAAGAAGGTTAGAAGTCTGCGAGTCTGGGCCAAGGACTGGAGGTTGGATACCATGACTGCGAGCCTGAAAATCCAGAAGCAAGAACTAGTAGTCAGTAGCCTGGAGGCAACCTGTCCTGTGAATGTGAGTGGGTAGGTAAGGATCTTGTTTTCTTGTTGATGTTTTGTTCTGTTGATCTGCTGAATATGGTAAACATGATACTGGCACTGGAATGTGCTACAACACATTTGTATTAACGCAAATGACACAATTCACTGTATGTTTTGATATACATCTGCTAAATAAATATACATAACTGAATCTGGTTGAAGCAAAATACTTTTGTAAACAGAATGTAAGACAATTTTATTGCATTAGCACCATTAAGGAGGAGCCAAGGATAACACAGAACATAGAGCAGTGCAGCACAGTACAGGTCCTTTGGTTTAATCCACTCCAAGATCAATCTAAACCTTCCCTCCCTCATAACCCTCCACATTTCTTTCATCCATGTGTCTATCCAAAAGTCCCTTAAATGTCCCTAATATATATTTCTCTACCAACGCACCTGGCAGTGAGTTCCACTCACCTACCATTCCATATAAGAAACCTGCCTCTGACATACCTGCTATATTCCCTTATTGCCCTAAAATTATGCCTTTTGCATTAGTCATTTCTGCTCTAGGAAAAAGGTGCTGTTTTTCCACTCTATCCATGCCTTATAACATCTTATACACATACATCACAATCTGCAAAAGCATTGCTGAAATAGCAAGGAATAGGGTCACCTGAGAGACTTATATTTACTGTGTAAGACCAGAGATACAGAGTATTCCAATGAGCAACAACAGAACCCACAGCCAACTTGTCAGAGCAAGGGTAACAGACCATATCACATGCAGAGGGCAAGCCTCAAAGGAATAAATTGTGACTCACCATTTTTGTTAAGTATTACAGTAGATGTAAATTGTTGTGTAAAAAAGCCTGTTGTGATTATACCCAATATACCTGTACTCTGTAGCTATTGTTACGGTCAAGCAAATGCCATCGCTTAGATTAAACTGAGTATCTTCAAAGTACAAAGATGTACACCTCCAAAAGTAGTAAGTATTACAGATTCTTTGCAACCTCAATGTCTTATTCAATTTGGAACACAACTTCAGACTACATGCTGTCTTCATCACAGGTACAGACTTCCAACTTTACAACTTAGGCTACCTTTGCTCTCAAGAAATTCCATTGTTTTTGAAGCCAATATATGTGCATTTTAATCCCCCAAATTAATAATCCAATTATTTCATTTTTGACTAATGATTTCCATTATATTCAATGTATCTAAAACTTCACTGAAAATTTGCTGGTCCTTTTGTCTTCACTTTCATTCTTCACTAACTAAACTGCATCTGCAACTTTCTCAAGTTATCCAAGTTAGCTGAAGCTCTCATTCCTGCCTCCAGTTCACTGCCTGCAATTACCACTTCACTTTACAGAAACAAGCACAAGTCTGGAACTCAGAGTTATACTTGCACATAAAGCAGCAGCTAAAGAAATGGACTAATTCTAGAAATTTAATATTGATTTCAACTTAAATAGCCTAAAAGTTTATAGTAAAGTAGCATTTGACAATTATTTTAATTTTTTTTATCTAGTGCCACTAGTTCAAGATTTATTCTGAGCCAATACAAAATCATGTTCTGAAGATAAAAATAATAAAGGATATACATAATGTTACTAATCTTCCAAAATTTGTTCAGGATTCAACAAACCTCAACCATTCAATTTGGGTAGATGGCATACATATTTATATTGTTGAAAAACAGAAGCTAATTCCATTACTAAGTGTTTTGATGCTGGAAATGCTTTAGATCTACAAACCCCATTTCCAGAAAAGTTGGGATATTTTCCAAAATGCAATAAAAACAAAAATCTGTGATATGTTAATTCACGTGAACCTTTATTTAACTGACAAAAATACAAAGAAAAGATTTTCAATAGTTTTACTGACCAACTTAATTATATTTTGTAAATATACACAAATTTAGAATTTGATGACTGCAACACACTCAACAAAAGTTGGGACAGAGTTAAAATACGATTGAAAAGTGCACAGAATATTCAAGTAACACTGATTTGGAAGACTCCACATTAAGCAGGTTAATTGGTAGCAGGTGAGGTATCATGACTGGGTATAAAAGTAGCGTCCATCACAGGCTCAGTCTTTGCAAGCAAGGATGAGCCAAAATTCGTGAGAGAATTGTTAGTCAGTTCAAAAGGAACATTTCCCAATGCAAGATTGCAGAGAATTTAGGTCTTTCAACATCTACAGTACATAATATTGTGAAAAGATTCAGAGAATTCAGAGACATCTCAGTGCGTAAAGGGCAAGGTCGGAAACCACTTTTGAATGTGCGTGATCTTCGAGCCCTCAGGCGGCACTGCCTAAGAAACCATCATGCTCCTGTGACAATTATAGCCACCTGGTTTCGGGAGTACTTCGGAAAACCATTGTCACTTAACATAGTCCATCACTGCATCCAGAAATGCAACTTTAAACTGTATTACGCAAGGAGGAAGCCATACATCAACTCTATGCAGAAACACCGGCGAGTTCTCTGGGCCCGAGCTCATCTCAGATGGACCGAAAGACTGTGGAACCATGTGCTGTGGTCAGATGAGTCCACATTTCAGCTAGTTTTCGGAAAAAAATGGGCATCGAGTTCTCCGTGCCAAAGATGAAAACGACCTTCCTGATTGTTATCAGCGAAAGGTGCAAAAGCTAGCATCTGTGATGGTATAGGGGTGCATCAGTGCCCACGGCATGGGTGAGTTGCATGTATGTGAAGGTACCATTGACTCTGAGGCATATATTAGGATTTTAGAGAGACATATGTTGCCATCAAGGCGGCGTCTCTTCCCGGGACGTCCATGTCTATTTCAGCAGGACAATGCCAGACCACATTCTGCACGGGCTACATCAGCATGGCTTTGTCGACACAGAGTGCGTGTGCTTGACTGGCCTGCTGCCAGTCCAGATCTATCTCCTATTGAAAATGTATGGCGTATCCTGAAGAGGAGAATCAGACAACGGAGTCCACGGACTGTTGAGCATCTGAAGTCTCATATCAAGCAAGAATGGACAAAATTTCCAATTGCAAATCTACTACAATTAGATTAAAAAGTGTTATTAAAAGAAAAGGCAATGGTAAACATGCCTCTGTCCCAACTTTTGTTAAGTGTGTTACAGCCATCAAATTCTAAATTTGTGTATATTTACAAAATACAATTAAGTTGGTCAGTAAACATTTTGAAAATCTTTTCTTTATACTTTTGTCAGTTAAATAAAGGTTTACGTGAATTAACATATCACAGATTTTTGTTTTTATTGCATTTTGGAAAATATCCCAACTTTTCTGGAAATGGAGTTTGTAACTAAATTTTTCGCAAAACATAATCCCAACTTTTACTTCAGAAGAACATTTTTGGGAAATGTACAGCTATTTACTAGCTTGAATTTTGATAACGGTCTTTTCTCACATATAGAAGATTGTGGGTTCAAGTTCAAAATGTCGTTTGATCCACTGAGGTAATGTTGGCTGCTTGTAGAGTAATTCAAAAACTCATATTCCCCTGTTCTTTCCCTATCACTCTTCAAAAGACTCCCTCTCAAGTGATAACCCACTGATTCCCTCTCATTTCCTTTTGATGGTGCTGATTGACCACACTTAAAGTTCAAAGTGAATTTATTATCTAAGTACATATATGTCACCATACACTACTTAGGTTCATTTTCCTGTGGGTATTCACAGTAACTACAAAGAAATACAACATAATCAATGAAAACCACACAAAACACAGACAGGCAAACAACCAAACAACCAATGTGCAAGACAACAAACTGCAAATAAAAGACAGAGAAAGTAAAAATAATAATATTAAATAAGCAACAAAGCAACAAGAACATGAGTTGTAGAGTCCTTGAAATTGAGTCCATAGGTTTGGGTGAGCGAAGTCATCCCCTCAGGTTCAAAGGCTTGACAATTGAGGGCTGTTCCTGTTCCTGAACCTGGTGATGTGGGACCTGAGGCTCCAGTACCACCTTCCTGATGGCAGCAGCAGCAAAAGAGCATGGTCAGGATGGTGGGGTCCATGATGATGGACATCATTTGCTACAGGTGAATGAAATTATTCACATTGTTCAGGAGGGTACACGTATGTCACCATATACTATAGGGTAACAGATATTTCTGAACCTAATTATATGAGACCAAAGAAAACATGGCTTACATGGGTGAGGGCCCATGAAAGCAGCATCCATCATATTGGGGCAGAACTCCATGTAAAAGTGCTCAATGGGTGGGCTGAGCTGTATCCACTCTGCAGACTTTTCCATTTCTGGGCATTGGTCTTTCCATGCTATGATACAACCAGTTAGGATACTCTCCACTGAGCCTCTATAGAAGTTTGTCAAACGTTTTGGTAACATGTCAAGTCTACGCAAACCTCTAAGAAAGTAAAGGCACTGCTGTGCCTTCTTTGTGAAGGCAGTACGTGCTGAAACCAGATAGATCTTCTGATATAATGCCAAGGAATTTAAAACTACTGACCCTTTCCACTTCTGATGCCCTAGTGGGCCTCTTGCTTCTTCCTCCTGTAGTCAATAATTAGCTCTTTGGTTTTGGATGTTCAGTGAGAAGTTGTTGTTGTGGTACCATTCAACCAGATCTTCAATCTCCCTTCCATGTGCTCATTTATTACCTTCTTTGATTAGGCCAACAATAGTGATGTCATCAGCAAACTTAAATAGAGCATTAGAGCTGTATTTAGCCACACTATCACAGGTGTAAAATGAGTAAAGCAGTGGACTAAGCACACAGCCTTGAGGTGCACCTGCGCTGAGGGAGAGTGCAGAGGAAATGTTGCCAATCCATACTGAATTGGGGTCTGTATGTGATAAAATTGAGGACCCAGTTACATAGGGAGGTACTGGGGCCTGGTCACTTTGTGAAGAGTTGAGGGGATGATCGTGTTGAATGCTAAGCTGTGGTTAATGAAGAGAATTCTCATGATTGTACCTTCATTGTCCAGATGTTCCGCAACTGTGTGAAGGGCCAATGAAATGCATTTGCTGATCTGCTATGTCAGTAGGCAAACTGAAGCAGATCCAGGTCACTCCTCAGGTAGGATATGGCCAACCTCACAAAGCACATCATCATAGTGTACACAAATGCTACTGGGCAGGTTACCACATTCTTCTTGGGCACCGGTATGACAAAAGCCTGTCTGAAGCAGATGGATACCTCAGACTACCGAAGCAAAAGTTTGGAAATATCCGTAAACACTCCAGCCAGTGATTAGCACAGGTCTTCATTACTTGGTCAGGTATGCCATCCGGGCCAGATGCTTTGTGGTTTCACTCTCTTGAAGGATGCTCTCATATCAGTCTTAGAGGATGAGATCACAGAGTCACCAGGGACAGCGGGGATTCATGAAGGTGCCACCAAGCAAGCACAAAGGCACTGAACTTATCTGGGAATGAAATCCTGTTGCTAGGTTGTCAAGGATTCCTCTGTGATTCAGTTTAGCCTGATTTGCTTGTGTGATAGCTTTCTGGAAGTCATATCTTTACATCTTGTACTTCTCTGGATCACCAGTTCTGAATGTCACTGATCTAACAGATTTCGAATTTCTTGGTTCATCCAGGGCTTCTGGTTGGGGAAGACTTGGAGTGATATTGTTGGGACACGAGTGACTTTATAAAGTTAGTGGCATATTCATTCAGGTCCTTTGATGGGCCCAGGACACAGTCTCGAAGCAGTCCCACAGCCACTCCTGCCTCTCATGATCACCATTTTGTTGTCCTTACCTCTGGTGCCTTACTCTTTAGTCTCTGCTTATATGCAGGTAGGAGGTCAGCCAGGTGATCAGATTTCCCAAAATGAAGTTGACGGATGGAACTGTAGGCATTCTATCATTTCAAGTGTGTTGGGTCCTCTGGCACTGCAGGTAATGTGCTGATGGTAGTCAGGCAGAGACTCCTTCAGGCTATCCTGGCTTAAGTCACTGGCAAGGATGAGAAATGCATCAGGGTAGACTGTTTCTTGTTTGTTAATCATGGCACTCAACACATGGAGTGCTTGCTTAATAACTGCCTTTGGCAGTATGTAAACTGTGGTCAGGATCACAGTGGAGAATCTTCTCATTTAGAATGGTCGCACTTAATCATTAGATGTTTCAGATCAGAAGAACAAGAATGTTCGGTATAATTGCAAGCAATGGTTGGTCACCACCGCCCACCCCAACGACTCCAGGTTAGCCAGGGCTTCTTGGTGTCATACCCATATTTGATCAAATGCTGCTTTGATGTTTAATTTTTAATTCCATTCCTAACTCTGACAACTTTGCACCTACATTTGTATAATGGCTAGTAGATTGTACCCATTTATTTCTACTAGTGCCATTATTTTACCCATCTCATTTGAATTACTCCTATTCCTTGCATACCTTATTTCTCTTACGTGTGTCCTTAGTTTTACGGAATCTTGGTTAACCCCTTCCGTGCCAGATGCAGAGATTGAAACAGACGGATTCACAATACATCATCAAGATAGGTCAGTCAAGTCTCTCAAAAGCAGAGCTGGAGGTATATGCCTCATGATTAATTCCTCGTGGTGTCAGCGACATCCCAATATTGCTCACCAGACCTGAAATACCTTGCAATTAAGTGCCAGACATTTTACTTGCCACAGGAGATTTATGTGATCATTTTGGTAGCAGTGTACATTCCACCTCAGGCCAATGTTAAACGGACTCTAGACAACCTGAGCAATGCGATCAACAAGCACGAAACAGCACATCCTGATACCTTCCCCATCGTTTCTGGGGATGTTAACCAGGCTAGCTTGATAAAGTCACTAAATAATTATTGTCAACAAATCATCAGTAGCACCAGAGGAAACAACACACTGATCACTGTTACACCATCATCAAGAATGCCTACCATGCTATTCCACTCCCTCACTTCAGAAAGTCTGATCATCTGGTTGTACATCTATTCCCTGAAATAGGCAGAGACTGAAGACTGCAGCAGCAGTAGTGAGAGCCAAGATGGTATGGACCAGGGAAGCACAGGAGCACTTACAGGACTGAGTCACCTTCAAATCTGGATGAGTATGCCACAGTTGTTACCGACTCATTAAAACCTGTGTGGATGAGTGTGTGCCTATGAGAACTTACTGTACATTCCCAAACCAAAAGCCGTGGATGAATCAGGTTTGTAGTCTGCTGAGGGCTAGATCTGTGGCACTTAAGTCTGGCGATCCAGGTCTGTACAAGAAAATCAGGTATGACTTGTAGAGGGATATTTCAAGAGCCAAGAAACAAATCCGGGAGAGGTAAGATACGACATTGGATGAACGTCAACCCTGACAGGGTTTGCAAGCCATTACTTCCGACAAAGCAAATCACACCATGAACGGCGCTTCTCTACCTGATGCCTCAACTCCTTTTATACTCACTTTGAAAGGAAGAATAATAACACAGCTATGATGTTCCCTGCAGTATCCAATGACCCTGTGATCTCATCTCAGAGGCTGGCCTCAGGCTGTCTTTCAAGAGACTGAAGACTCGCAAAGCGGCAGGGCCCAATGAAGTATGTGGTAAGGCGCTGAAAACCTGTGCCAACCAACTGGTGGGGGTATTCAAAGACATTTTCAATCTCCCACTGAGTGCAGGAAGTTATCATCTACTTCAAGAGGGCAACATTTATATCAGTGCCCAAGAAGAGCAGTGTGAGCTGTGTTAATGACTATCATCCAGTGGCACTCACATCTACGGTGACGAAACGCTTTGAAATTGGTCATGACTAGACACAACACCCATCTCAGGAAGGACCTGGATCCACTGCAATTTGCTTATCGCCACAATAGGTCTAGAGCAGACACAATCACAATGGCTCTCCACATAGCCTTGGAACAACTGGACAATCCAAATACCTATGCCAGGATGCTATTTATTGACTATAGCTCAGCATTTAACACCATCATTCCTGAAGTCCTGATCGTAAAGCTACAAAACCTAGGCCTCTGTAGCTTCCTCTGCAACTGGGACTTCCTAACCAGAAGACCACAACCTGTCTGAATTGGTAATAACATCTCCATCTCACTGACACACCTCAGGGTGTGTGCTTAGCCCACCACTCTACTCTCTCTACACCCATGACCATGTGTCTAGGCACAGCTCAAAAGCCATCTATAAATTTGCTGATGATACAACCACGGTGGCAAAATTTCACGAGAGGGTGCTGTGGTAAACTATGTATACCTGCCCGGACACACCCCTCTGCTGACTGCTCCTGTGTTTCCTCCCACAGACCCCTGTATAAAGGCGACTAGGGCACTGCTCCTCCCTCAGTCTCCGAGATGTCGTGCTCCCTTTTTGCTGCTAATAAAAGCCTATCGTTCACTTCCAGTCTCCAAGAGTTATTGATGGTGCATCAGGTGCACAGGAGCAAGATATACCAGTTAGTTGAGTGGTGTTGCAGCAACAACCTGGCACTCAACATCAGCAAGACCAAAGAGCTGATTGTGGACTTCAGAAAGTGTACGGTGAGGGAACATAAACCAATCCTCATAGATGGATCAGAAGTGGAAAGAGTGAGCAATTTCAAGATCCTGGGTGTCAATCTCTGAGCACCTAACCTGGACACAACATACTGATACAGCTATAAAGACGGCAAGACAGCAGCTATATTTCTGTGAGATTTGTTACAATATGATGCATCTTCAGATATAAGTGGACTAGGGAACCCTGAAGGTACTGTGTCTCAAGGCAAATGCGTCATCATGCAACTTTGAAACACCAGCTGTTCCAGACAGTAAGTGGAAAGATAACTTTTCTTATCAAAATCTAAGGACCTTTCCTGCCTCTGCAGAAAAAAGAACCGCGTATTTATATTTATTTACCGTACAAGTAGTATCCTCCTTTCTCTATAATCTCCTGTCTCCTCTACCTTGCATGTTCCCAATTTGTGCAAGGTACTCAGACCATCTGCTCAACTGTTTCTTCTAAAATCTTCTTTTCAAAACAAATTTTCTCATTCAATCCATCATTTTCCTTTGTCCCTCACAGCCCAGGCTATTTTCAATTATTTCTTGGCCGATTTCTGATACGTCTTCCTACACAAAATTATGTTCATCCAAAACTTTGCAGATCTACATTCTAACATCCTCTTCTTTATTGACGTATATTAGCTCCCAAACCCACTCAAAATTTGCAGCTAGTTTTAATCCTTTTATAGCCTCATCCATCTATCTCTTTGTAATCTCCTCTAACATAGTGCCAACCCTGAACTCTCTACTCCATCTTGGCTTCTGGTTTGTCATCACTCTCTACACTTCTGTCAGCCATCCCAGTGGAGTGTTCAAACATTTTCATCCTATTTCTCCCCTACTTCTCCACCTCCAAGTGCCTCTTTAAAAGTGCTTCCATGGCCAAATCTTTACACCCTGTTCCAATGCAACTTTGTATTTATTTTCATTTGTTTGGCCACACAGGCCATGTGCAAAACACGCAGGCCAAGTGCAAAACATGCAGGCTGGTGGACTGGTGTGCAAAAAACAAGCTCAGCCTGAATGTGGAGAAGACAAAGGAAATCATTGTGGACTTAAGGAAGGTGCAGATGAACCACCTCCCTCTGTGAATACTCTCCTTACTGAGAGTTAAGTGCACCAAGTTCCTGGGAGTTTACATCATGGATAACCTCACCTGGTCCCTTAATATCACCTCGCTGAACAAGGTGGCACAGCAGCACCTCCACTTCCTAAGACGATTGAGGCAAGCAAGGCTCCCACCCCCCCATCTCAACTGCATTTTAACAGGAGCACCATTGAGAGACTATGATGCATCAAAACAAGAACGTTCAGGATGAGAAACAGTTTCTTCCTCCAGGCCATTAGGCTTCTGAACTCCCTGCAGCATCATATCTGAAATGTCACTGGTTAATCTGTTCCATATCTTACAATATTTAATATTAAAGCACTTTAGTTTGTTATTTATGTATGATTCATCTGTAGATTTTATCCGTTTCTTCTTAAGTTATTATGTGTTATGTGTGGCATATGCTTTACACCCTGGTTCAGAGAAACTGTCTTGTTTCTATATACATTATATGATTATATACGTTATATAAATGTATTTAGTTAAATGACAATAGACTTGATTTCATTTGACTTGAGTACAAATAGCTATCATAAAATTCAGGATGTAATCATCACATGGTCTGTACACACCAGCTGTGTGGTGAAAAAGGCATAACACAGCCTCTTTCGCTTCAGATGGCTGAGTAAGTTTGGTATGTGCCTTCATTTCCTAAGAACTTTCTACTGGGGCACAACTGAGAGCATCCTGACTGGCTGCATCACTGCCTGGTCTGGGAACTGTACCTCCCTTAATCACACTAATCTGCAGAGAGTGGTGTGAACAGCCCAGCGCATCTGTGGTTGTGAACTTCCCATGATTCAGGATATTTACAAAGATAGGTGTGAAAAAAAGGGCCCAAAGGATCTTTGAGGACCTGAGTCACCCTAACCACAATGTATTCTAACTGCTACCATCCAGTAAATGGTACCACAGCGTAAAACTCAGGACAAATAGGCTGCAGGACAGCTTCTTCCACCAGGCCATCAGACTGATTAACTCATGCTGATTTGAGTGTATTTCTATGTTACATTGACTGTTCCATTTATTATAAATTACTATGATTGCACATTGCACATTTAGATAGAGACATAACGTAAAGATTTTTACTCCTCATGTATATGAAGGCTGCAAAAAATAAAGTCAATTCAATTCCCTCCTTTTACTTACAGGGTCTTTGGTAGCTTTTCCACTTAGGATATCCCGTGCTTTTTTCTTAGTCATATTGAAGTTCTTTAGATATGCATTATAAACATGCTTTGCCAGTGACTTTAAGTCAGCTATCTGTGGATTTTGAACTGCTGCTTCACCAGCTAGAAGTCCCGCAACTAGCTTTTTCTTCTCTGCTTCAGGCATTCGGCCAAAACGAATGGCTGTTACCAGAGAAAAGCAAACATTAGATTTGGCAAATAATTGGCTTTGCTTTATTAAACTTGCATTAATAATGATTTGGCTGGTCAGGAAAAACAAAGTCTGTTTTCAACAAAGGGCAGGAATTGTAGGCTCTGATGCTATAGGATATTTCAACACAAGGTCATTAGCACAAAGTGAAAACAGGCAGTCCTCCGCACTGACAGTATCTGTTACAAAGTATACAGTCGGCCCTCCTTATTCGCGAGTTCCATATGCGCGAATTCAAACAACCGCGAATCGAGAAAACCCAGAAGTACTCTTCCAGCACTTGTTGTTTGTGCATGTACAGACTTTTTTTTTCATTATTCCCTTTACAATGTAGTATAACAACTATTTTACACAGCATTTACATTGTGTTAGGTATTATAAGTAATCTAGAGATGACTTAAAGTATACAGGAGGATGTGCATAGGTTATCGTGCATCAGGATCGAAAAAAATTAGAAGTTCTCTTTCTAAGTAAATCAGAGCAGGTACATCCAGTATTATTTAGCGTCAGTTAGTCAAACATTTGTCTTAGTATACAGTACAGTATATATTTTACCTTTCTATGCATATAAAACACTTAAGAACGTACGTTTCAGCGCCGGGCTCAGGAACGGAAGTTACAGTGACAGACCGCTCCCGAGCGCGCTCTCCTCCCGTGCCTGGTAGATGTGGAGGATCAAAAACCCAAACCCCCAAACCCAATAATTAAACCACTGCGTTGCTTTTGTTACGCCCGTGGCCCCCTCCTTTTTGAGAATCGCAGGATCGCTATTGATTCGGGTCAGGAGACCCAGGAAATGAGATAGAGACACCAGATTCCTCAATGTTTGGAATTTGTCCTGGGCCTCCAAGACAAAGCCACAGTTAATGGCCATTATCTCCTGGAGACAGAATTGTGTACTGAGTACTGAACGATTCATCGAAGCCCCCAGGCAATGAACCGAGGGGGGGTGGTTGGTGGAGGGATTGCATCATCCCAACCTGATTGACATCTGAGACCCTGTGAGTCAGGATAAAAGAGGGTCTGGGGAACAGCCCCTTCAGACGCACCAGAAGAAACGCTCGAGATCCTTTAACAGCGTAATAGCGAAAGCCGGTGGAAAGCCACGTGCGTCCTTTTCCATTTGCCTCGGAATCGGTGGGCCTTGCCACAGGAGAACGGCTTTAGCTAACAACAAAGGGGAAATCAGCCCCCAACGACTCTCGAAGGATTGACATCATAAAAGGAATGGGCAAGTTAAACATCCGTCTTTCTCTCCAACCAAAAGCTGCAGCTTGAATGAACTTGAGTGACTTTTATATTTCCATCGGACAATACATTATCCCCTAGACAACGACAGAGCTATTTCTTATTGATTATTATTATACCCGCGCTTTTAGATTTAGTATTGACGACGTATATTATCTGTATGTTTGCATTGATAGTATTTTTGTGTATTTTTATCAATAAATACTGTTAAAAATAGTACCATCAGACTTCAACGGACCTCTCTATCTTTGCTGGTAAGTGACCCAGTTACGGGGTACGTAACACTTTATAATAATTGTAGCTTTCATCGGGGCAGGGCCTTTCTCACTTTATCCTTTAAAATTGTTCCGATCATTGACCGACTGTAGCTTAACGCTTTTCCAATGACCAATGGTGTTTCACCTCTTTCTGATCTCTTTATTATTTCCACTTTATTTTCAATCGTGATCATTTTCGTGAACAGAAACACTGCGGATTCAGAGCTCTGCCGACAGGTCCTAATGTCCACCACATTGAGACAGTTTAAATAAGGTCTGGGGTTCTGCTGGGTCCTAAGGTCCACTGCATTGAGACAGGTTGAATAAGGGACTTGAGCATCCGTGTTTTTTGGTATCCCCAAGGGGTCCCGGAACCAATCCCTTGCGGATACGGAGGGCCGACGATATCTTTCATTTTAGCAGGGACCAGTCATAATGGTTTACTCACAACATCAGAGATAACACCAAAAATTATTAATGTACAGAAACCCGCTGATGAGACATAAATTTAGAGATCCAGAGGATTAGAGAACATTTCCTTCAGAGGACTATAGAAAGGACAGACAGACAAGGACTTAAGAAGCATCTTAAGTATTCTGACTTTCACAGACTAGTGGCAGCTAACTTTCAAATAACAAGAATCTTTACTGCGAAATATCAGAAAATGTAAAAAGCATTTAGCATATCAGGCAGTAACAGTGGCAAGCGGGAAATTTTGGATCAAGAGCCCTCCTTTTCAGAGCTAGATACATGAGAGGACAAGTATATTTTATGCTTCAGGTAGGGTTCAGTGAATAAGGAAGATGGCTGTGATGGGGCATAGATCAAAACTGTCAAAGTAACAACTGCTTTTAAAAAAAACAGCAGTTAGAAAATAACAATAAAAATAAAAATGTGTAGCAGAGGATGAGCCACCAGAAGTGGTGGAAATGAAGGATGATCCTTTGAATATGGAGGCTGGTGGACCGAAAGGTGAGGACAAGGGAAATACTCTACTTGTTCCTGCTCAGAGAAGAAGGTGACTAGAGTGAAGGTAGAAGAAATGCAATTGAGAGTCCCATCAACTAAAATAGAGGGAAAGTCACAGTTACAGGGGGAAAAAAGATCTTAAAGGGCTCTCTGGTGGATAATCTCATCAGAGCAAATATGATAGTGTAACTGTAAGAATGAAATTCTTGCAGAGTGGGAGGAGATGAAGATGAAATATTAGGTTTTTATGGTAATTAATAAATGGGTAACTTTGGACTGCACCCTAACACAGACATTCCGTGTCCTCTCCACACAGTTCTCTGCACTTTTCCAGTTCCAGTGACACTTTGGCTCATCATCTCTTACCAGTATTTTCAGTTTTTGTTTTAGATTTCCAGTATCTACTCCAACAATCCTATATGTCAACTCTGTTTTGTCTTCAACTTTTATATAAGAATTTTCAAAACCGTAAGAATTAGCCCCGTCTAAAGAAGTCTGCACGTGACTCAAAAGTAAATTTTAAAACATAACATTAACAAATCAACGACATAAAATATTTGTTTTTTTTAGAAACCATCTTACTGAATTTTAAAAAGTGCCATAATTTGTTAAATTAATCTATTCAGTGCACTACTAAGAACTAAAAAAATTGCAATTTGAAGAAAGCTGGTTAATTGCCAGTTAATTGCACCATTAAACAAGAATAGACATGGCTTCTTTGAGAAGTTCAAAGGAAAACTTTTAATAAAAGGTTAAAAGTGTTAGTGTTCAAATCCATTGTGGACTTGCTCATATCTCTGTAATCTTTATCAGTCCCATTGCTTCCCAATATCTGCATTTCTTCAAAACTGCTCACTTGTTCATCCCAATTTCCAACGTCTCATGACTAGAGATTTGGATGACAATAGTTTAGATAAACTGTTTTTTTTAGACGAGAAATTACAAGGAATGAAAAGCCAATCAGGCACGTTGGCTCCAGGCTAGGCTGTGATTTACAGAGGTGAGTGGGTGACGCCAAAGGAGGAAGGAAAGACAGGAGAGCACAGAGCAAGTGCCATCAGTCCTGGTGCTAGTTTGCTTTCCCACTCTCAGTCTTTCTACTATGCCCCACACTCTAACTCTCAGGTGCTCTTGCTCTTCACCAAACTGATTGGATTAGGTGGCAGAGCTATTACTTTCAATCCTGGACTTTGGCAGGACAGTTAGGGTGAGTATAAGCTTTGCCCCATCATGGGGTTGGGGGTAGTAGGTGAAAAGGGTGCATGGGAGATGAAAGTGTTGTCTGGGATCAATGTCTGGAATATGAATTTGATGCAAAGTATGGAGAAACATAGAAAACCTACAGCACAATACAGGTCCTTCGGCCCACAAAGCTGTGCCGAACATGTCCTCACCTTAGAAAATACCTAGGGTTATCCACAGCCATCTATTTTTCTAAGCTCCATGTACCTATCCAGGAGTGTCTTAAAAGAACCTATCATATCCGCCTCCACCACTGTCACCAGTATGTCAAAAGGGCAATGTCATAATAATTATTGGGGATTTTCACATGAAAGTGGATTGGGAAAACCAGGTCAGTATTGGACCTCAGAAGGGAGTATTTGTAGAATGTCTAAGGGATGGCTTTTTAGAACAGTTTGGTGTTGAGCCCAATTAGGGGATCAGCTGTGCTGGACTGGGTGTTGTACAATGATCCAGAGGTGATAAGAGAACTAAAGATTAAGGAACCCTTCGGGAACTGTGATCTCAATACAATCGAGTTCACATTGAAATTTGAGAGGGAAAAAAATAAAATCCAATGTGTCGGTAGTTCAGTGGAATAAAGGAAATTACAATGGCATGAGAGGAGAACGGGCCAAGGTTTGACTGGAAAGGGATACTAGCAAGAAGGACAGCAGAGCAGCAATGACTGGAGTTTCTGTGAAAAATGAGGGAAATGCAAGACAGATATACTCCAAATAAGAAAAAATTTTCAAATGGACGATGGACACTACTGCGGCTGACAAGTGAAGTCAGAGCCAAAGTTAAAGCAAAAGAGAGGGCATACAAGTAAGTCAAAGCTAGTGGGAAGATAGAGAATTGGGAAGCTTTTAAAAACCTGCAGAAGGAAATTAAGTTCATTAGGAAGGAAAAGATGAATTATGAAAGGAAGCAGGCAACTAATATCAAAGAAGATACTAAAAGCTTTTTTAAGTATATAAAGGGTAAAGTCAAGAGTAGATATAGGATCAATACAAAATGACGCTGGAGATATTGTAATGAAAGATGCAGAGATGGCAGAGGAACTGATTGCGTATTTTGCATCAGTCTTCATGGTGGAAGACGTCTGCAGTATACTGGTCATTCAGTAGTGTCAGGGAAGTGAAGTTTGTGCAGTGAAAATTACGACTGAGAAGGTGCTCAGGAATCTTAATGGTCTGAGGGTGGATAAATCTCCAGGACCTGATGGAATGCACCCTCGGGTTCTGAAGGAAATAACTAGAGAGGTTGCAGAGGCATTAACAATGATCTTTCAAGAATCAATAGATTCTGGCATTATACCAGATGACTTGGAAAATTACAAATATTACTCCGCTATTTAAGGGTGGGAGGCAGCAGAAACGATAGACCTGTCAGCCTGACATCAGTGGTTGGGAAGTTGTTGGAATTGATTGTCAGGGATGAGATTACGGAGTACCTGGAAGCACATGACAAGATGGGCCAAAGCCAGCGTGGTTTCCTGATAGGAAAATCCTGCCTGACTAACCTACTGCAATTAGACAAAGGAGATGCAGTAGACATGGTGTACTTGTATTTTCAGAAGGCCTTTGATAAGGTGCCGCCAATGAGGCTGCTTAGCAAGATAAGAGCCCATGGAATTACAGGGAAGTTACTAGCCTGGGTGCAGCATTGGCTGATTGGCAGAAAAAAAGAGCATGGCAGTAAGGGGATCCTATACTGGCTGGCTGCCAATTCCACAGGGATCGGTGTTGGGACCGCTGCTTTTTACGATGTATGTCAATGATTTGGACTATCAGATTAATGGATTTGTGGCTAAGTTTGCCAATGATACAAAGATGGGTGGAGGAGTGGATAGTGTTGAGGAAATGGAGAGCCTGCAGAGAAACTTAGATAATTTAGGGGAATGGGCAAAGAAGTGGCAAATGAAATACAGTGTTGGAAAAATGTATGGTCATGCACTTTGGTGGAAGAAATAAATGGGCAGACTATTATTTAGATGGGGAGAGAATTCAAAATGCAGAGATGCAAAGGGACTTGGGAGTCCTTGTGCAAGATACCATTAAGGTTAACCTCCAGGTTGTGAAGGCAGCAAATGCAATGTTAGCATTCATTTCTAGAGGTACAGAATATAAGAGCAGGGATGTGATGTTGAGGCTCTATAAGGCACTCGTGAGACCACACTTGGGAGTATTGTGTGCAGTTTTGGGCTCCTTATTTTAGAAAAGATATACTGACATTGGAGAGGGTTCAGAGAAGATTCACAAGAATGATTCCAGGAATGAAAGGGTTACCATATGAGGAACATCTGGCAGCTGTTGGGCTGTATTCTCTGGAGTTCAGGAGAATGAGGGGGGCTCTCATAGAAACATTCTGGATGTTAAAAGGCCTGAACGGATTAGATATGGCAAAATTATTCCCCATGGTATGGGATTCTAGGACAAGAGGGCACGACTTCAGGATTGAAGGAAGTCCTTTTAGAAGTGAGATATGGAGAAATTACTTTAGTCAAAGGTGGCAAATCTGTGGAATTTTTGGCCAGGAGCAGCTATGGAGGCCAAGTCACTGGGTGTATTTAAGACAGAGATAGATAGGTTCATTAGCCAGGGCATCAAAGGGGAGTATGGGGTGAAGGCAGGGGAGTGAAGATGACTGGAAGAATTGGATCAGCCCATGATTGAATGGTGGAGCAGACTCGATGGGCCCAGTGGCCTACTTCTACTCCTATTTCTTATGGTCTTACAATGATTTGGTTCCACTATAGTCTTGTGGATTCTTAAATGGCTGACAAACTAATATGGGAACCACAGATTCTTCCACTGTCAGGGAAGGTGGTGTCTCTTTAATGCATTTGTATAGACTTACTCTAAAACAAAAATTGCTTTCTTTTTTACATTTTTATCCTTTCTCTTCTGATAGCGTAAGTTAATCAATTTTCCACCCTCTTGAGCTTGTGAACCCAATTCTTACTTGCATTAATCAGAACCAGTTAAAGCAAGAGAGATCATTTAAACCTCAGTCTTTCTTGCTTCCAGATTCTTGATATGAAAATCTGTTGAAATAACTAAGATATTGTTGTGTCTTATATTTCTCTTTACTCTTTATATAATGTCCACTGACCATTGTGTGACATCCCTAATGCCAGGCACTTCTGGAAGCGACAATACTGGCACTTGTTCCTGTTCTTCTTCTGAATCTTACAGTTACGATCACATTTCTCATATTCCAGCTTCATGCGAATTGTTCTTCGGAAGAAACCCTGCAAGCCAAGATTTAGTTCAAGTTTAAATTAAATCATTAGGATTTTAAGAGCTAACACATGACTATAAATACAGGAAATTTTCAGATTACATTTAATGCATACTTAGACAACATTTTACTTTTTGTCTAACCAAACTGTCAGGTTATTCTTAACTGTTTCCTGTTATCATTTGTAGAGAAAAATCCCACTTTGAGACATGGCTCTATACAAGGAACACATGAAAACACTCTACAGTATTTTTTGTAATAATGCCTGAACTGTATCCATACAAACTTACAAAATTCGTGGGTTTACAAGCTTATCGGGCAATTTGTTGGAACCTACTGAAAAACTATTGTATATCAGCCACTTTTCACATCTTATTGCTGTCATCTTTCATACATAAACCAAAGTCTCACTGGACTATTCCAGCTCCAACCCTAATACCCATACTAAAAATCTACAGTCTGGCCTCTATGAAAGAGATTCACATCTAGTTTACAAACTAATTAAGAACAAATGATCTTCTCAGATTGATGAAGGAATATTTATACTTTTTCACACTTGGATGCAGAAAATAATTCTTCATCTTATTTCTCTTGCTAAGTACTTAGATGCCACACTCCACTATAACTCCTCTCTTCATCATGCACAGCCCTACCTGGTACACCTGTTTGCACTGTTTACTATTTCTGCTCCATTTCATCCTCCCAGTTGTCTCCTATCCTGTCTAACTGATCTCAACTCCTTGTTAAGCAGCAGATGCACTTAAATACTGAACTCAAGGTATTTGCATGGTGAATTAATTAGGGAATTCATTAATTAACAGAGACAAAATTCACCAGTAATTGTACAGCATTAAACATGTCCATATATTTAACATGTCCCTCCAAATCACTTTGAAGTTAAGTTCCTGTATGCTTTTGTATTGACCCACAACACAGTTTTCAGTCCTACTGGGAGGGGAGGAGGAGAAACTGGCATTGGCTACCTCATTGAATAAACCACAAACATGAATTGAGTAAACTGGGTCAAGGTTACTAGCCTTAAAAGAACTAATCTTCACTCTACTGCTCACGAACTGAGCTTCTACATTGCTGTGTATGCAAGTCTGGCTATGCCTGCATCATCATTCCTAAAAACAGTGAACAAACACAATAAAAAGACCAAGCTTTCAATTTAAGAGAACTGTGATTTGGGAACAATTAAGAGTAAAAACGCATGATCGTTCATATGCAAGAAATTACCTTAAGGCTAATCTTTGGAAAATTTGTGATGAAAGAAAAATACAGAAGAATAAATTGCAATTAATGTCTTTCTTTCATTGGTGGCTACCAATGGGCAGAGTTTCTTTCTTGGTTAGAAAATATTAGCCACCATACAAACTTCATTTGTTCTCTGTACAAAAACTGATTGATCTGCTGTTTCCAGCTCTTTTTGTTTGTGGTTTAGATAGCTGAAACAAGGAAAGAGTCAAACAGCACTGCAATGGGTCCTTCTGCCCACTATGGTCAGATAACCCATACTCATCTATACTAAACCCAGTTACCAATATTAGGTCTGCTTGCAGAATGGGGAAGTGCAACTAAATGAGGTAAGACCACCAAAGATCAATTACTACACTTACATGGGTTTCAAAATGAAGATATAATTAAAACCTGAAATGTTTTGAAATAAATAATTATTGTCTATGCCTAAAAGAAATCACAGTGCTCTTGAAATTGTGTTAATCTTAGTAACATGTGCATTAATTATATCCTTTTCATAGGGCATTAGTGGTCACATCTAGAGTACCGTAGACAGTATTTAATGTTAATATGTTTGGTGGAATTCAAAGAAAATTCTAGTAATAACTCAAATGGATGTTGAACAGATTGGGCTAGTTGTTGATGGATTGATTGATTGAGATACAGTGTGGAATAGGCCCTTCCAGCCCTTCAAACCTTGCCGGCAGCACCACCGCCCCACCCCACCATTTAACCCTAGCCTAATCACGGGACAATTAACCCTACCATTCCGTACATCTTTGCAGCACCTGGAAGAAACCCATGTAGTCACAGGGAGAACTTACAAACTCCTTACAGACTGTGGCCTGTATCCTCTGGAGCTTGAAAGAGCAAAAAAAAAGGTCTTAACTGAAAATTCAGGGGTCTTGACAGGGCAAATCAAAATAAAGATAAACTTTATTTGTTACATGTACATCAAAACACAGAGCGAAATGTGTCGTTTGCATCAAATTAGATCAGTGAGATTGTGCTGGGCAGCCCCCAAGTGTCACCACAGTTCTGGTGCCAACATCGCACGCCCACAGCTCAGTAACTCCAACCATACTCCTTTGGAATGTGGGAGGAAGCCGAAGCACCTGGAAGAAACCCACATGGTCACAGGGAGAACGTGCAGACTCCTTACAGACAGCGGTGGGAATTGAGCCCTCATCTACCATTGGTGCTTGTTACATACACACAACCCTGTAAAAGTATCAGCAGTAATGGAACACACCCAGAGTCTGGTTTTGCGGTTAACAAAACACTATAACTACGTCACATAGTGACTTAAACCAGGTAAATTAACAGTTAGCAGTGTTATGCATATATAGGTGTAAATATATAAATCCCCAAAACTTCTTCAAGCTTAGGTGGTGAGTGATCCAGTCTTACGATGGTATGGTAAGAAAATTCAGTTCAGTCCATGGGATTGAAGTGAGAGAGAGATTTGTAATCCAAACAAACAATCTTCCCATTGTCCTCCGAATCCTCACGTGAAATATCACCTACAGTAGCTTATCACAAAGGGGATAATCTTTCAGGGAACCACCACCCAGGCAAGGGTCGTCACACTGGTAGATTCCACAAGGTTACCCTAATCACACACAACGTTCCACAACATACGAAATAACTCCAACAGTGATTTGCCACAGGGGTGCTTTTCTTCAGTGAACTACCACACCCAGACAAAGGGCAAACCCACACGTGGTATTCACAAAGGTTTTACCCTCATCAGAGAATCCACTCCTGCGGATTAACTCTGTGACAATCAGACTTTCATATCTGAATGGAAACAAACTCATCCCTTATGGGCTACTTGGAGAGAGAGTCCAAACAGTGATCTCTTTGTCACGAGGTTTCAAACCTTCCTCTCCTCTCCCAGCAAACTTCTTATAGTTGCAGCATTTGTGAGAGTCATTTATCAATACTCTGGATCGATCTCAACTCACACCTTTGGGCTAATGGAAGTTTAAACCAGAGATCGATCTTAACTCACTGGTGTCTTCCATTGACCGAATCCATCCTGACTCTGACTGCGTGTATCTGTGTGTCCTTATATATTCAAAACAAGCCACGAGAAACCATAAACATTCATTGTCCATCAAATAACTCCACCTCTCTCACCATTATAACCACTTTGTAATCGGTAGAAATCCAACAGTGTCTAAAAGTCAGTCTCATTCTTTCAGCGTTTTAATGTGACAGTCCACAGAAAAAATGAACCCTGAGGGTATATGACAGTGCTACAATAACATTACACTGACTGCTACGCTATAATGCTGCCCTCTACACCTCCCTGCCACCCCACATAGACAAGCTTCCTCTTGTGAGAGGACTAGGATCAGAGTCTTAAAATGGAATGAGGAACAGTGCGAAAGAGTAACAGAGGTATGGAATCAAGAGCACAGTTAGCTTAGTCATGCTATTAAATAGGGGAGCACACTTAAGAAACCAAGTGACCGTCTTCATGTTCCCATTTCAATTATTTGCATGTTCATAAAGGCACTCTGCAATTTCAACAGATAGAAAATCAATTGAATTTATTAGATAGTATATAGCTGCATGCTGCAAAAACAAAAGTCATAAAATTTATAGAACAAAAACAAGTTATTGGCCCAACTGGTTTCTGGCATTTTATGGTCCATAACAACCTTCCCCTAGCTTAATTCATATAAGCTATTTAACATAGAACAAGAAATAAAAAGAAATCATACAATAAGCTAGCTTTTCTTTAATATGTTATAGCTTTCGCATCCTCAACGTGATTACAAGTTCTACATTCAAACATCTGTGCAATTTCTTCCAAGTTCTCTGTTGGATAGGAATCTTTATCTGATATTTTAACTTCTACATTTGGACTTGCATGAATTTATCAATAAGCAGTATTAGAGGTATAATGTAGACACTCGGTGCTGCATTAGGCATAACAGTGCTAAAGGTAATCCTGATTGCTCAGTGCTGTGGTCCCAAGCTCAATGCTGACCTTGGGCAGTAAGGTTTCCACTGGATGATTCCATTTTCTCACTCATTCTAAAGGCAAACTGGTTGGTTAATTGCCTTCAGAAAATTATCACTTTGTTTTCTTTAACACCAAAAGGAATCAAAGTTCTAAAAACACAGTTCAAAGAAAATTTATTATCATATACAACCCTGAACTTTATTTTCTTGCAGGTGTAAAAAGGGTTTCTTCTTTTTGTTGACTAGCAGGAATGCTAATTTACTGATAACGAGAATGGTATTCCTTTGTAAACCAAATGGGGATTAATGTTCTTTCTTCTGAGTCTGTAAGCTTTTGTTGACGGGCTTTTCGGCAGATCGGCGCGAGGGGGTCGAGAGAGAGGACGCAATGCTCTAAGCTGGGCGAGGATCGGACCCCAAAGGGGGGTCCGAGGCCGGGAGATTCTCCGAGGGGGGGGGATGAAGCTAGATGTGCTTGGTTGACCACTCGGAGGGTCCTGAGCTGTTTGGAGAGTCGAGGAGTTTGGAGGGTCCTGAGCTGCGAGTCGAGGAGTTTGGAGGGTCCTGAGCTGCGAGTCGAGGAGTTCGGAGGGGATCGAATGGTGGCCAGAAGACTTCAGTAATTGAGCTCCAACGGCTGTGCAAGAAGTGATCTGGACTTTGATAAGTTTGGCGCCTTTTCTTTAATTTTCTCTTCATATATACTGTATCATTATTAATCACTTAGTTATAGTAACCTTTATAAATTGTACTCATTTAATCGCATATGGTGTACTGTCTGTTATTTGCCGTGTTGGGGACATCACACAGCATCCACACCAGCTGATTACCCAGTTGGCGGGGCCGAAGGCTGCTCCCCCTAGACAAGAACGAGCTGAGCGAGCCTGAGGCGACCCAGGGGGTTACACAGGCAATCACAGTAAACACAAGAAACACAAAAGAATCTATGAAAGTCTGCACTCAGCGGAACGGACAGCAACCAGTGTGCAAAATAAAAAGCAAGCTGTAAAAATGCAAAAAGAGTAAAAAGAAATAACAACATTAATAATAATAAATATTAATAAATATCAAGAACATGAGATGAAGAGTCCTTGAAAGTGAGTCCATGAAATGTGGAAACAGTTCAGTGACGGGGAGTTGATGGGTGTGTGTTAGAAAGAACAAGTTTCAGAGTTAGAGGAAAATAATGAAAGTGAAAGAGTCTAATAAGATTGTTCCCTTGGGAGCTGGTAAAGATTCGATGGGGTAAACAGCCTCGTTCACCACGAGATACAATTGCCTTGTCCTCAGTTTGTGATATTCATGTTTCTTCCTGACCAGGAGCTGTTTCCTGACAGCTGGTTCAGTTTGATGACGTGTTGTGGCTTACCATTTAGCCTGTAGGCTTCCAGTCCTGTTGTCTTTAAGTGGAAAATGCAAGAATCCCCACACTGCATGTGTGGCAAAGTTAAAGTATCCCACATTACATCTAAATAAGATCTTTTCTTCTCTGAACTTGGAACAACTTGCCGCCACTCCAGTGTGGCAGATTCTAATGAGGCTAATATGGGACCTGCAGTCTCTGCCATGGCTGAGGCACGTGGTGCTCATCAGGGCAGGGGGGTGGCTGTTCGGGGCTTCGTTTTCTAATATATTTTTATTGTAACACTGTATTTTTTAAAAAATGTATTGCACTGTACTGCTGCCGCAAAACAACAAATAACAATATATAGATCAGTGATAATACATCTGATTCTGATTGGGTGATGTGTGTACTACCTGCCATTTACACTACTACACTAGACTTGTACGTGCTCCAGAGAACACACTCCAGGTTCTGAATGTCATCCAGAATGTAGTTTCTTCATTAAGAGTGGTCACCATCCAGGGATGCCCACAAGTTGCTAGGATTGCTACCCTTTTTCTAAGGAGTCACTGAGAGCATCCTACAGTCATTCCCTCTCTCACATGGTAATTACTTGTCATGCAAGAACCCAGAACAGACTATATCTATTTCAAGTGTCTAGCACGAAGCGTGTGAATGATGTGTTCTGCTCAAGAAGAGCCAAATGAAGGCAAGTAAGGCCTTAATGTTAGGGATTTTGAGCTGGGAGTAAATGCTGATCTTAGCTTGCTCATCTTTCTAGTGAAATTGTAGAATTGTGCAGGGGTTACATTGGTGGCATCTCTTCAGCACTTTGAGATGGTTACGCTAGGTGGTTTATGTTTCAGAAGCGTACACAAGGCAAAGATCACTGCTGCACAGTAGACCATGATGAGCCTTTTCCATAGAAGACTAAAGCCTATGCGAGCACACCGCAAGTGATGAATAAATGTTCATCGTCTACCATTGCTGTAAATAGCTCCCAAGACATGGGAAGCAGATTGTGGTTTTCAGACTCTAAATCATTCTTGTCAAAGAACAATGTAGTATAGCAGGGGCAGATTGGCAGACAACCTTTGTAGAAGTACAAAACCCCATTATTTTGTATGCTTAAAAAAAAGTGAATGATAACTTAAAGCTCAGCTTCTTAACCAGTATTTGTCAGTACAGCACTGACAAAAGCTGGGATGACCTTGGCTCTTTAGTGGAGACAGTGTGGGTTCAACAGCTCCCCAGTGATTCTGTAGAAGAGATCCTACACGGTGGTGAGAAAGTTTAGAAAGTGTCCAAGGCAACATAACTGCATTCCAACATTTATGAAAGTGTCGTCATTTGTATATATAACACACTTGCTTTAATTTCCTGGCACTTTGTCATAACATCTTATTGCGTGGCATAGTAGAGAAACATTATTCATTGTTGCTACAGAATAACATCTATTCAACAATAGTAGTGCCTCTCTGCATTCCCAGTGGAAAATTAATGGAACAAGAACACGGGTACTCAAATACATGTTTAAGTAGTACTCAATGGGCTGCAATTTTTGTCAGTTTCTACCAAGATTAGTCAAGTATTCCAATGAATGCCCCAGTACAAAGTATTCAATTGGCAATCTATCACATATATGCAAGTTAAGACAGCAAGCATTGATGATACCATAAATAAGCTAAGCCAGGTTTTGCCGCAAGAATTACTCTAACGAGGAGTAACTTTGGAATGTTTACATTTTGGGGGTCCAACTGAGCACACAAATAACCTTGAGTATGCATATGTGGTTTTGATTGTCAGACCATGTTCAGGCTCTATGAACAGATGTAAAAGATATGTTACTCTCGTCCTCCTCTCCCCACCCCACCCAATCCTGTGAGGGCCTCATATTCATACAACTTTAGGTTCATTGACACCAAAAACCTGTTGAAAATGGTAAGTACATTTACCAAATTTACCTGTTGTCAAACACCTAATGTTTTTAAACATTAGAACATTATAACGTTTTTGCCAAGAACAGGCCATTCAGCCCAACAAAGCTTGCCAAATTCCTACTCACTTGAAAGTCTCTAAGGTACTACTCTCAACTAGGTAGTTTGTTCCATGTGCCCACACCTCACTGTGCGAAGAAATGCTTCCTGATGTTGGCCAGAAATCTCCACTTAACCATGGCCCCCATCATCTTGATGATGGATTACCGTAAATTCCGGTGTATAAGTCGAGAATCTGACCCTAAGTTTTATTCCTAACATTAGGTGGTTGGCTTATACAGAGGGTGCCAACTTTGGAAAAATGAATACATGGAAGACGGGTCGTATTTACTGGCTGCTTTTGAGTCAAATTCGTTTCACTGTCAATGCATGAATTCTTTGAATGGTTTGTTTAAACTCACAGCTAGTGGCTGGAGCACGGACGTCAAACCACCGGGGATGACTGCAATGTCCGTATTTTCAGCTTTCAATGCTGCTTTTGTCTCACCTGACAAGTGCGCTTTGAACATGTCCCAGACAGGTAGCGACTTTTCTTTCCCGAAACCTTCGGGACGTCGACGCCACACCTCTTTAATCCACTTCAAGCATCTGGCTTCGTCCATCCAGCAGTGTTCTTGAACGTAAACAACACCCCGCGGGAATTCTCTGAGCAACCTTTGTTTTTTGTCTCAACACAAGATCATGTCTATTCATAAATAGAGTGCACCAACTTCACGCAGCTTTGAAATTTTCACTGACCTTACGGAGTTTTTCGTCCCATTTCAACACTTGAACTCGAATCATTTCTCTGGTAACAATGTATCCTGACGATTGTTGGTGATTCACTTTTTCTTCCAGTTCTGGTCACTGGAATGTTTTCCCGTGATTTGCACATTTTGTCTTTGGTATTTCCCTCAGTGTGTCCTCTGCCTTTCTCCATTCTCTCATTTGTTTCTCGTTTACACTAAACTTCTTAGCAGCTGCAGAATTATTCGTTCCTTTAGCAAAATCAACAACCTTCAGCCTGCAGCCAGCATCATATTGCATTCGTTTTAATCTTTTGTACATGGTGGTCGCAAACTCAACACTGAGTACAAGTACTGATCCCACTACCCTGTGTTATGTTTTAAAGAGATTACAATGGTTTCACGGGGGTTATACTTCAGAGGATTCTTTTCCTTTGGAAACCTAATCCACAATTTCCCTCCATGATTTATTTATTAAGAATTGGCTTATAATGCTCTACAATGTGTAAGCCTATTTTCTTAGCAGGTACTGGTTCACAAAATTTCCAGGTTCTGATCCAACAAAGCTGAGTACCGGCATCTGAGATCTTGTGATTTTTTCTGGTTAAATCAAAAACCTCTACAAAAGGGGTCGGCTTATACAAAAGTAACATGAAAAAGTCACTTTTTTAGCCTTGAAAATGGGGTGTCGACTTATACTCCGGTTCGGCTTATACACCGGAATTTATGGTAGTTTTGAATTAGAAGCTGGCATCCTCTTTACTTATACTCAATGATTTTGAACACTTCTAATATGTCTCCTCTCATTGTACGTCTACCTAGACTAAAGAGCTTTAATTCTTTCAATCTTTCTTCATAGCTCATGCCCTGTTGACCTAGGAGTCTAGTTGCTCTTTTCTGGACTCTCTCCAGTGCCTTCACATTTCTCACACAATATGGAGCCCAAGCTGTACACAGTATTCAAGGTGTGGCCTCACAGGTGCATTATACAGCTGAAGGAGAACATCTCTTGACTTGAACTCCACTGAGCGCATTATATAAAACAAAATTCTATTAGCCTTCCTAATTACTTCCATACACTGTCCAGTGTTTGATGGTGATGAGTCTACCAGGATACCCAAATCCTTTTCATACAGTGCACGTTCTAACTCAAGACACCCCATTGTATATTTAGATCTAATATTTCTTCTTCCTATATGTAATTACTTACATTAATTTTCATCTGCTATTTATCAGCCCACATCCGAATTTTAGATCTAACTGTATTGATTCTGCTGCCTGAATGTTATCAGCCCATCCTCCTAATTTTGTGTCATCAGCAAACTTAGTTTATTTGTTATGTGCTTATCCAAATCATTAACACAAATTAAAAACAGCAATGCCCCCAAAACCAATCCCTATGGAATCCCACTTTTAACATCTTCTGAAACTCCAAGTAAATGATATCAACCATTCTATAGTTATCATTAAATTTTAGTTGTCTCTTCATAGAACTTCAGTACATGAGTAAAACATGATTTCCCCTTTCTGAACCCATGCTGGCTTTCTGCTAACATGCCTGTTCTTATCAGCTGATTTTCCATCTCATTCTTTATTATTGCCAGTGATACATGCTAAGCTTACTAGGCTAGAGTTACCTGGGTTAGTGCAGTCACCCTCATTATACACTGCAACAACGTTAGCCCATTGCCAGTCCTTGTGACTTTTGGAAAATACATGTTAGGGATCTGTACATATAAACACAGACCTCCTTCATTACCCTTGGATACATGTTGTTTGGGTCTGGAGATTTATTAACTTTCAGCCTTTTCAGCTGAAGCAGGACCTCACTTTCTAAGACCTCTAAGTCACTTAAAACAACTTTATTTTTCTCTACACTTACTAGCATTTTGCAAACCTCTTTGCAGGTGAGTACTTCAGCAAAGTATGAGTTAAGAGTACCTGCTATGTTCTTCTCTGCATAATTCAACACCACACTATTACTCCTAATACACTTAATTTCCTCCTTGACTTCTCTTTTACTAAAGTATTGAAAAAAAAATCTCCTAGGATCGAGCTTAGCATTATCAGCAATATCCTTTTCAACCTGCCGTTTGGCAATCCAAATTTCCCTCTTGACTATCGCTCTCATACTTTCATATGCCCTATGGTTAACATCATTATTATTATTTTCTGTACTCCTTACATAGTTGTCTCTACTTCAATAATTTTTATGTGTACCCTTATTCATCCATGCCATTGACGTAGATAGTGTCACCGAAATGACTCAATGGGATTTTCTTTATTACACCCAAGAAACTGCAGATGCTAGAACTTGGAGCAGATGTGTAGGTTGAGCAGCACCTTTGAAAGGAAAAGAATTATCAAAGTTTTCCTCCAGCAGATTGTGTGTTCCTTCAGTCAGTCCTGATACAGGAATCTGACCCAAAACATCAATAATTCCGGTCTTCCTACACGTGCTGCTCGACCCACCGAGTTCTTCCAGTAGACTGTTTGTTGCACTATATCATCTGTTTTTAGTTCCTTATCCTACCACTTTATCAGGAAAGAGGGAGAAATGATCCCCAAGTCCCCGTGTCACTGGAGTTTTACAAATTACTAGATTTTCTGGGGTATATCCAGAGCGATCAACCATATTAAAATCCAGTTGAAGGCCATAAAAAAAAAATTAACTGGTACAAGAGGTCATGTCATCAATCTATATTCTACTTAAAATATCTGAAATAGCCAAATCAAAAAGAGTAGCGAGAATAGGTGACCAGAACTTGGAGTGAAGTTAAGTTTTAACTTTACATTAACTGAATCTGACAATACTTAATTGAAGTATTAAAAATAGAAAATGCTGGAAAAACTCTACAGGTCAATCAGCATCTGTGAAAAGAGAAACAGTTAACTTTTCAGATCCAGGGTAGTGAGAAAGAGATAACTTAGTCTCGGTAACAGATAAAGTTGGGGAGAGTGTTGCATGGAACAAAAAGAATCTCTCCAACAGGATGAAATATCGTGGCAGTTGAACAGTTATTTGTGTAGTGGCTTGCTGATATCAGACAACCTGGCCTACTAAGACATAACATTTTCTTGATTTTCAATACTTAATTACGGATTGACTATATTTCTATCACTGAATGCAAGTATTTTACTGCAAAGCAACAAAGTGCTTTGAGAATGGCTGCCTTTTACTGAAGCTAACCAATAATTTATTATGCATGGGAATTTCATCTTTCTTCTGCTTGGTATATTAGTCTGTGATTTCCACCCCCCCCCCCCACCCCGCCTGTCTTTATACACAAATTCTAGTAAGTTTCACATCAACATTAATTGTGAGGAACATTTATATAATAGCATGTTATATGTTACATACATCATAATCCACTGTACCTTACAACCTTCACAGGCATGTACTCCATAATGGAAGCCCGAAGCCTTATCACCACATATTCGGCATTCAACATTCACACCAGAAGTAGTGGCCTCCTCATTGCTAACTTTGGATTGTATAACTGATGGACTTGCAGCTTCCATTACATCTGAGAAGGAAATATACCAAGTTGCAAAGTGAATTGTTTAAAGCAATAGAACAGCTACATCTCTTACTAATTATTAGTCTCATTTTCAGTTACTTCCTTCCTAGATTTTACAGCTGTGGAACAGTTACAGTATGACAATTGGAAACAAATTACTTTAAATTGTTTCCTGGAGTGAAAAAGGAGCCCTGCGTTAACTTGAGAACAGAAGGGGTATTTGGCGGGCGGGGTGGGGGGAATGATGATCAAAATAAAATGACTCAAATGCAAAAACCTTTATTTTCCTAAATGAAATTATTTCTTAAGCCTGCAAGTTTACGTTGAACCACCGTTTTCTAAAACCCATTATGGTTGTAAAGGCAATGTAATTCCATAAAGAGAGGAAATTAAGATACAAAAGACACTTTAAATACTATACTAGGTAACTAGTACCTATACTAGGTAACACAAAAGGAATAAAAATACAATAATTATTACTAATGAGGTACTTAATGAATACTTTGCTTCAGTATTCACTACAGAAAAGGACCCTGGCGATTCGGGATGACTTACAGCGGATTGAGAAGCTTAAGCATTTTGATATTAAGGAAGAGGATGTGCTGGAGCTTTTGGAAAGCATCAAGTTGGATAAGTCATCGGGGCCGGACTAAATGTACCCAAGGCTACTATGGGAGGCAAGGAAGCAGATTGCTTATCCTCTGGCGATGATCAATGGGGATGGGAGAGGTTCCAGAGGATTGGAGGGTTGCAGATATTGTTCCCTTATTCAAGAAAGGGAGTAGAGATAGCCCAGGAAATTATAGACCTGTGATAGAGATGGAGAAGATCCTGAGAACCAAGATTCATGAACATTTGGAGAGGCAGAATTTGATTAGGAATAGTAAGCATGGCTTTGTCAAAGGCAGGTTGTGCCTTACGAGCCTGATTAAATTTTTTGAGGAAGTGCGCAAACACACTAATGAAGGTAGAGCAGTAGATGTAGTGTATATGGATTTCAGCAAGGCATTTGATAAGGTACCCCATGCAAGGCTTATTGAGAAAGTTAGGAGGCATGGGATCCAAGGAGACATTGCTTTGTGGATCCAGAATTGGCTTGCCCACATTAGGCAAAGAGTGGTTGTAGACGGATCATGTTCTGAATGGAGGTCGGTCACCAGTGGTGTGCCTCAGGGATCTGTTCTGGGACTCCTACTCCTTCAAGAATTTTATAAATGACCTGGATGAGGAAGTGGAGGGATGAGTTAGTAAATTTGCTGATGGCACAAAGGTTGGGGGTGTTGTGGATAGTGTGGAGGGCTGTCAGAGGTTACAGCAGGACATCACTAGGATGCAAAACTGGGCTGAGAAGTGGCAGATGGAGTTCAACCCAGATAAGGGTAAGGTGGTTCATTTTGATAGGTCAAATATGATGGCAGAATACAGTATTAATGGTAAGACTCTTGGCAGTGTGGAAGATCAGAGGGATCTTGGGGTCCGAGTCCATAGGACATTCAAAGCTGCTGCGCAGGTTGACTCTGTAGTGAAAAGGGAAAAGGTGCATTGGCCTTCATCAACCGTGGGAATGAGTTAAAGAGCTGAGAGGTAATGTTACAGCTTTATAGGACCCTGGTCAGACCCCACTTGGAGTGCTGTGCTCAGTTCTGGTCACCTCAGTACAGGATGTGGAAGCCATAGAAAGAGTGCAGAGGAGACTTACAAGGACGTTGCCTGGATTGAGGTGCATGCCCTATGAGAATAGATTAAGTGAACTTGGCCTTTTCTCCTTGGATCGATGGAGGATGAGAGGTGACCTGCTAAGAGGTATAGAAGATGAAGAGAGGCATTGATTGTGTGGTTAGTCAAAGGCTTTTTCCCAGGGCTTAAATGGCTAACACAAGAGTGCACAGTTTTAAGGTGCTTAGAAATAGGTACAGGAGAAATGTCAGGGGCAAGTGTTTTTTTTTTAAAACGCAGAGAGTAGTGAGTGCCTGGAATGGGCTGCTGTCAACGGTGGTGGAGGCAGATACAATAGGGTGTTTGAACAGACTCCTGGATAGGTACGTGGAGCTTAGAAAAATAGAGGGCTATGGGCAACCCTAGGTAATTTCTAAAGTAAGTACATGTTAGGCACAGCATCTTAGGCCAAGGGGCCTGTCTTGTGCTGTAGGTTTTCTATGTTTCTAAGATTATACATAGGAGTGGTGTCCCAAAGAGTGGGAATGGTGAGCATTTTTATTTTTGCTGCTTCTAATGTGAACTATCATGATCATAAAAAGAAAAGAAAAGCCTTTAACTCTTTTCTTTCATCTTATATCACATTTCAGCAAGCTACAAAACAGAAAATAAAGATAACCTTATTCTGTTACAGCAATATGTATTCCCATCACCAGGGTACTATTTCATTGTACCCCTTTCATGTAGTCCTTATTTATCACTGTTGTTCTCAATTCCAGCAGTTCAGTCAATTACTGAAAATGTTGCAGTGGGCTCAGTATTATCTTCACTCAGAAAGCACATATGCTGACTTCAATTATGGAACTGTTGTACAATGCTCAAGAAAGAATTTGTTGTCCAAATCAAAGTGATCTGATATTTAACATTCAAAATGACTGGTTAAACTAGCCTTGGAATTTTGCTACACATGCTACTATAGAGAGAATTGCACTTTTAGCAACTTTTTGTTACACCACTTTATATATTTCTACTTACAGAAAATTTGCAAAATTAATCACAATCAAAAAGCTATTTTTGTTGTGTACTTCAATTAACCTGTACTGTTACATTAAGCTTTTTGTACATCTGTAATTGCTATCATTTTATAAGCAGCAAATCAAAATATACTGAAAGCAAGCTAAATGTATACAAATACATAAGAAAATACTTATCTGTAAATTCTCTTGAAGTTGGAGCAGTATTAAAAATGAGTATTATATAAAACACATGTTTAAACAATACCATGTTATTTCATTACCTGTTTGAAAATTGGAAGCTATTTCAGTATCTGGTCCCAGAGTTTCATATTCTGTGCTCTTTGAATCCATCCCATCATTCCCCACTTCCTCAAAATCTGATGACACATCCTATGGCTTTTTCATGACCTACTACCCTCTTCTTTATCATTGGGTCTTGAGTCATCATTTCCTTGACGTGTACATTGCTGGGACAAACACAAAGTGACCACAGCCCTGATACAAAGCATTCAGTAACCTGATAAGATAAAAAAAAAACATCATTTTAAAACAAGTTCCCTTTAATAAATGAGTATCACTGAATCTGGGTTTGCACAAAGATGCGATTCTTCAATGAGTATTACTTTCAGTTCTTCAAATGGATCTCTTCTGACCTTTCCAACCCTATTTTAGACAAACATGTTAGTGCACAGTTCTAGCAGCCAGACTTGTACTAATGCTGTTTGTGGAAGGCCTATACATTCTCCCTACGACTGTGCAAGCCTCCCACAAGTACTTCAACCAAGGCATGCCAATTGACGAAATGTCAACTGTAAGCTAAAAAAAATCCAATGGAGATTTTATGGGAACGTGAGCGAGAGCAGGTTAAAAGGAATTAATGGGAATGCTCAAAGAACTGGAGTGACCTTAAAATTCTGAAATGGCTCCTTCTAAGTCAGAAGTATGAAATTCTAAATCATGCCAAACTGATCTGCACACATGTGTAGGCATCGATTTTAATTAAAAAGAGGATCTGCTCTGTGATTCCAAGAAAATGCTGACAAAGCTTATATTCTTTACAACTACACAATGATGCAATCACAAAGGCAGCACACCAGCAGCTCTACTTTGTTAGGAGTTTGAGGTGATTTCATTTCTCACCAATGACTCGAGACAATTGCTATAGATGTACAATGGAGAGCAGTCTGATTGGTATACCTCAGCCTGATATGGAGGCTCCAAAGCACAGGAGCGCAAGCAGCTGCAGAGGGCTACAAATTCAGTAAGCTCTAGCACAGGTTAAAACCCCTTCATGATTGAGGATATCTTCCAGAGGCAGTGCCTGAAGACTCTCACTCAGTGATTCAGAAAGACATTTCTACCCTCTTTCATCAGATGTCTTAATGGTCTATGAACCCACGAATTCTACTTCATTATTCCTTGCTTTTTTACTTATTTTTTGTAACGTAGTGATTTTATATCTTCATATTGTACTGCTCCCACAAAACAACAAATTTCACATCAATAATAATAATAAACCTAATTCTGAAACATATGTTTAAAGCGTGAATTTTAGTTACACAAACTGTATGAAACAAAATCAGTACATTCATAAGTACAGAACAAGCTGTTCTTAAGAAAGAGGCAACAGGGCAAACAATAATAGGATTAGGCAGAGTTGACACATTTATGAAAAAATTCATGCTTGACAAATCATCTGGAATTTTGTAACAGTGGGTAGGCGGAATAGGCAAGAAATGACATATTTGAAGGCCTTCAATGAAGTACCACACAAGAAATTCTGAAACAAAAGATATTGGGGTAATATATTGTTGTAGATGAAGGATTGCTTAATGGATAGAAAATAGGAAAAAAGAAACAGGTAATTTTGAAACTAAAGGTTGTGAGTAGTGGGATGCAACAGATTAGTACATTGTCCTTAGTTCCCACAATGATTCAGACAAGTACAAAAACTCTGAGGTTGCTGATGATACAAAGCTAATAGGCTGCAAAGAGTATGGGAAGAGACTTCAGAAGAATACAGATGGGCTAAGTGGCTGGACAAGGATAGTGAATTTTCAAGAATCATAGAAAAACTACAGCACAATACCAGCCCTTCGGCCCACAAAGTTGTGCCAAACATGCCCCTACCTCAGAAATAACTAGGCTTACCGATAGCCCTCTATTTTACTAAGCTCCATGTACCTATCTATAAGGCTCTTAAAAGATGCTATCGTATCCACCTCCACCACCCTTGCCGGCAGCCCATTCCACACACTCACCACTGAGTAAAACACCTACCCCTGACATCTCCTCTGTACCTACTCCCCAACATCTTAAAACTGTTCTCTTGTGGCAACCATTTCAGCCCTGGGAAAAAGCTTCTGATTATCCACATGATCAATGCCTCTCATCATCTTATACACCTCTATCAGGTCACCTCTCATTGTCCATCGCTCCAAGGAGAAAAGGCTGAGTTCACTCCACCTATTCTCATAAGGCATGCTCACCAATCCAGGCAACATCCTGGTAAATCTCCACTGCACCCTTTCTATGGCTTCCACATCCTTCCTGTAGTGAGGTGACTAGAACCGAGCACAGTACTCCAAGTGGGGTCTGACCAGGGTCCTATATAGCTGCAACATTACTTCTCGGCTCCTAAATTCAATTCCACGATTAATGAAGGCCAATACACCATACACCTTCTTAACCACAGAGTCAACCTGTACAGCTGCTTTGAGCATCCTATGGACTCGGACCCCAAGATCCCTCTGATCCTCCACAATGCCAAGAGTCTTACCATTAATACTATATTCTGCATCATATTTGAACTACCAAAATGAACCACTTCACACTTATCTGGGTTGAACTCCATCTGCCACTTCTCAGCCCAGTTTTGCATCCTATCAATGTCCCGCTGTAACCTCTGACAGCCCTCCACACCTCCAACCTTTGTGTCATCAACAAACTTACTAATCCATCCCTCCACTTTCTCATCCAAGTCATTTATAAAAATCATGAAGAGTGAGGGTCCCAGAACAGATCCCTGAGGCACTCCATTGGTGACCGACCTCCATGCAGAATATGACCCATCTACAACCACTCTTTGCTTTCTGTGGGCAAGCCAGTTCTGGATCCACAAAGCAACGTCCCCTTGGATCCCATGCCTCCTTACTTTCTGAATAAGCCTTACATGGGGTACCTTATTACATGCCTTGCTGAAATTCCTATACATTACATCTGCTGCTCTTCCTTCATCAATCTGTTTAGTCACGTCCTCAAAAAATTCAATCAGGCTCGTAAGGCACGACCTGCCCTTGACAAAGCCATGCTGACTACTCCTAATCATATTATACCTCTCCAAATGCTCATAAATCCTGCCTCTCAGGATCTTCTCCATCAACTTAACAACCACTGAGATAAGATTCACTGATCTATAATTTCCTGGCCTATCTCTACTTCCTTTCTTGAATAAAGAAACAACATCTGCAACCCTACAATCCTCCGGAACCTCTTCTGTCCCCATTGATGATGCAAAGATCATCGCCAGAGGCTCAGCAATCTCCTCCCTTGCCTCTCACAGTAGCCTGGGGTACATCTTGTCCAGTCATGGCGACCTATCCAACTTGATGCTTTACAAAAACTCCAGCACATCCTCTTTCTTAAAATCTACATGCTCAAGCTTTTCAGTCTGCTGCAAGTCATCACTACAAACACCAAGATCCTTTTCCATAGTGAATACTGAAGCTAAGTACTCATTAAGCACTAGATTCTGGAATGGTTCTGGAGGACTGGAACTATCACTCCACTCTTTAATGGAGGGAGGCAAAAGACAGGAAATTATAGGCCAGTTTGCCTGATTTCTGTGGTTGAGAACATGTTGGAATACATTATTAAGGATGAGGTTTCGGGATAAGGAGGCACGTGATAAAACAAGCCAAAATCAGCATGGTTTTCTAATCTTGCCTGAAAAATTTTCTGTAATCCTTTGAGGAAATAACAGGCAAGACTGACAAAGGAGAGTCAGTGGATGTTGTTCATTTGGATTTTCAAAGGCCTTTGACAAGATGCTGCACATGAGGCTGCTAAACAAGGCATGAGCTCATGGTATTTCAAGAAAGGTATAAGCATGGATTGAAGATTGGCTGACTGGCAGCAGGCAGAGTGGGAATAACAGGGCCTTTTCTGGTTGGCTGTCAGTCACTAGTGGTGCTTCACAGGACCGCTTCTTTTCACATTATATGTCAATAATTTGGATGAGAGCATTGATGTCTTCATAGACAAGTTTGTGGACGATACAAAGATAGACGGAGGGGAAGACAGTTTGTGGAAGCAGTGAGTCTGCAGATTAAGAAAATGGACAAAGCAGTGGCAGATGAAACAGAGTGCAGGAAAGTGTATGGTTTGCACCTTGGCAGAAGGAATACAGGCCTAGACTATTTTCTAAATGGAGAGAGAATTCAGAAATCAGCAGTGCAAAGGGGCTTGGGAGTCCTCCGTAATATTCTCCAAAGGTTAATCTGCAGGTTGATTCAGTGGAAAGGAAGGCAAGTGCAATGTTCGCATTCATTTTGAGAGGATTAGAATATATTAGGGCAAGATGGCACCAGCGACCAACAGCAACAACTTTCAAAACTACTGGATACTTCTGCTTCCGAGCTGGGCTCAACTGGAGCCTGTGATTTCCCTTTAAAGAAAGTATTTTTAGGCAAACTGAACAATCTGGCATTCTACAAATCTCCAGGGGGATTCAATGTGGAGTGCAGTTATGGCCATCGCTGGCTGTGTATGCTGCATCGATACCTAATACTAACCCGTAGTTGGCTCCATTACTCAGGCTGATTAAAGCGTTGAGCAAGATTAAAATCAGAGAGGATGAGAGCAGGAAATGAACGGGTGTTCAGTGCTGTCTGCCTGCACTTGACTGGTCTCCCTCTCCAGTGGAAGGTGCAGAAGCCTTCAGTTCCATCGACTCAGCAGCTCCACTTTCGGCTGCAGTTTGATGTTTACCGTCATTAGAGTTGAACACACTTTACTATTTGCAAAATTTGATCAAGGTGCTTCAGTGCTGAACTGGATCTGCAGCCGTTGACAGAATGTTGAAGTAACTGGCTTGGTGGCCATCAGCTCTGGAAACTGGCTTTGCTCACCTCAACAGCTTGTGGCTGTGGACTCACTTTTGGGGACTCTACAGTTTGATGTTAATGTGTGTGTTACAGTATTTGTTCACTTCTTGTAGTTTGCACGATTTGTTCTTTTTCTCCCCCACACGCCTCGTTGTTGTGTGGGGGTTTTCTTTAAAATGGTCCTATGGTGTTTCTTTGTTTTGTGGCTGTCTGCAGGAAGATGAATCTCAAGGTTGTACACTGTATGTGTACTTTGAACTTTCAAAAAGCTGAGGTCAGACTGCACTTGGAGCACTGAGAGCAGGATGTGCTGATATTGAACAGGTCCAGAAGAGGATCACTAGAATGATCCTGGGAATTAAAGGATTAACATATGAAGAGCATTTGATAGCTTGTACTTGCTGGACTTTAGAAGAATGGGAGGGTGGGATCTCACTGAAATCTATCAAACATTGAAAGGCTTAGATAGAGTGGATGTTGAGAGAATATCTCCTGTAGTGGGGAAATATAGGACAAGAAGGTACAACTTCAGAATACAAGGGCGTCCATTCAGGACAGAGATGAGGAGGAATTTTTTTCTAGAGGGTGGTGGATCTGTGGAATTAACTGCCACAGACAGTTGCAGAGGCCACGTTATTGGGTCCATGTAAAGCAGAGACTGCAGAGGCTGATGAGGTTCTTGATTAATCAGGGTGTCAAAGTTTACTGGGAAAAGGGAATGGGGTTGAGAGGGATAATAAATCAGCCATGATGGAATGGCAGAGCAGACTTGATGAATCAAATGGCCTAATTATGTTCCTATGACTTATGGACATGACAATGGAATATAATATGGGAAACTGAGGTTGTCTGATTTGGTAGAATCAAAATAGGAGGGCCAAGTAGTTTTAAATGGTGTTCAGATGTCCTTGTACAAGAATTATTATAAGTCAATCAGCAAGGAATTTAAAAAAGTATAAACAGAGATGTCTCTAACTACTTAAAGGCCTGTGGAGACTGCATTTGAAGCAGTGTCTGTAAGTCTCCTTAACAAAGAAAGTATTTACTTTCAGCAGTGGGAGTGCAATAAAGGTTCACCAGACTGCTGGTTTGCCAAATGATGAGAAATTAAGTAGTTTCCCGGCACTCTCTTGAGATTAGAAGAATGAGAAGCAATTCAGACATAAACTTGCATGTTGCAACAACATTCAAAATACAAGTGCCAGACAAAGACTATGTCCAACATGAACAGAGTTTATCCACCTACACTGGATATTCAATAGCATTTCCATCTCCGAGTCCATTAAAATATGCTGGGAATCACTGACAGTCAGGCTCTCATCTGGACTTACCACACAAGTATCAAATACAGATCAAAAGCTGGGCACATCAATGAGCAAGACCTGCCCTGAAATCTCAAAGCTTTTCTACTGTCAAGACACAGACCAGAATCCACTTGCCTGAGAGAAAGCATCTCCAACAACTCTCAAGAAGCTTAAACCATCCAGGCGAAGGCAGCCCACTTGATTTGTATTCCAGATTCATGTGGTGAGTGCCATACATTTGAAGAACAGAAATCCAGTGTCAAACACGAGTAACTGGGTTGAATTGTACACATCTCCAGCCATCAAAACATAGTGCTAACAACATGCTCCTCGAGCTGGAATTTAGATATCAGCAAATCAAATCTCCCACCCAGTACAGGACACAGTATCTAGTCTTGCACTATAGCACTGAGACACGATATCAACCTTGCGTCAGGACCCTCAACTTTACACTAGCTGGAATTGTGATAATTTTCATTTGAAGGGTGTCACTGATTTTGAGTTGTGATTTATTTAACTCCTCCAAAGATGTTAATCACTTGATTACTTCAAGATGATATTAATTAGAAGTGAAATTAAAAGTTTTGATTAAATACAAATGTCACAGGCTTGTTTATGACTAAAATATAGTTAGCTTTTCCACAAATAAAAGTTGGATTTATGAAAATATTGAAAACTTGATGCAAAATATTAAAGAATATACTTAGTTCATGTAACCTGAATAAGTTTTAATTATACAAATCTGAAGTAATATTTTTGTTAATATTTTGTTAAGGTTTTCTTACCATCCTGTTATGGAACACGCTTGATATACCAGATGGTTTTTCTGAGTAATGCTGATGACAGTTATATCACAAAGTATATTTGAATCAAATTTCAGCACGATCATGAAGAGTGGTTAAGATTGCACATGTGGGCATACGTTAATAATCCCATCCTAGCATGCTATTATATTCAACAATAACAAAAAAGACTGAAATTATTTATGTAACTCAAGTATCTGTCAGCCATATTTAAAGCTAGTAATGCAATGACACTGATTTTTTCCCTCTCTGTTAGAATTACAGCAGAATTTCTCAGATAAACAAAGCTGCCAGTTTTAGGTTTAGTTCACAAAGTCAGTCAGTGATGCCTGTACAGTTGAGACCAAGACATTTCGAGAAGGAAAGCAATTTGAACTATTGTCTAAATCTAGATTGTATCCCCATCTCAAGCAAAGACAACATGCTAATGTAGGAGTAAGCATTTGATCAAGACCAAAGTTAACGTACTGATAGTGAATCACAAGATTGAGACCAAGTCTAATACCAAATGGAGCAGAATTACTCTATCAACTCTCTGCACTAACAAGTTTTGTTACAACACCTTCCATAAACTAGTAAAGCACATCCAATCGCACAAGACCTGGCAACAATTATTATACTTTGATCTCTAACCATACAGTTTACACCACCTACAGGATAAAACAATGAGCTCTTTTATTTCAAAATAAATATAATTAGGCTGTCTGGTCAAGATGAAAAAAAAACTAAAATTGCTGGAATCCAGTTTTTACAGTGTAATGTCCATTACATAAAACAAAAATGATCTTTAATTATGATTTAAAAATCCATTCTACTTTTATCGTCATAACCAAGCCTATAGCAATTCATTTTACTGCAACAGACTATTCAAATCATGAACTTCTAAACATAGAAATCTACAGCACATTACAGGCCCTTCGGCCCACAATGTTGTGCCAACCATGTAACCTACTCTAGAGACTGCCTACAATTTCCCTTGCGTACAGCCCTCTATGCTTCTAAGCTCCATGCACCTATTTAAAAAGACCCTATTGCATCTGCTTCCACCACCACCGCTGACAATGCATTCCACACACCCTCCACTCTCTGTGTGGAAAACTTACCCCTGACATCCCCTTGGTACCTATTTCCAAACACCTTAAAACTATGCCTGGGAAAAAGCCTCTGGCTATTCACACGGTCAATGCCCTCATAATCTTATACACCTCTATCAGGTCAACTCTCATCCTTCGTCACTCCAAGAAGAGGCCAAGTTCACTCAACCTATTCTCATAAGGTACACTCTCCAATCCAAGCAACATCCTTGTGTAACATGCTGTAAAGCTCCTCTGCACTCTCTATTGTATCCACATCCCTCCTGTAGTGAGGTGACTAGAACTGAACACAGTACTCCAAGTGGGGTCTGACCAACGTCTTATGTAGCTGTAACATTACCTCACGGCTCTTGAACTCAGTTCCATGGTTGATGAAGGCCAACACACAATATGCCTTCTTAACAACACTGTCAACCTGCGCAGCAGCTTTGAGTGTCCTATCGACATGGACACCAACATCTCTCAGATCCTCCACACTGTCAAGAGTCTTACCATTTAAATTATATTTGGTCATCAAATTGGGCCTACCAAAATGAACCACTGCACACTGCCACTTCTCAGCCCAGTTCTACATCCTAATCGATCTCTCACTCTAACCTCTGACAACCCTCCAGACTATACACAACAACCCCAATCTTTGTGTCATCAGCAAATTTCCTAACCCACCTTTCTACTCCTTCATCCAGGTAATTTATTTTAAAAACCACAAAGAGGAGGGGTCCCAGAACAATTCCCTGCAGAACACCAGTGGTCACCGACTTCTGTGCAGAATACAAGCCATCCACAACTGCCGTTTACCTTCTGTGGGCAAGCCAATTCTGGATCCACAAAGCAAAGTCTTCTTGGATCCCATATCTCTTTACTTTCTGAAGGAGCCCTGCATGGGAACTTTATCAAATGGCTTACCGAAATCCATATATACTACATCCACTGTTCTACTTTCATCAATATGTTTTGTTACATTCTAAAGTAAAACACACATTAATAGAACCACATAACATGCTCCACTCCCCTCACAACATTTTCTCATTTTTGATGCCTGGTTTATTCCAAAGTTTATCTTGTGCATCATTGTAACAACTACTTTTCATAAAGCTCTCCAAACAAGATTATCAACTATGTCCAAAACCACGAGGAAAATTGTAACTAATCAACACCTCTAAAAAAAAATTCATACAAGTTTTGAGAGAGAGAATTTTGATGTATCTATTAAATTAACATTTTTAAAGTTCAATTAAGACTGTCGTCTAACAAACATTAATATGCCCTGCTTCTAGAGCAAAAGCTCTGCTGTTCAATAAGAATGAAAAGCAATGACCATGACACATCCAATACTACTATTAGTTTTAGCAAGATTCTAGGCTGTAACACTAAAAAGTTTGGCAATCCACAGAAACTGAGAAACTATAACCCTCAGCAGTCCTCTGAATGTTTGTGAGGCTGAAAGACTCATATTTCAAATATGATACAAGCACTCATTCAAAAGTAACAAATAAGGTTTTATAAATAGTAATCCAGAACATAGAAGGTACAATGGCCTCTATTTTCTGAAGCTAATTTTTTTCTCTGGCAATTTAAAATAACAGCAAAGAAAAACTAATGAAATTTGCACATGTTGAGAATTTGAAATAAAAACCTAAGTTGTTGGAAACGTGCAGCAGATCAGGAAAGACACAGAAAGAAAAACAGTGTTAATGTTTTGGATCAATGACCTTTCATTAGAACTCGGAAGAGTTATAAATCAAATACGCTTGAGATGGAAGAGAAGCTGGAGAAAATCAAGGCAGTGTCTTTGATGTAGTGGCAGACAGTGTGATGCCAATTGGTGGTGAAGGCTTGTTAACTGCATTTAATCTTTCTGGAAGAGAACAATGAAAACAGTGGATAGAAAATAATGTGCTTAAAACCTGAGATACTGAACACTATATTGCTGCAAAATCTGTAATTTTGAAAATGCTTGAAATGCTCAAAAAGTGAAGCATCAATGGAGAAAAAAAGCTGGAATTACCAATATACATTGATAGCTTTTCAACAGAACTATTCATTAAAGATTGGTTACAGAAACTGTTAAATTAAATATTAAGCGCTGAGAACTATGCTGTGCTGTTCCAATAATCAATCACATCTTCCACACACCAGTGCTTGCAAGCTGATTTTCCTTTATTTTAGTCTTTACTTCTTCTTCACCATTGTTGAAAATGCAGCCATTGCATTTTCTCTCCTCCCTTCAACAATAAGGCCTTGACATTACCTTCCATCCTACCAGCCTCCCTCTACAATGGAGCATCATCTATAATTTACACCATATTCAATGCAATATCACATCAAACACAGCTTTCCTGCATTGCAAAAGACAGTTCTAGGGTTCTCTGATTTCATAGTTCATTTTCCCATCTCCACCAACACCTACTTTCCTGCAACCTGCCAATCCCCAATGCAACTACATACGATGCAACACCTACCCTTTTCTGTTTCCTTTCCCACCATTCAGGCACCATAACAACCCTTCCAGGTGAAACAGCAATTCACATACTTTTCTGCATTCAGCGCTCAAAACGTGGTCTGAAATGCAGAAATCAATAACAGATTTGATGGTCTACCATCATTCATTCAACACGAAAGATCCTGAACTTCCACTTTTCTTTGTATTTAGCCTCTTATGTTGTTCCAATGAGACACACGTAAGATCAGGCAATGCGACCTCATAGGCATGTTACAGCCCTCAGTATTGAATTCAATCATTTCAGCTAATCAGCAGAACAGTAAGACCAACTTTAGTTTAACGTTAAACAGAATTCCATCAGAGGAAAAGTCCTCCCCACCACTGAGTACATTTACAGAGTGCTGCCACAAGAAAGCAGCGTCCATCAAAGACCTCCACCATCTTTATATAACCATATAACAATTACAGCACAGAAACAGGCCGTCTCGGTGCCGAACACTTACTCTCACCTCATCCCACTGATCTAGGCCATGTTCTCTTCTCACTGCTATCAATGGGCAGGAGACACGAGAGCCTCAGGTCCCACACCATCATGTTCAGGAACAGTTATTACCTTACAACCACCAGGTTCCTGAAACAGTGTGGATATTCTCACTCACCTCAACACTGATCAATGGACTCACTTCCAAAGACTCTGCATTTCATGGTCTGGGTTTTTTTGGATTTGCAGTTTGTCTACTTTTGCACATTGATTGTTAGTCATTCTTTGTTTCCGTGTAGTTTATCACTGATTCTATTGTATTTCTTTGCTCCACTGTGAATGCCTGCAAGAAAATGACTCAGGATAGCATATGGTGACACATGCATACTTTGATAATAAATTTACTTTGAACTTTGACTGCTCACATTTTGTATTTTCTTACAACATGGGAGGTTATTTTACCCCACCATCGATGCTGAGAGTCTCCTGTTATGCCTATTCTGACTAATTTTCATAAACTATTTTCCTTCATATTCTTATCAATTCCCCAAGATTCTACCAATCCTCATGCAGTAGACAATTAACCTATCACATGCACAACTTTGGAAGCTAGGAAGAAATGACAGTACCTCAGGATACACACGAGATCAGGGAGACATACAAACAACAGGTCAGGAATGAAACTAAATTGTTGGTATTGAAGCAGCAATTCTATACTTACTGAGCCACTATGCTGTTTTTGTGTCCAAAATAGCATATTTTGTTTGTATTTTACTTCAATTCATACTTTTGTTCCTTATTCACAGGAGATCTGCAGTTTCAGATAGGCAGAGGTAGTATAGTGGCTAGCACAACACTTTACAGTACCAGCGACACGGTTTCAATTCCAGCCGCTGCCTGTAAGGAGTTTGAATGTTCTCCCTGCAGCCGCCTGGGTTTCCTCTGGGTGCTCTGGCTTCCTCCCACATTCCAAAGGCGTACCAGTTGGTAGGGTAATTGGTCAGGTTCAGGTTAAGTTGGGGGTTGCTGGCCAGCATGCCTCGAAGAGTCGGAAGGGCCTATTCTGCACTGTATCTCGACAAATAAATAAACTGCATCCCTAACTTCAAATTCTATTTAACTTCAAAACATTATTCTTTCTTTAAATGTTGGCAGTGAGTTGAATACTAATGACTATGAATTGTCATACTGACAATCAGCATATAGCTTCAGATTAAAAGATATTTCTGATTCGTATTCTTAATTTGCAAATTTTGTCATACAACCTTCTTGCAGTACAAAGTTACAACATGTGCATGGCAGCCCAGCATGTGATCCAGCACAAAAAGCCAACAAGAATCTGCAGATTAATCCAAGGTTGATCAAAACCAGTCTGGGTGATATAGTAGAAAACAATCTGTGGTAAACGAACTGTCATAAATCTAATAGGTGATCTCATTAAAGTGCTTCTGATCAAAAACAACGAAGTTCAGAAGGGCAGGAGTCTACCTGCAATTTCAAATCATCACTGATGGGTTCTGTTATGCCACTGACAACAAATTACCGAGGTGAACTCTTAAACTTCAAAGACAAGGGAACAAATATGTAAAGGAAGTATATTTCAATGGTGGGAAGTAAACTGTTCCTAACTGCCTCATGATGAACTTTAGGGTCTGCACTAGCTATTCCATCTCGATTCTTCTTCGACCTCACATTCATGCTTTCAAAGCCCTTCCATCAGTAACAAATGGAAAATGCCATTTGTCAATGTACAGACTGCAAGACTGAGTGGTATCACTTAATCATCCCACAGGTATTAACAAGGGAACATTATCACCCCCCCATGGTGCCCCTCCTCCTTTCCTTTCTCCTATAGTCGACTCTCCTCTCCTATTAGATTCCTTCCTCTCCAGCCCTTTACCTTTCCCACCCACCTGGCTTCACCTATCGCTTTCTAGCTATCCTCCTTCTTCTCTTTCCACTCCCGAAGAATGGTCTCGGCCCAAAACGTTGACTATTTATTCATTTCCACAGATGTTGCTAGACCTACTGAGTTCCTCCAGCATTTTGTGCGTGTTGCTTTGGATTTCCTGCATCTGCAGGATTTCTCGTGTTTTTGAACATTATCACGTCCGGTTTGGAAGCAGAAGGCGATGCCCTGTGAAATCCGCGCTTCCTTCAATGAGTCAAATTGGGTGGATTCACATCTGGCCAGATATTCATCCTCCCGCAAATAAACCGTTGCAGTGGGACTGACGGCGGTAAGTTTCAGGAGTTGGAAAGTTTCCCCAGCGGGGAAGAAACCGCCCAACAGCTGGAACGAAGCTCGACAAGTGAGGACGGGGGAAGCGGAAGGACTGTTAGCGTTCGTGCTTGCGGACCTGGCCCGTTACCCAACTCAGTCCTCAGTCCCGCTACCACAGCAAACCCACCCTCAGAATATTCCGTCTAACCTGCCGTCCGGAACACACGCCACATCCCCAAGTGACAGCGCGGCCCACCAACCAGCCGCGCCGGTGCCCCCGCATCAGCCAATCAACCCACGGCAGCGGCGTGACTTCCGGCCCCACATCCGCTTGTTCCACAGCCTCAGCCCGGCTGTCCTGAGGCTTTCAATCATTCTTCCTGTTTAAAAAGACTTTAATAGCTGGGAAAAACCGATCCCCGGGACTCACTCGGCTCAACTCATCCGGCAAAACCCAAACTGCTCCGAATCCCTCGCGAACGCCGTTGCTCGCTCACTTTTCAAGCGGCTCAAAGTTCTCTCTCGTAATGTTTACGTGCGCAGCAGCCCAAGCGGTGACAGCGCCGCTGACGTCATGCAGCGTGACCACCTCGCGCGACTTTTACGCGAAGTGACATCAGAGCTCGCGGGCGGGGGGCGGGTGCTGGTGTCGCCAGAGGAGCCGCTTTACAGTACCGGCTGAGCGGGTTCGATTCCCGCCGCCGCCCTCTCCCGTCCTGCCGGCCAAAGGAAGGACCTATTCCGCGCTGTTTCGCAATAAATAAATAAGTACATAAATAACTTACTCAGATCCAGTCTAAATATTGTATAACAGGGTGCACAATGAAAGGTCCTTGAAATCCGAGTGAGAATGATGCACAACAATTTGAATCCTATATATGCACTCTGTAGGATTGCAGCTGTATTTAACCATGCACCTGCATCAGAGAATTCTGACATCCTTTTTGGACGTTTAAAAGGAAGATTCTCACTTTACAATTTAATGGAAGAAAATAATAAAATAAATCTCTGGGTCCTGACAGGATATTCCCCAGGACCTTGAGGGAAGTTTGTGTAGAAATAGCAGGAGCTCTGACGGAGATCTTTCAGATGTCATTAGAAACGGGGATTGTGCTGGAGGATTGGCGTATTGCTCATGTGGTTCCATTGTTTAAAAAGGGTTCTAGAAGTAAGCCTAGCAATTATAGACCTGTCAGTTTGACATCAGTGGTGGGTAAATTAATGGAAAGTATTCTTAGAGATAGTATTTATAATTATCTGGATAGACAGGATCTGATTAGGAGTAGCCAGCATGGATTTGTGTGTGGAAGGTCATGTTTGACAAACCTTATTGAATTTTTTGAAGAAGTTACGAGGAATGTTGACGAGGGTAAGGCAGTGGATGTAGTCTATATGGACTTCAGCAAGGCCTTTGACAAAGTTCCACATGGAAGGTTAGTTAAGAAGGTTCAGTCGTTAGGTATTAATGCTGGAGTAATAAAATGGATTCAACAGTGGCTAGATGGGAGATGCCAGAGAGTAGTGGTGGATAATTGTTTATCGGGATGGAGGCCGGTGACTGGCGGGGTGCCTCAGGGATCTGTTTTGGGCCCAATGTTGTTTGTAATATACATAAATGATCTGGATGATAGGGTGGTAAATTGGATTAGTAAGTATGCCGATGATACTAAGGTAGGAGGTGTTGTGGATAATGAGGTGGGTTTTCAAAGCTTGCAGGGAGATTTATGCCAGTTAGAAGAATGGGCTGAACGTTGGCAGATGGAGTTTAATGCTGAGAAGTGTGAGGTTCTACATTTTGGCAGGAATAATCCAAATACAACATACAGGGTAAATGGTAGGGCATTGAGGAATGCTGAGGAACAGAGAGATCTAGGAATAACAGTGCATAGTTCCCTGAAGGTGGAGTCTCATGTAGATAGGGTGGTGAAGAAGGCTTTTGGAATGCTGGCCTTTAATAATCAAAGCATTGAGTACAGAAGTTGGGATGTAATGTTAAAATTGTACAAGGCATTTGTAAGGCCAAATTTAGAATATTGTGTGCAGTTCTGGTCACCGAATTATAGGAAAGATATCAATAAATTAGAGAGAGTGCAGAGACGATTTACTAGGATGTTACCTGGGTTTCAGCACTTAAATTACAGAGAAAGGTTGAACAAGTTAGGTCTCTATTCATTGGAGCGTAGAAGGTTGAGGGGGGATTTGATCGAGGTATTTAAAATTTTGAGAGGGATAGACAGAGTTGACGTGAATAGGCTGTTTCCATTGAAAGTAGGGGAGATTCAAACGAGAGGACATGATTTGAGAGTTAGGGGGCAGAAGTTTAATGGAAACATGAGGGGGTATTTCTTTACTCAGAGAGTGATAGCTGTGTGGAATGAGCTTCCTGTAGAAGTAGTAGAGGCCAGTTCAGTTGTGTCATTTAAGGTAAAATTGGATAGGTATAGGGACAGGAAAGGAGTGGAGGGTTATGGGCTGAGTGCGGGTAGGTGGGACTAGGTGAAATTAAGAGCTCGGCACGGACTAGGAGGGCTGAGATGGCCTGTTTCCGTGCTGTGATTGTTATATGGTTATAAGTCGTGTACAAAATTTCTCCTTATTTTCAATCTTCACCTGGCTCAGTATACTGGATTGTCTCCATACCAATGTTTTAAACTGGTCAACTTTGTTCCTTGAACAAAATTCTACAAGAAAGCTGGAATTGTTTTGGATTAGAAACTGATTTTTGATTAAAATCAGAAAATATAAGCATCTTGTATAAATTAAGAAAATAATTTGCCACTTACAATCTCTAGATAATCACACCATTGAATAGAATAGAAGTTAGCTTCAACTGTGGATCACTAATAACAAATAAAAATTTGGAGTCTCCTATGTCTCCACATTTATTCTCAGGCCCGGGTGTGTCAAGATCTCCAACATATAACTTGAACCCACAACCAAATGACTCGGGTGAGAATCAGATAATTGAAATCAAATGTGGGAAGTTTGACATATAGAAAACATCAAATGTAGACTGTCTGAATAAAAGGTGGGTGTGCAAGATAAAGTGATTTTTTTTTAATTACTGGCCTTTCTCATGCTGAGCTGAATTACCTTAGATGAGTGTTGACATTTGCTGTTTGTATGTTTCTTGTAAAACTACCATTTCCACTTTGTAGAACAGAATTCTCTAATTTTTGTTCAAATTGGTTTATTGCGATTTAACCGTACACAGGTATGCAGTGTAATCCCCAGTTAAGATTTCTACAGCTATGCTGTAAGTATTTCATTTTAGCAGTTTTCTGTAAAAGTTGTGTGTCCTGTGGTAGAATGTTTTGGCTTTGGCTAAAGATATTCCTTATTAACCACATGATAAAGTTGAAATTGATAAATATACTTTCCTTATAAATTTGTACGGTGCATGATCTGTTTCTTGCCGATCGATAATTGTTTATGGTCAGTATTTACACTGCATTCACTCAAAATGAGGTTCCTTATATCGGAATTCTCAATATGCCTGTTTGGTTGAACCCCAAATCATACCAACTCTAGACAGATATTGTTTTTGGAAGGTGGCCTTCTCACCACAGTCACGTGGCTGTTGGCAGAGTTAGCTAACGAGCCTAGTTTGTATATGAGCTCCAGTGAGAGGGTTTCATTTTTTGGGGGCTTGGCTCAGGGATTTTGGATGCAGTGTGACTGCTGTTTTAGGATTGAGTAGTTTTTGTTTTTAAGGCAGTGGTTAAATAGTGTTGGGGGAAGTGTTAAGGTTTATTATGGATGCAGTGGTGGTTAGGGTTTGGTTATCCACAAAAAATGCTTGTGTTCTGAGCAGGGTGGATATTTGAGGTCCCAGTGAATTGTTGCACAGAATGCTGGGTTCTGTGAAAGTGTTGGGAAAGTTATGCCGGTTGAACGGCATCTTGACCAGCGGGCTGGTAGGGATGTTGTGCTAGTCAGTGATGTGACTGAAGTTGTGTTGCCCGATAAACAGGAGAGCCTGGAAGGGTGGGGCCATGGGCAGTCCATATTTTTAGAGAAGGAGGGAATGCAGCTGAGGGTGAAAACGTTTCTGCTAAGTGAGGAAAAGGAGTGGGCTGATGTGAAAGGTCTAATGGGTCCTTCACTGTTGATGGAAATTTGGAATTGGCTTTGGGAATTATGGCACTGGTCAATAAAAACCAAAGTTATTGTAGGTGGGAAATGGTCTCTGGAGTCAAGCCCATCTCCGATGGGAAAAAAGAATGTCATACTTGAGTGGAGTAGACATCTCAGTTACTGGTAAGTAGTAGTGCTCAGGTAGTATGAAAAGACAGTGACTGGCAGAGTCTGGTTGCTGAGGTGGTGATAATCCTAAAGGCAGAAAACCAGTTGGTCATGTCCATAGACATTAGAAATGTTCTTGGTACGATGGACAGCCCTGCAGAGCTAATGATGAGGTTCCAGGAGGAAGGGGGGGAAACTCTCTGCCTACATTTTCAGGCTGCAGAGATAGCTTCATTGCTTGTGCCATAAAGAGGCCAGTCAGCTGGCTGAGATAAAGCAATTAAGGATGGAGCAAGTTGTGAAGGGCGTGCTGTCACAACGTGATTGCTTTAAACATTCGAATGACTGATAAGACGCATTCCATCATTTGTTGAGCTGACCAGAGAACTGAGGGAGGAGGAAACTCCGATGGAGGGGCAGGAGGCCTCTGCCAGTAGGACAAAGTCCTCAGTGGTAGCCTCTGTTGCTGAATCGACCCTGGCGCTACACAAGTGGAGGTTTTGCAGGATGTCGTGAAAAACCGGCAAGCAGAGGTCGCACAGTTGATGTTGGTTAGTGCTGACACCAAACGTGAGAAGTCCAATCCACTGGCAGGGCATATAAAGCAGAGGGCTGCTGCTGACAAGGGTCTCGTTACGAAGAAAGTGACCAGTATTTTCTGTTTCAACTGTGGTGAGGATGGACACTTCAAGCAGGAGTGTGAAGGACAAGAAGACCTTCGGAAAGTAATCCAATGGTTGCTTAAACTATAAAGGGAGTCGGAACTTCAGAGGGACCCAGTAAGGGATCAACTTGGCATCTCAGAAAGAACATGTTCCAATCAATGTATCAAGGAAAACACTAAAGTGTAAGACTCTATATTCCTAAAGGCTTCATGGGACTAAGCTGGTGTGTATCCATATGGATTGAGAGTATTTTTGCTAGAGCTGTACTTGACACAGATTCTCAGGTTACTCTGCTCCACAGATCCTTTTAGAACTAGTTTGACGCATTTGCCATTGACAGCACTCAGTGCCATAGAAATTTGGGGCCTTACTACTGGTTACTTGGTGTACAGAGCGCCCCTAGTTGTCCCAGAAGAGTTAATACCAGCCCCAAGGGGGCAAGAGGAAGAACCCGCAGCAGTCCTGGACAGACTACGTGAACGGCTCAGCAACTTGGCCCCCGTACCGACTTCACAGCATGGACAGACCTCGACCCATGTACCCAAAGACCTGCAGGACTATAAGTTTGTGTTTGTACGAAGGGGCACACACCGGGCACTGCTACAGCGGCTGTACAAGGGGCCGTTCAAGGTGATCAGGAACAACGGGTCCATGTACGTTCTGGACATTGGGGGGAGAGAGGAGGTTTTCATGGTGGACCGACTCAAACCAGCCCATGTGGACTTGGCGCAGCCGGTCGAGGTTCAGACACCATGGCGCAGAGGCAGACTGCCCAAACAGAGACTGATCCAGACTGTGGACATTGGGGGGTGTATCGCCGGTTCTGGGTGGGGGGGGTTATGTGGCGACCCACTTTCTACGCAGGCGAACCGGCTCACAAAATGGCGCGTGCGTCAGCAGAGAGGCCAGCCTCAAAATGGCGCTGGGCCGCCTTCTTCACCTGCAAGGGGAAAAAGCCCGTGCGCGGGAAGAGACTTTTGTAATGCACCTCTGATGTCATTTCTGCCCAGAGAGGGTGGGAACGGAACTGCGTAAAAGCCAGTGCCGCGAAGCTTGAATAAACCAGTCTCGAGTGCAACTTACAGACTGCGTGTCGTTATTTCTAGCTCTGTGTGCAGCACATTGCTACACTATTTCTCTTAAAATAAATGCCAACATTGCATTTGCCTTCTTTACCACAGACTCAACCTGTAAGTTAACCTTCTGGGAGACTTGCACGAAGATTTCCAAGTCACTCTGCATCTCCGATGTTTGAACCTTCTCCCCATTTAGATAATAATGCGTACTATGGTTCCTTTTACCAAAATGGATTATCATACAGTTCCCAACACTGTATTCCATCTGCCATTTTTTTGCCATACTTCCAATCACGCTGCAGTTTGCTTCCTCAGCACTGCCTACCCCTCCACCCATCTTTGTATCATCCACAAACTTTGCCACAAATCCATCAATTCCATTATCTAAATAATTGACAAACAATGCGAAAAGCAGCGGTCCCAACACTGACTCCTGAGGAACACCAGTAATCACTGACTACCAACAAGAAAGGGCCCCTTTTATTCCCACTCGCTGCCTCCTGCCTGGCAGCACTCTGCTTTCCATACAGAATCTTTCCTGTAATGCTATAGAATTCTATCTTGTTACGCTGCTTCGTGTGGCACCTTATCAAATACCTTCTGAAAATCCAAGTAAATGACATCCACTGCCTCTCCTTTGTCCTTGTTACTTCCTCGAAGACTCTAACAGATTTATCAGGCAAGAGTTCTTTTCACACAAACCATGCTGACTTTGACTTATTTTATCATTAGGCTCCAAGTAATACCTCCAAGTGGCACCTCAAAACCTCATCCTTAGGTTCTGCATAGGTGAGTTCCAATGAGACAGGGAAAGAATGGTAAGGTACAGGAACTGTGTTGTTCAAAAGCTGTTGAAAATCTAGTCAAGAAGAAAAGAAAAGCTTACGAAAGGTTCAAAAAACTAGGTATTGATAGAGATCTAGAAGATTATAAGGCTAGCAGGAAGGAGCTTAAAAATAAATTTAGGAGAGCCAGAAGGGGCCATGAGAAAGCCTTGGCAAACAGGATTAAAGAAAGCCCCAAGGCATTCTACAAGTATGTCAAGAGCAAGAGGATAAGATGTGAGAGAATAGGACTAATCAAGTGTGACAGTGGAAAAGTGTGTATGGAACCGAAGGAGACAGCAGAACTACTTAATGAATACTTTGCTTCAATATTCACTACGGAAAAGGATCTTGGTGATTGTAGGGATGACTTACAGTGAATTGAAAAGCTTGAGCATATAAACGTTAAGAAAGAGGATGTGCTGGAGCTTCTGGAAAGCATCAAGTTGGTAAGTCTCCGGGTCCCGACGAGATGTACCCCAGGCTACTGTGGGAGGTGAGGGAGGAGATTGCTGAACCTCTGGCAATGATCTTTGAATCATCAATGGGGATGGGAGAGGTTCCAGAGGATTGGAGGGTTGCTGATGTTGATCCTTTATTCAAGAAAGGGAGTAGAGATAACTTAGGAAATTATAGACCAGTGAGTCTTACTTCAGTGGTTGGTAAGTTGATGGAGAAGATCCTGAGAGGCAGGATTTATGAACATTTGGAGAGGCATAACATGATTAGGAGTAGTCAGCATGGCTTTGTCAAAGGTAGGTCGTGCCTTACGAGCCTGATTGAATTTTTTGAGGATGTGACTAAACACGTCGATGAAGGTAGAGCTGTAGATAGAGTGTATATGGATTTCAGGAAGGCATTTGACAAGGTACCCCATGCAAGGCTTCTTGAGGAAGTAAAGAGGCATGGGATCCAAGGGGACATTGCTTTGTGGATCTAGAACTGGCTTACCCACAGAAGGGAAAGAATGGTTGTAGACGGGTCATATTCTGCATGGAGGCCGGTGACCAATGGAGTGCCTCAGGGATCTGTTCTGGGACCCTTACTCTTTGTGATTTTTTATAAATGACCTGGATGAGGAAGTGGAGGGATGGGTTAGTAAGTTTGCTGATGATGCAAAGGTTGGAGGTGTTGTGGATAGTGTGGAGGACTGTCAGAGGTTACAGCGGGGCATTGATAGGATGCAAAACTGGGCTGAAAAGTGGCAGATGGAGTTCAACCCAGATAAGTGTGAAGTGGTTCATTTTGGTAGGTCAAATATGATGGCAGAATACAGTATTAATGGTAAGACTCTTGGCAGTGTGGAAGATCAGAGGGATCTTGGGGTCCGAGTCCATAGGACATTCAAAGCTGCTGCGCAGGTTGACTCTGTAGTGAAAAGGGAAAAGGTGCATTGGCCTTCATCAACCGTGGGAATGAGTTAAAGAGCTGAGAGGTAATGTTACAGCTTTATAGGACCCTGGTCAGACCCCACTTGGAATACAGTGCTCAGTTCTGGTCTCCTCACTACAGGAAGGATGTGGAAGCAATAGAAAGGGTGCAGAGGAAATTTTCAAGGATGTTGCCTGGATTGGGGAGCATGCCTTTTGAGAACAGGTTGAGTGAACCTGGCGTTTTCTCCTTGGAGCGACGGAGGATGAGAGGTGACCTGATAGAGGTGTATAAGATGATGAGGGGCATTGATCGTGTGGATAGTCAGAGGCTTTTCCCCAGGGCTGACATTTCAGGTCGAAACCCTACGAAGGGGCTCAATCCGAAACATTGACTGCTTCTTTCAATGGATGCTGCCCGACCTGCTGAGTTCATCCAGCTTGTTTGTACGTCTTGATTTGACCACAGCATCTGCAGTGTACTTTGTGTTTACTACCAGGGCTGAAATGGTTAACACGAGCGGGCACAGTTTTAAGGTGCTGGGAAGTAGGTACAGAGGAGATGTCAGGGGTAGGTTTTTTATGTAGATAGTGGTGAGTCCGTGGAATGGACTGCCAGCGATGGTGGTGGAGGCAGATATAATAGGTGTTTTAAGAGACTCCTGGATAGGTACATGGAGCTTAGAAAAATAAGGTCTATGGACAACGTCATACCAACCTCTAATTGCACTACAAGTTTGTACACCTTATTCCGAATGCTATGCACATTTAAATACAGCACCTTCAGTCCTGCATTCTTCACCATGTTGAATTTTGCCTCTGTGGTACAATTTAACTCTTTGCTCTGCCTGCATTTGTACCCAATCATTGGCTTGTCCTTCCTTCCATTCACGTTACACCCATCATCTACTTGTAAACCTGCTGGCTCATTCGGAGCTCTATCATCCTGGTTCCCATCCCCCCACCATATAAGTTTAAACCACTCGCAACAGCTCGAGTAAACCTGCCTGCAAGAATATTTGTCCTCTTCTGATTCAAGTGCAACCGATCCCTTATATACACGTCTCACATGCCCCAGAAGTGTTCTCAATTATCCAGAAAACTAAATTCCTGCCCCCTGCTCCAATTCTTCAGCCACGCATTTATCTGCCACCTCATTCTATTCGTATCCTCACTGTCGTGTGGCGCAGGCAGCAATCCCAAGATTACTATTCTTGAGGTCCTGCTTCTCAGTTGCCTTCCTAACTCCCTATATTCTTTTCTCAGGACCCCCTCCCTTTTTATTCCTGTGTCATTGGTAGCAATATGTACCACGACTTCTGGCTGCTCACCCTCCCTTTTCAAGATATTGTGGATGCGTCCAGGAGCACCTCAGACTCTGGCACCTGGGACCTCATGGTGTCTGGGTCTATTCTGGAGGACCATGAGATGAGGCTGCCTCCTACCAATCAGCCAGTGCTCTCACCATGTCAGTAACTTTCTGTAGCTTCATGTGTGGCATCTTGTCAAAGTCCAAATATACAACATCCATTGCATCCCCTTTATCTATCCTACTTGTAATCTCCTCAAAGAATTCCAACAGGTTCGTCAGACAGAATTTTCCTTGAAGGAAACCATGCTGACTTTGTACTATCTTGTCCTGTATCTCCAAGTACTCTATCACTTCATTCCTTAACAATTGAATCTAACATCTTCCTAACCACTGAAGTCAGGCTAACTGGTCTTTAATTTCCTTACTGCTGCCTTCCTCCTTTCTTAAAGAGTGGAATAACATTTGCAATTATCCCGTCTACTGGCACCATTCCAGAGTAGAATGATTTTTGAAAGAGCATTTCTAATGCCACCACAATCTCTAACACTACCTCTAAAAGAACCCTAGGGTGTAGTTCCTCTGATCTGGGTGACTGATGTACTGTTAGGTCTTTCAGCTTTTTGAGCACCTTCTCTCTGGTAACAGACTTCTCTCCCTTCACACATGACAACATCAGTCACACTGCTACTGTCTTCCACAGTGAAGACTGATGCAAAATACTCGTTTAGTTCATCAGCCATTTCTTTGTCCCCTGTTATTATTTCTCCTGCCTCATTTTCTAGTGGTCCTATCTCCACTCTCATTTCTCTTTTACTTTTAACATACTTGTAAAAACTTATACTACCCACTTTGATATTATTTGCTAGCCTGCTTTCATATTTCATCTTTTTCCTTCCAATGATTTTTTTTAGTTGCTCTCTGTAGGTTTTTTTTAATTTCCCAGTCTTCTATTTTCCCACTAATTTTTGCTATGTTGTATGCCCTTTCTTTTGCTTTTACATTAGCTTTGACTTCCCTTGTCAGCCATGGTTGTACTATTTTACCATTTGAGTATTTCTTCATTTTTGGAATACACATGTCCCGCACCCTCCTCATTTTTTCCAGAAATGCACACCATTGCTGCTCTGCTGACATTCCTGCCAGCAGCTGCTTTCAATTTACTTTGGCCAACTGCTTTCTCATACCACTGTAATTTCCTTTACTCCACTGAAATACTGCTACATCAGACTTTAATTTCTCCCTGTCAAATTTCAAGTTGAAAACAATCGTATTGTGATCACTGGTTCCTAAGGGTTCTTTTACCTTAAGCTCACTAATCGCCTCCAGTTCATTACATAACACCCAATCCAGTATAGCTGATCCCCTAGTAGGCTCAACAACAAACTGATCTAAAAAACTCTCTCTTAAGCATTCAACAAACTCACTCTGTTGAGATCCATTTCCAACCTGATTTTCACAATTAAACTGCATGTTAAAATCTCCCATGACTAACATAACATTGCCCTTTTGACTTGCCGTTTCTATTTCCTGTTGTAACCTGTGGTCCCCCCCCCCTCCCAGCCACTATCCCGAGACCTGTATGTAACTGCCATCAATGTCCTTTTACCCTTGCAGTTTCTTAACTCAACCCACAAGGACGCAACATCTTCCAATACTATGTCACATCTTTTTACTGATTTGATGCCACTCTTTACCAGTAGAGCCATGCCACCCCCTCTGCCTACCTTCCTATCCCTCCAATACAACGAGTAACCTTGGAGATGACCCCTGTTTAGGAGGCATTTGGTTATCGGTTGTCAAAGGAGTTTTTGGCCCAAGTTGAGAAAACAAAACACCCTACCCTGCTGATGAGGGATTGGGACAAAGTGGAATTGAGGAACAAAGCTAAACGAGACATGATTACTTTGAGGCCAAGGTGCAAAACACAGTATATACTATATAGTCACACACAGTACATATTGTTATGACCCAGCACATAGGGTCATAAAACAATATTAACACTAGCCCTGAGTGGCAAGACCTGAACATTGAGGCCTTCATTGGTTGGGGTCAACCATGGATATTGTGTCTTAGCTGTCTACATGATGCAAAAACCAGGACAGTACGATATCAAAGTTCAAAGTAAAATTTATTGTCAGAGTATACATACGCCACCACATACAACCCTGAGATTCTTTTTCTGTGGGCATACTTTGCAAATCTTTAGAACAGTAACTGTAAACAGGATCAATGGACAACAAACTGTACAGATGCAGATATAAATAAATAACAAGTATGAAATAACAAGATAAAGAGACCTTAAAGTGAGACCTTTGGTTATGGGAACATCAGAAGTGGAATGAATATAGTTATCCCCTTTTGTTCAAGAGCCTGATGTTTGAGAGGTAGTAATTGCTCCTGAACTTGGTGGTACGAGTCTTGAGATATTTGTACCTTCTACCTGATGGCAGCAACAAGAAAACAGCATGGCCTGGGGAGTGAGGATCTTTGACAATGGATGCTGCTTCTCGACGGCAACATTTCATGCTCAATGGTTGGGAGGGTTTTGCCCATGATGTAGTGAGCTGAATCCTCTACTTTTTGTAGGATTTTCCACTCAAAGGCATTGGTGTTCCCATACCAAATCGTAATGCAGCCAGTCAGAACACTTTCCACCACACATTGTAAAAGTTTGCCAAGGCCTTTGATGACATGCCGAATCTCCACAGACTCCTGAGACACAGACACTGTTGTGCTTTCTTTACAATTATATTTATATGATGGGTCCAGGACAGGTCCTCTGAGATGGTGACATCCAAGAATTCAAAGTTACTAACCCTCTCCACATCTGATCCTCCAGTGATTACTGACTCATGGACCTCTGGTTTCCCTCTCCTGAAATCTACAATCAGTTCCTTGGCCTTAAGACACTGAGTGAAAGATTGTTGTTATTACACCACTCAGCCAAGTTTTCAATCTCCCTCCTGTATGCTGATTCATCACCGCCTTTGATACAGCCCACAACAGTGGTGTCAGCAGCAAACTTTTATATAGTGTTGGAGCCATACTTAGCCTCACAGTCATAGGTGTAAAGTGAGTAGAGCAGGAGGGGCAAAGCACACAACCTTGTGGTGTTCCTGTGCTGATGGAGATTGTAGAGGAGATGTTGTTGCCAATCCGGACTGACTGGGGTCTGCAAGTGAGGAAATCCAGGATCCAATTGCACAAGTGGGTATTGAGGCCCAGGTCTTGGAGTTTAGAGGGGTAATCAAAAAAGAGCATCATGGTATAGGCATCTTTGCTGTCCAGATGTTCCAGGGTTGTGTGAAGAGCAAGCAAGCTGTCCTGCTCCATGCAGCTGAGGAATCAAAAGGAATGGCAGAGCCCAATACAGTTGGGCTCCAGCAGCATTACAGGATTTGTCAGTCAGAGTTGAATTCAATGTAGGACTATCTTAGGGATTCCAGCTCTGGATTTTTCCTCGGGACTTAATCCCGAAGCCTTCCCCATGAGTGGTATAGCTGAAAGGCGACAAAGGTTTGAAATCAGAGTTTTCCCTCTCCTAGATGAGCTGCCAATCATGGCTGATGAGCCCCGTCTGCCTGAAGTGACTGGTTTTAAGGCGCCAGTAACCTACTTTTGCCTGTCAGTGAAAACTTCCACCAGGCTTAGTAGCTAAGCCACACGTGAAGGCCAGGAGCTGCACTTAGTTGTCTGGGGTATTGAGACATGTGTCATCGTGAACATTTAATGGGTAATGGGAGCTTGTCCCCTCTACCTCCCATGGCTGTACCAACCTTATGGAACCCCTAAAGATGGACAGGTAACATACAGTGCAAGAGGTATGTTATGTAAGACAGTATAATGATACTGGCACTGTTATAATAAAGTACAGAATGGTATAAATAAGTGAAACTGCAGCAATACCAGATGAAAAATGCCAGAGTGTCTGAGTTGGGGGGGGGGGAGTTTCGGCAGGGCAATCAGACAGGGTGTATATGTGTGCTGGGGGGCAGCAGGAGATAAAGAAGTCTAACAGCCTTGGTAAAGAAGCTGTTACCCAGTCTGACAGCTCTGGTCCTTATGCTGCAGTACCTTCTGCTTGATGGCAGGAGTTGAAAAGATTGTGGGAAGGATGGGAGGGGTGTTTGACTGTGCTGAAGGCACTGTTTACGTAGCACTTCTGATATGTATGTCCTGAGTGGGAGGGATATGGGAGACCCTGATGACATCTTAGCAGTTCTCAAAATCCTTTACAGGACCTTGCAATGTGATACATTGCAATTCCTATAGCTGATGGTGATGCAGCCGGTCAGGTCACTCTCACTGGTGCTTCAGTAGAACGTGGAGAGAATGGAGGGAGCGAGGGAGCCTCACTTGCCTGACATTCCTCAGGAAGTGCAGACACTGCTGTGCTCTCTTGGTTCTGGAGGTGGTGCTAAGGGTATAGGTGAGATTGTCAGTTATGTGCAAGCCATGGAGCTCGGTGCTCCTGATCCTTCCATGGAGTGGTCAGCCTGAACCTTCCTGAAGTCCACAATCATCTCTTTGGTCTTGCCCAGGTTATTGTGTTTACACCAGCCGTAAATTGCTCTACTTCCTCCCCGTGTGCCATTTCACCTTCGTTGATGATGAGGCCAATCACTATTGTGTGATCAGTGAACTTAATGATGTGTTTGGAACTGGATTTGGCAGTACAGTCGGGCATTAGCAGTGTGAACAGCTGCAAGCTGAGCATGCAACCCCCGGGAGCTCTGGTGCTCAGCGTGATGGAGCCAGAGATATTGCTGCCAATACTGTCTGTCTGTGTTCCCTTCATGAGTAAGTCCAAGCAGGAGGTGTTGAGAGCCAACATGGGCAGTTTTCCCACCAGCTTCTTGGGAAACTGAAAGCAGAACAGCATTGTGACATAGGAGAAACCATTGTCTAGGTGGGACAGGACTGTGTTAAGGGCGGAGGCTATGGCATGGGTGGTGAACCAATTTGGGTGTTACGTAAACTGGTAGGGGTCCAATGTGCTGGAAAACTGGATTTCACGCAGTTCTTTCCCAGCTGCTGGAAGCTGATCCACTAATATCAAATAAAGAAGAGGAGGCACTTCGATTAATATAGTTTCTGTCCTCATTTAAATTAATTTATTGAATGAAAAATAAAATACAAATATGAAAAAATGTTCTGTAAAAATTCTTCACTGAGCTGAATCCTGATTCAGAAATGAAAACATAGCCAACTTGTATTGTTGATGAGCATTTCAATGTTAAAGTATGCTGACAAACTGTTTATTTTTCTAAAAGAGAGTACTATTAATGGCTGTGTTTCTTATTTGCTTCCATTCAAAATTTCTTGTTAGGAATGGTGCAAAGCATTAGTTTTATCTAAGTATTATTGTTGAATTATTAGTTTATGAAGCAACATATCTTTCATCAGAAGTCAACACTAATGCTAAAAATATGAAGTAAAATCAAAATATGCTGAAAATAACCGTAGTTTAAGAGCACCTGAGCCTTGGCTAATAAGAGAAATCTTTTATGCATTATCAATCGCCTTATCTATCTATTCTGGTCCAACGGTTCCTTCATATTTACAAAAATCTGCCATTTACTGTATGTTTTATTTACTTGCATAGTGGCATCACCCCAAAGCCATTACCTCACATCCTTATGGATTAAATCCCACTTTTTCTCTTTTCTGTCATCTGAACAGATCATTTATATTCTGCCGAGGGTGCATGGTTTCTTTTGTTCAGTCAATTATTTGGCCTTCATTTTTATTATTTGCTAACTTTCCTTTTGTTATTTACTACATTTAATTCTCAATTATTAATCATTACAACAAAAGGCAATGGACTGATGCTGAGCCTTATGGAATTTCACTGGTCTTCCTCTCACAGTTATTACTCTCCACTTCTTACCACAGAGACAGTTGACTCCCTCCCTTAGATTCATGCATCTTTATTTTTTTTTTAAACCAGCCTGCTATGTAGGACCTTATCAAAGCTTTGCTGAAGTCCATATAGACAACTCTAAATGCACTTCCCTCATTGATCCTCCTTTTTACCTCCTCTTAAAGTCAAACAAGTTATTGATTATATGGCCCAAATATTCAATCAAAAGAATGCCCCCTTGCCCTAGCCCATATTCCTTGAATCTGTGCATCCGAGTTTTGTAGGTGCTCGCTCTCATTTTTCCCAGTAATGAGTAAGACATCCAAATAGCATGTCAACCCACTCAAGATCTGATCCATTACTCGCTGAAAAAGTACGGGAATAGAAGTGATGTCAAACAGAAGCCTTAGGTAGCTGAACATTCCTTTGTGAGTCACTATGTGTCTGGCTCCACATGCAAGTACACTTGACATAAGTCAATCTTGCTAAATATCTGCCCTCTGGCCAAAAGGTCCAATGAGGGGAAGAGGGTATTGTTCAGCTGTAAGAGCTGGGTTCATGATTGCCTTGAAGTCTTCATAAAGTCTTGAAGACACTTCCTTTTTAGGGCATTTCTGTATGTTTCTTCAATACTTCTTGTAAACCAGTTCTCTGACCCAGTGTCCAGTGACATCTTTGTGCCCGTTGAGCTTGAACTGCTCCAACCACGAGCGGCCCAGAATCATTGGATAACCACCCGTGAGGACGTACAGCGGGAGTCTCTTTCTCTCTTTGTTAATCTCCACTGTAATATGTACAACTCCCCTCACTGGAACAACCTCGCCAGTGCAAGTCAGATTAGCCCTTTCTGGGGTGAGATGCTGCAATTTCTCCTTGTAAATTGTCTCTGATACCAGTGATACTGCAGCACCCATGTCCCCCTGCATCCTCATTGTGGCCCCATCCAACATCAGGGTGACCCAATGTCCTGAAACAGATAAAACATACAAATTTTCTTCAGCCACAGTGTGAGAGTCACTCAGTACATCCTCAGTGTGCTCCATCTTGTTCACGTTTCTTTTGTTTTTTCTCGTTTTTCTTTGTTTCAGTGTTTTTGGTTGACAGTGTCTTTTTACTTTTACAGACCTGTTCAATATGTCCCTTTTTGCCACAGCTTTGGCAATCTAAATCCTTATACAAACGTTCTTTTGCTGAATGTCCAATTTTGCCACAACGGTACACTGATTGCCAATAGGTGTCTTATTCTTAAAATCATTAGAAACTTTATGAACTTGGGAAGATGCACTTAATACCTGTGCTTCTTTAGCTGCCATCTCCATAGATGGACTAATCTCAATGACCTTCTGCAATGTTAATCTGTCTTCTGTAAGCAAATGTTTCTCAGTTACCTCAGTATGCAGACCATATACGAGTCTATCATCATTCAGCGACTGTCCAAAATTAGTGTTCAAACAATTGCTTCAGCACTGCCACAAACTGTTAAATATACTCACCTTCCTCCTGATTCCTTTTGTGAAGTCTAAACATCTCAGCAATAATCAAAGATTTAAATGAATGGTAGTTCTTTAACACTTTAATTAAGTCCTCATTAGGCTTATCACCAGGCTTAACAGGTTGCACTAGGCTGTATAATAAATTAAACATTTTTGCACCCATTATAGTCAGAAAAATTGGAACACAAATATCATCTGCAGCAACATATCTTAATGACTACAGACTGGTGGCACTCACTCCTATAGTTGCCAAGTGCTTGGAAAGATTGGTCACGTCCCACACCAAGGACGCAACCCTAGCTACCATGGACCAGCAACAGTTTGCCCATAAGGTGAACAGATCCACTGAAAGCACCATTTCTATCGCCCTTCATACTGTCTTGGAATACCTGGTGCACAAATACACCGATGGAAAGATGCCTTTCATTGATTACTGCTTGGCCTTTAACACCATAGTACCGAACAAATTGACTGTCAAGCTTCACAATCTAGGTCTTGCTCATCAACCTGTAATTGGATCTTGGACTTCTTCACTAATCGCACCCAAAAGGTGAAACTAGGCAAGTGCACATCAAACACCCCCCACCCCCTAACCCTGAGCAGTGCTCCCCACAGGAGTGTGTACTGAGCCCACTTCTCTACTCTCACTCCTGCGCATACTACAAACTCAACCATCAAATTGATCGGCCTAATCACAAACTGTAATGAATCTGCACACAGGAGGAGGTGCCGAAACTGGGAGCCACAACCTATTACTCAATATCAAGGAGACAAAAGAAATGTATCTTGACTTCAGGAAGACAAGGGATCCTGAACAAGCACCACTATTCATAAATGCTGAGGTGGTGGGAAGAGTTCCTAGTTTCAAGTTTTAGGGGATGAGCATCATTCTCTTGGTCCATCAACACAACTCCAATAGCAGGGAAGGCACAACAGTGACTACACTACCTGAGGTGCTTAAAGAGAGCTAATCTGCCCCAAAAATTGCTGACCAACTTCTATTGATGTTTGATAGAGCATACTGACATATGGAATGACAATGTGGTACCCTAACTGCAGCAAGACAGATCCTAAAGCACTCCAATGGATGACTTTGACAGCTCAGCATATCAATGGGATTCAACTACCGGAACTGCAATCTACAAATCTTGATGGCTGCAGCATGCTTGTAATATCATTATAAACCCATCCCATCTTAGACACTGTCTGATACGAAACATCTTAACCGAGGCAGTAAGACTGAAAAACAGCTTCTTCCCCAACGCTGTTGTGCAGCAAAATAATGCCACACCCTGGCTTACTAATGGCCTTAGAGTGTTATGAACTCTCAAGGCCATTTGTACATGTAAACATGGGAATTATTTTTTATTATTAAGCTGTACCATAAGCATTGTAAATATCTGTTTTGCACAGACTGGAGTGGCACTGCAATCTCGTTGACTTGAGCAATGACAACAAAGTTCTATTCTATTCTAACATCTAAAATTTGATTTGCCAATGCAAAATATTTAAGTCCTTCAGTATATGAACTCTATTGCTCTGTCATTTCATCATACAGCCCCATACTTCCAAACACTGTGGCCATTTTCAAACACAATCCCATTCGAAAGAAGTTAAATAGTCTTATCTGTCTCTCTCTCCCTCTCTTCTGTGTTGAAACTGGAGAAGGTTCAAAGGAGGTACACAAAAATGATTTCAGGATTAAAGGGCTTGTCATATGAAAATCTTCTGATAGCTCTGGGCCTGTATTCACTAGAATTCAGAAGAATGAGGGGTGACACCTCATTGAAACCTATCAAATGGTGAAAGGCCTTTACAGAGTGGATGTGGAGAGGATGTTTCCTGCAATGGGTGAGCCTAAGACCAGAAGACACAGCCTCACAAGGGTGGGGGGGGGGGGTCCTTTTAGAATGAAAATGAGGAGGAATTCCTTTACCCAGTGGTGAATCTGTGGAATTCTTTGCCACAGGCAGCTGTGGAGGCCAAGGCTTTATGTATAATTAAGGCAGAGGTTGATTGAATTTTGATTGTTCAGGATGTGAAGGAATACGAGGAAAAAGCAGGAGATTGGGGCTGACAGGAAAACTGGATCATCCAGGATGAAATGGCAGAGCAGATTCAAATGGCCAAATTCTGCTCCTATATCTTATGGTGTTATGGTCCCATTTGTTTTATTTAATCGTCCCATTCTTGTTCTCACCCTTCGGGTTCTTCACTCACCACACTTCCTGTGATCAGTTTGCATTGGTGTGCGGTGCCTTCCTTTCGATCACCCACATTACACAAGTGGTACACGGCCAATGTTGCTTACAGACTTGTCTTGCAGAAGGGAACGAAACAATAAATATCACGTGAAGACTTGTCATCTTTTGGCCACTTGTTATGTTTGTGGTACTGGCTGTGAATGACACACATGAGAGAAAGGTGAGGAACAAACATGCAGCTGTTTATTTTCCTTGTAACTCTTCTACTTAGAATGTCCTCTCACATTACGTTCAATACATAACACACAGGGAAGCTTGACAGTCAAAATATATAAACATAACATAACAACCTTGTGGGGAGTGAGATGGGTCTGTGGGGAAACAGATGGTTCTGTGGGGAAACAGATGGGTCTGTGGGGAGGAGATGGGACTGTGGGGAGGAGATGGGTTTGTGGGAGGGGAGGTGGGTTTGTGGAGAGGAGACGGGTTTGTGGGGAGGGGAAATGGGTCTGTGAGGAGGAGATGGGTTTGTGGGGAGGAGATGGGACAGTGTTGGGGAGGAGGGACTGTGGGGAGGAGATGGGTTTGTGGGAGGGGAGATGGGTTTGTGGGGAGGGGAGATGGGTTTGTGGGAACAGGAGATGGGTTTGTGGGAACAGGAGATGGGTTTGTGGGAGGGGAGATGGGTTTGTGGGAGGGGAGATGGGTTTGTGGGAGGGGAGATGGGTTTGTGGGGAGGAGATGGGACAGGGTTGGGGAGGAGGTGGGACTGTGGGGAGGAGATGGGTTTGTGGGAGGGGAGATGGGTTTGTGGGGAGGGGAGATGGGTTTGTGGGAACAGGAGATGGGTTTGTGGGGAGGAGATGGGACAGGGTTGGGGAGGGGTGGGACTGTGGGGAGGAGATGGGACTATGGGGAGGAGATGGGACTATGAGGAGGAGATGGGACTGTGGGAAGGAGATGGGTCTGTGGGGGGAGATGGGACTATGAGGAGGAGATGGGACTGTGGGAAGGAGATGGGTCTGTGGGTGGGAGATGGGACTGTGGGAAGGAGATGGGACTGTGGGGGGAGATGGGTCTGTGGGTGGGAGATGGGTCTGTGGGGGGAGATGGGACTATGAGGAGGAGATGGGACTGTGGGAAGGAGATGGGTCTGTGGGTGGGAGATGGGTCTGTGGGGGGAGATGGGACTATGAGGAGGAGATGGGACTGTGGGAAGGAGATGGGTCTGTGGGTGGGAGATTTTGTATGAGTTACATGCGCTGATGACTCCATTTGTTTATTCCCTTTTGAGCTATACAAAAAACATTCTTTCTGCAACACAGTTGTAGCCATGACCGATGGAAAATTGATGATCAGAGCTGCTTCAGTTTCTTCCCATGCTTTTATTAACAGCTGGTGATATATCTGGTGAGTTGTCTGCTTCCAAAATGCTGAAACATGTTATTTTGTTGACTTATGTTTGTTCTATTTAATGATTCACACATTTTGTCCTTAACTGAATTATCAGCAGAGTATGCTTCTTTTTGTAAAGACAGCAGCAAAAAAAACCCCTTACTCACATTCCACTGCGGCTAAACATGTTACTTTTCATGGTCCCTAATAGTCCGTACTCTTACCTTAACTATCCTGCTGCTCTTTATATACTTAGAGAACAGTTTTGGATTTGGGTTTTATTTTACTTGCTAGCATTTTTTCTGCTTTCACTTCACTTTCCTAATTCCTGTCTAATTTCATCCCAGCATGTGCCATATTCTTGTAGGCTTTCTGCAGTCCTAAGCTCTTGATATCTGACATAGTCTTATTCTACTTCCACTGGTTGTTGTCATCCAGAGGTGTTCAATTTGGCAGTCCTCCCACTTCTCTTTGACTTCTTTTTAGGTACCTTCTATTTTTCTGAGATTGTTCTATCACACATTAGCAAATTCCAGTCCGCTTTTGCAAAATAATTTCTCACCCAGAGAGAAGTGTATCTTGCTCCAGTTTAGAACTTTATATTCCTTTGTCTTTCTACTATCTTTGTACTATGAAGTAACTTAGAATCACTCTTTATCTCATCTGAAAACTCTGTAACTAGTAAGGCTAACCTGCCATTCCTGGCCCTTTTTAAGCCAGGTGTTCATAATGACTACAATATCAGTGCCTTCAAGCTACGATTGCAATAACCTTCTTCGTTCAAGCATTTATTTTTATGATAAGGATGTCTTACTTCTACTACTGTCCTGCGGCTTTTCAAAGTTCAAACTTTGAGGTGCCTGATAAGGCAAATGTCAGACTAGCAGATTCTGACACCTGATATGTATAAGACCTAGTTAGTAAGTTTGCAGATGGCACAAAGTAGGTGATTTAGTGGACAGTACAAAAGCTTATCAAAATTATAGGGGAGATTTTGCTCAACTGAGTAATTGAACCAAGGAATGACAGATTTGAGTTTAAATTCAGATAAGTGGAAAGTCTGGCAGTTTGAAATCAAGGTAAGGCTTTCACAGAGAGTGGTAAGATCTTGGTGAGTGTTGTAAAGCAGAGGGACTTTGGGTGTTCAGGTGCATGGTTTCCAGAAAGTAGAGTTGCAGCTGGTGAAGAAGGCTTTTGGTTCACTGACCAGGGCAATGAGTATGGAAGTTCGGAGATCATGGTGTAGTTGTACAAGAAACCGGTAAAGCCCACTTGGAATACAGTTTTCACTTTTGGTTGCCCTGATGGAGGAAAGATGCTATAAAAATAGAAAGAGTGCATAAAAGATCTACAAGAATGCTGCCAGGACTTGAGGAACTGAGTTATACGGAGAGGTTCAACAGGCTAGGACTCTTTTTTTCCTTGAAGCTTCGGTCACTGAGAAGAAATCTTTTAGAATTACGTGACATCGTGAGGGGGGGGGGATTAGATTGACCAATTGTACTCAGTCGTTTTCCCAGGGACGGGAATCAGTAACTGGAGGAGATATGTTTAAGGTGAGAAGGGGAAGATCTATTAGGTACTTGAAGGGCAACCTTCTGTTTTTACACAGGGGTGGTATGTATGTGAAATAAGCTGCCAGAGGAAGTGGTTGAAGAAGGTACAATAACAACTTTTAGAAGACAGTTGGCCAGGGACTTGGATTGCAAAGGTATTCAAGGTAATGGGCCAATTACTAGCAAATGGCACCTGCTTGGATGGGCATCTTGATTGACATGGGGAAGTTGGACACAGGGCCTGTTTTTATGCTGTATGACTCTATAGTTGAGAAGGAACTGCTTGGTGGTTGTTCCATCCACCATTTACACTGAGCTCATCTATCCTTCTGATGGGTAGACATGAGGAGCTCCTGATGGATACACACACGGCTTCTCTGCTTTTCCTTCTTCATTTCCCAAGTGGCTGCAGATGTTACACTTTTTCAGGGATACTTGGAGAACCTCCTTGAAATGTTCCTTTGTCCACAGATAATTTCTTACCATGGGATATTGAGAATCTAATGTCAGGCCTGGGAATGACATGGCCTGAGCGCTAGAGATGACTGTGCTAGGGTTGACTCCCACTGAGATGCAGGGCACTGAATTTTTAAAGGAAGGAATAAAAGTTCTCCTTGGCCATAGCAGTTTCCAGGGTTGATGCATGACGTTGATGATTGTTGTGAGCTGGTTCCATGTTAGAGTGAATCAGATGTGCACTTATCCCCTGGGGAAATGGCTTAGATACCAGGCTAGCTCATTTGTCATGAAAAAGCTCCGCATACACACAGTGTTTCCCTTCTCCAAAGAGGGTGGCCCTGATGCCTTGTTTTTTTAAGCTGGTCGTCTGCCTGTTTTGCCTCACTTGGGCAGCAATGTCAATGTCGAAGCTTCTACAGCAAGTTTTCAGGTTACAATAACAGAACAACATTTAGACTTATCATGATTGGAGCTGCTTATTCGACATCCTGACTTTCCACATCCCAGTTAAGTGAAGAAGAGATTCAAGATTCAAGTTTATTTATCATGTGTACATCGAACCATACAATGTTTGCATTAACAACCCACACACCCAAGGGTGGGCTGTGGGGACAGCACATATGTGTCATCACACAGTCCAACATCAACATAGCATGCTCACAATGCTCGACAGAACACAACAAAACTGAACAGTACAAGCAATAAAACAACAACAGCAAAACAAGCCCCATTCCTCCCTCCCACCCACACACATGCACAGTCCCCTAACCCCCAGACAGTCTGCACTCTTCAGCCTCCAGCAGAATCTGATTCAGACGCAGACACGCATATTGGTCCTTCCACTGCCACAGTGGACTTGGATATGCAGACCAGGGCTCTGGCCAAAAGGCTTCAACTTCTGGACTTCCAAACTGACCCTTGGGCCCTGATCCTCAGTATCAGCCATTGGACCACCAGGTGTTGAACTCCAGCCTCACTGATTCACAATCCCAGGGTGTCATTAGACCTTGTCTGTATGGAACCCTGACACAAACTCACTGACAACTTGTTGACCCTGAGGGAGCCATCAACCTTCTCCATGCTGCTCCGACATTTGGCTGGACATATTGGCCCTGCACAAGATGGCCTACATCCTCATTGCTGTCCTTCAAATGTAGAGTAGAGATTTAAGACTCAAGACTACAGCCTGTCCTCTAATTCTTATAAATCTCCCATAACCTTGTTCCTAAGATCCTAATTTGACCTCTAACTCCCCTCTCTATCCCCAAAACCAACCTCAGGAATCCACAAACCCACTGAAACTGAGCCTCAGCCTCAATGGTGGTCACAGCTCTGCATTACCTTGAGCCCGTTGTATATGGCATCTTTTCATGTTAATGCCAATGCTGCAGAGCCTGGTGTCCAGTTACCTGGAACCCATTCGTCAATAGTTCATGGAAGATCACGATCCTCATGAGCAGCTCCAGTAGCAACATCAGCTACTTGACAGAGTGAGGACTTGGGTCTATGGCAAGGGAGATCAGAATGCCTGGACAAACGGTTCAACTGCACAGGTATTAATGCACATAGATATGAAGCCCAGATGCCTGTCAGCACCCACTCATGCAGGTGGCTTCTTCCATTGTATCCTCACTTCCATCCTCACCAATGCATCTCTTGATTCCTTTCACCTTAACTTTCTGTCATTGAATCTTTGCTCCTTTGTCATCTTCTTCTACCTTAGACCACAAACTTATCAATCACTCCTGTTGAGTTATTAACTGGTGAGTTAATAACTTCAAACTTTCTGCATAATCACTCCAAGAGTTGACCTGCATGTGCATGTAATGAGAGCTGTATAACTCATCTCCTTCTACCTTAGGCCACAAACTTATCAATCACCCCTGCTGTGGACACTTTCTGGAGGCCCAAGATCTGTATGCTCCATGACCGCTGGACTACGTGTGTAAATGTAGAAGGGGACTATGTTGAAAAATAAATGTGCTAGGTTTTGTAAATTTACTCCTTCTACCTTAGGCCACAAACTTATCAATCACCCCTAATATATATTTCAAGAGCTAGTATACTATCATTCCTATATTTATTTGATTATATCTAATATATAAAAGAATAAAATAGACTTACAATCAAATTACTTTGCTTTATTACATGCCAATTCAACACTAATTTTCCCAGTGATTTGATTAAACCAAATTCTCGTTTAACTCTTCAAGCCTGGATGCTTTCTTAGAAGGAGTTTCCCGAACTGATCATTTTAAAAAAAAACACAGTTTAAATTAAGCAGAAACGTCTGGAGATGGAAAAATAAAAATAAATACTGAAAAATAAGGAAGTTGGCTGGAATAGAAACATAGAAAACCTACAGCACAATACTATGCCGAACATGCACTTACTTTAGAAATTACCTAGGGTTACCCATGTACCTATCCAGGAGTCTCCTAAAACACCCTATCGTAACACTATTGCCGGTAGGCCATTCCATGCACTCACCTCTCTCTGCATAAAAAACTTATCCCCGACATCTCCTCCGTACTTATTTCCAAGCACCTTAAAACTGTGCCCTCTCGTGATAGCCATTTCAGCCCTGGGAAAAAAGTCTCTGACTATCCACACAATTAATACCTCTCATCATCTTATACACCTCTATCAGATCACCTCTCATCTTCCGTTGCTCCAAGGAGAAAAGGCCAAGTTCACTCAACCTATTCTCATAAGGCACAATCTTCAATACAGGCAACATCCTTGTAAATCTCCTCTGCACCCTTTCTATGGCTTCCACATCCTTCCTGTAGTGAGGTGACCAGAACTAAGCACAGTACTTCATGTGGAGTCTGACTAGGGGCCTATATAGCTGCAACATTACCTCTTGGAATGCCGCATAACTGAAAAAGAAACTGAATTCAATAGAGCCCTGCAATTGATAATATGTCACAGTGGAAGATGAGTTGCTATTCCTCAAGCTCACAATGATCTTTGAACAAAAACAGACAAGTCAGAGTAGAAGTAGAATGGAGGATTAATGTAACTTGTGGTTGTAAGCTCATGGTCACAATGATTTAATCTGCCTTTGGTTTACAACACACAGAAAAACATATTATAACAGCCCAATTAAATTTTAAAAAGTGTAAATGCATTGCAGCTTCTCCTGGCAGGACAAATAAAAAGGTAGGTGTTTCAGCTTCTGCAGTCCTAAGAAGATGCTATGAAAGGGGAATCAGTATTGGTAGAGAGGGATGACTGAACAGGAATCACACAATGGGGATGGTCCTTTCAGAATGCTGAATAGAAAGGGGAGGAGATGAGTCCAGTAATATCACACTGCAAGTGTCAGAAATTACGGGAGGTGATTTAACTAGATGCAGAGGCTGGTAAGATAGAATATGAGAACAAGGTGAATCCTGTTCATGTTCAAGGTGGACATGGGCAATAAGAATAGTAGTTTGAGAAATGAAATAGTCATGGTTCAGAGTCAAGTCAACTGTGGTTGAAGGGAAACCACAGCTGAAGAAAATGCAAATCATATTTCTGTGGAAAGTGACGATATTAAGACAAATGAAACAAAAAATCAAGACCGGAAGGATGGAATAGAGGCCTTTTAGGAAACAGATAGGAAGGAAGTGTGGAAGTTAGCTGCAGGGGTCCATAATCTTTGCTAGCCTAAACCTTGAAATGGAGAAAGGGAAGAGAAGAAATATAAATTGACCAGGTAAAACTGGCAGCAAAAGAGATGAAATCCCTGTTGGGGGAACCAACACATATACCCCCCAGCACATATACTAAGTGCCATTCCAAAGAAGGCAAGGCAACACCTCTACTTTCTTCAAAGTTTGTGCAGATTCAGCACCTCATCTAAACCTTTCACAAACTTCTATAGATGCACAATGTAAAGGATCCAGACTTGTGTCATGGTCTGGTATGGAAACACCAATGCCCGAGAATGGAAAAGCCCACAACAAGTGGTGGATACAGCCCAGTATATCATTGGAAAGCAATCCCCGCCACTGAGCACACCCACAAGGAGCACTGCCCCGTCTATCACCCACTTCACCTGAATCCACCTCTTGCTTCATCCTTTTGACACTACATGTCTTCCCTCTTTTAGTCCAGATGATGGATCTAGACCTGAGATGTTGACTGTTCACTTCACTCCACAGATGCAGCCTGACCTGTGGAGTTCTTCCAGCATTTATGTGATGCTGAAAATGAGCCAGTTGGAGCTAAGAAACCGGATGCAGTTAAAGTAGCAGAGTACATTGGCAGTGCCATTGGAAGCGTTGCAAAGTTGCAAGCTGAGTTTATTGTTCTATGCACAAATACATGTGCAATGAAAAATGGATTTGCAACAGCATCACAGACACTTGGCATTACAGACCCAATATTCAAATAAAGAAAATTGAACATAAATCAATAAATTATACAAAAACAATCAAAGTTCATTGTAGGACAAAATAGTCAAAATGGCCATAGTGTTGTTATACTGAGATGGTGATTAGGGTTATGCAGGTTGGTTCAGGAACTGAATAGTCGAAGGGAATTAGCTTTTCTTGATAATGGTGGCATTGGACTTGAGGCTTCTTTGCTTCTATCTGATACTAGCTGTGAATAGATAGCATAGTCTGAATGGTGGTGACCTATGATGATACAAGTTGGCTCATGCAGATACTTTTACAATGGGATGAGATATGAGTTCAGCTTCTGCACTTTAAAATTGCCCTGTCAGATCATGAAGCACCAGTCGGGGTACTTTCACAGTACGCCTGATGAAGTTTGTTCATGTATTCGGTGACATATTAACCTCCTTAATATTCAAAGAAAGTAAAGATGGTGTGATGGCCTTTGTTGTGATTGCACCTATGTGCTGGGCCCAAGTCAGGTCATCTGAGTCATTAACACCCAGATGGTGTAAGCTGCTGACCCTCTCCACTGCAATTCACCAATATAGACTGGTGCATATTCTTCCTTCTTCCTCTTCCTGAAGTTACTAATCCATTCTTCGTATCTCTAGTTTAAAGACAGTAGGAGGAGAGAAATTATGCATGCGGACAGGAGTTCACAGAAACAATTGGTCTAACAAAACAATCCAGCTTAAAGAAGATGACTTTGCATCTTTGGAGAAGTTATAGATTTGAGGCATGGGGGAGATCTTCAGTAAGAACTAGATTAGAGATTGCATTGGAGGCAATGTTCTATGGTCCAGAAGGAGATATGAGGATGTATTAGAATCATGCTTACTGTCAGCGAAACATCATTTCTCCAAGTAACAATAGCATTAGCTGTGTCAGCAGATTTGATGAAAATTTTAGTGTTTGTCCTTAATGTGAAAAATGCTGCAAGTTCAGAGTGGTAGTTTGGAATGAGTAGATGATGTGAGAAAAAGTAAGGAGTGGTAGTTAGCAATGAATAGATCTGGAGAGAGTATGAGTTCTGAGGAATCAGGTCTGATTGAAAAACTTGAAAATCTGGGCCTTAGTACCTCCCTCTGCAACTGGACTCTCAACTTTCTTTCTGAAAGACCAGTCAGTGTGGATCAGAAATAGCATCTCCACCTTGCTGATAATCAACACTAGCGCACTTCAAGGATGTGTGCTTAGCCTACTGCCATATTATCTCTACACCCATGACTGTGTGGCTAGGCACAGCTCAAATGCCATCAAATGCTAACAATACAATTATTGTTGGTAGAATTTCAGATGGTGACAAGAAGGTGTACAGAAGTGAGATATATCAGCAGGTTGAGTGGTGTTGTAGCAGCAATGTTGCACTGAATGTCAGTAAGACCAAAGAACTGATTGTGGACTTCAGTCTCTTCTTTTGGCACGACAAGGCCATCATCAGATTGGAGGAGTAACACCTCATATTCCATTTGGATAGCCTCCAGTCTGATGACATGAACATTGATTTCTCCTTCTAGTAATTTTTTCCCTTCCTCTTTTCTTCTATTCCCCACTCTGGCTTCTCAACTCTTCTCCTCATCTGCCTATCACCCCCCTGGTGCCCCTCCTTCTTTCTTTTTTCCAGTGGTCCATTCTTGTCTCCTATCAGATCCCTTCTTCTCTGGTCCTTTACCTTTCCAACCCAACTGACCTTCTAGCTATCCTCCTTCTCCTCCCCCAGTGGTCTTATTCTGGTGTCTTCCCTCTTCCTTCCCAGTCCTGAAGAAGGGTCTCAGCCTGAAATGTTGACAGTTTATTCATTACCATGGATGCTGCCTGGCCTGCTGAGTTTCTCCAGCATTTTGTGTGTGTTCCTCTGGATTTCCAGCATCTGCAGAATCTCTTGTGTTTCTGTTTGAATATTGCTGCTTTACTAGATGTACGTCTGGGTTTTGTGCATGTTCCTTTATTTTTCCCTGTGTACCATTTGCTTCTGTAAGTGGAAAGAAATTCCAGTTTCCCTTCCTAATGTGACCTGTTTTTATTTATATATTCACAGTACAATTCCAATGCTAATAAATAGTTCCTATTCTGCTTTAGTGATTAAATATCTTGCTTTTTCCTTTTTCTATTGAATGAGCAATCTTTTTGAATTTTGTAAAATCGCTTTAAACTATCCAAAAATAAAAAATATCTTTGCTCTGGCTGTGCAGATTCTGAGGACAAGCTGACTGCTCTGCCTCGGAACACTGAGCCTGCAACACTGCTTTAGTGCACCGATACTGGCTGGCCTTCTTCCTGGTTAGGGTCCCAAGAACTGTTCAAGTGAAGCAGCATTGTACCTGATTTCAATTTTACTGGAGTTTATCGATTGCTCATATTTCAATCTCTAGTTGGGAAGGCCACATGCGATTACTTTGCTGAACTTCAGTTCACAAGCATGACCTCAAACATGTAGCCGCTTTCCATTTTAACTGTAAGTACTCGTCCTTGTACTACTCTGATGATGCTAAATGAAGGTCATACAGCAGATGAGATCCTACAATTTGACAGATTGTAATTTTCTTGCCTAATGTAGATTATAGTAAATTCAGATCATAACCATTTATATTTTCTGAACAAATGTAAATAGTCTGTCCTTACTAGTTTCATTCTTTGGAATCAACAACCCTGTCATCGCAAGTCAAGTCAAGTCAAGTCAAATCACTTTTTATTGACATTTTGACCATAAACTGCTGGTACAGTACACAGTAAAAATGAAACAACATTCCTCCAGGACCATGGTGCTACATGAAACAACACAAAACTACACTAGGCTACGTAAAACAACACCAAAACTACACTAGACTACAGGCCTACGCAGGACTACACAAAGTGCACAAAACAGTGCAGGGCAGTACAATAATTAATTAATTAATAATTAATAAACAAGACAATAGGCACAGTAGAGGACAAATTTCAATATAATAATAAATGATGTAGACATCAGTCTAGATTCTGGGTATTGAGGAGTCTGATGGCTTGGGGGAAGAAACTGTTGCACAGTCTGGTCGTGAGAGCCTGAATGCTTCAGTACCTTTTGCCAGACAGCAGAGGGAGAAGAGTTTGTCTGAGGGGTGCGTGGGTTCCTTCACAATACTGTTAGCTTTGCGGGTGCAGTGTGTAGTGTAAATGTCTGTAATGGCAGGAAGAGAGACCCCGATGGTCTTCTCAGCTGACCTCACTATCCGCTGCAGAGTCTTGCGATCCGAGATGGTGCAATTTCCGAACCAGGCAGTGATGCAGCTGCTCAGGATGTTCTCAGTACAACCCCTGTAGAATGTGGTGAGGATAGGTGTTGGGAGATGAACTTTCCTCAGCCTTTTCAGAAAGTAGAGACACTGCTGGGCTTTCTTGGCTATGGAGCTAGTGTTGAGGGACCAGATGAGATTCTCCGCCAGGTGAACACCAAGAAATTTGGTGCTCTTAACGATCTTTACTGAGGAGCTGTTGACGTTCAGCAGAGAGTGGTCGCTCCGTGTTGCCCTGAAGTCAACAACCATCTCCTTTGTTTTGTTCACATTAAGAGACAGGTTGTTGGCTCTGCACCAGTCCGTCAGCTGCTGCACCTCCTCTCTGTAAGCTGACTCGTCGTTCTTGCTGATGAGACCCGCCACGGTCGTGTCATCGGTGAACTTGATGATATGGTTCAAGTTGCAGTCGTGGGTCAGCAGAGTGAACAGCAGTGGGCTGAGCACACAGCCCTGGGGGGCCCCCGTGCTCAGTGTGACGGTGTTGGAGATGCTGCTCCCAATCCAGACTGACTGAAGTCTCCCAGTCGGGAAGTCTAGGATCCAGTTGCAGACGGAGGTGTTCAGGCCCAGCAGCTTCAGCTTTCCAATCAGGTGCTGAGGAATGATTGTGTTGAATGGGGAACTGAAGTCTATGAACAGCATCCGAACGTATGTGTCTTTTTTGTCCAGGTGGGTTGGGGCCAGATGGAGGGTGGTGGCAATGGCGTCGTCTGTTGAATGGTTGGGACGGTACGCAAACTGCAGGGGGTCCAGTGAGGGGGGCAGCAGGGTCTTGATATGCCTCATGACGAGCCTCTCAAAACACTTAATGATGATGGATGTGAGTGTAACGGGACGGTAGTCATTGAGGCAGGACACTGAAGACTTCTTCAGCATGGGGACGATGGTGGCGGCCTTGAAGCACGTTGGCCATGGTGAGACATAGCACCTGGTCATTGGGAGGAGGGGTGGACTTTCTCGTCACCACGTCATTTTCCGCCTCAAAACAAGCGTAGAAGTTGTTCAACACATCTGGGAGTGAAGCATCAGCAGCACAGGCAGGTGGTGATGTCCAGAATGCCCTTCCACATGACGTCTCTGTCCTGGAAGTGTCTGTGGGTTCGCTGGAAGTGTGCAACCTTTGCCCCTCTGATAACCCAGAAGAGTTTGGCCCTCACTGTTGTTAGGGCTGCCTTGTCGCCTGCTCTGAAGGCGGAGTCACGGGTCCTCAGCGGCGCACGCTCTTCCGCCGTCATCCATGGCTTCTCGTTAGTCATGCTGAACCTGCTGCTGAACAGAGCCTGCTCCCGATTGGATAAACATAGAAAACCGACAGCACAACACAGGCCCTTCGGCCCACGAAGTTGTGCCAATCATGTCCCTACCTTAGAAATTACTAGGCTTACCTATAGCCATCTATTTTACTACACTCCATCTACCTACCTAAAAGCCTCTTAAAAGACCCTACCATATCCGCTTCCACCCCCATTGCCAGCAGCCCATTCCATGCACTCACCACTCTCTGAGTAAAAAACTCACCCCTGACATCTCCTCTGTACCTACTCCCCAGCACCTTAAACCGGTGTCCTCTTGTGGCAACTATTTCAGTCCTGGGAAAAAGCATCTGACTGTCCACATGTAAATCTTCTCTGCCCCCTTTCTATTGTTAAGTCTCCTGTAACTGGATAACTTACCAGCAAAGATAGAGAGGTCCGTTGGAGTCTGATGGCACTATTTTCAAACCTTTTTATTCAAAAAGGGGAGCACAAAAAGCAAGGTTAATACAAACATTCAGAACATATACATCGGCAAAACTCAATCTAAAGCGCGGGTATAGCAATAATCATCATTAAGAAATAATCTCGACTGTTGTCTAGGGGATAATATATTGTCCGTTGGAATTATAAAAGTCACTCAGAAGTCTGCAGCCTTCAGTCTTCCGGGGAATCGTTGGGTTTCACGTGTTTTAGAGGGATCGGTGAAAACGAAAAGAAAACTTGCCCGGGTCTTTACGAAGCCACTCCGTTAAATCAGGGGAGCGTTGGTTTCCCCGTTGTTAGTTCGAAGTCTTTCTCGGTATTATCGGCCACCCGCTCCCCAGGCAAAGGAGTTAGGAGCACACGTGGTGTTGAGTGGCTTCCAGCTCTCCCGGGAGTGTTGAGCAATCGAGTTCTTCCGGAGCGTCTCTCTGGGGGTACCGCCTCCTGCAGTCCCCTTTTCTCTTTACGTGCAGAGTTGTAGATGTCCATCAAAGTAGGGTGATGCAATCCCCACCCCCACATTGCCCGAGGGTGTCCATATCCATGGTAGCCGTCACGTAGCCGGGACATGCACGTGACACAGGTGCCTCTAAGAACAATGGTCAAAACCGTTGCATTGTCTCTCACTTCCGAGACCCAAATTAATAGCGATCTTCCGATTCTCCGGAAGGAGGGGGCTGCTCCTGCTCCTTCGGCCCCTCAGAGCTGTGGTACCTTCATAACAGTATGGCTTCCACATCCTTCCTGTAGTGAGGCAACCAGAACTGAGCACAGTACTCCAAACAGGGTCTGACCAGGGTCCTATATAGCTGCAACATTACTTCTTGGCTCCTAAATTCAATTCCACAATTGATGAAGGCCAATACACCATACACCCTCTTGATCACAGAGTCAACCTACGCAACTGCTATGAGCATCCTATGGACTCGGACCCCAAGATCCCTCTGATCCTCCACACTGTCAAGAGTCTTACCATTAATATTTATATTCTGCCATCGTATTTGACCTACTAAAATGAACCACTTCACACTGGGTTCAACTCCATCTGCCATTTCTCAGCCCAGTTTTGCATCCTATCAATGACCCGCTATAAACTCTGACAGCCCTCCACACTATCCACAACACCTCCAATCTTAGTGTCATCAACAAACTTACTAACCCATCTCTCCACTTCTTTATCCAGGACATTTATAAAATCACAAAGAGTAAGGGTCCCAGAACAGATCCCTGAGGCACTCCATTGGTCACCGGCCTCCATGCAGAATATGACCAGTCCACAACCACCCTTTGCCTTCTGTGGGCAAGTCAGTTCTGGATCCACAAAGCAATGCCCCTTTGGATCCCATGCCTCCTTACTTTCTCAATAAGCCTTGCATGGGGTAACTTATCAAATATCTTGCTGAAATCCGTATACACTACATCTACTGCACTTTCTTCAACAATGTGTTTAGTCACATCCTCAAAAAATTCAATCAGGCTTCCCTTGACAAAGCCATGCTGACTACTCCTAATCATATTATACCTCTCCAAATGTTCATAAATCCTGCCTCTCAGGATCTTTTCCATCAACTTACCAACCACTGAGGTAAGACTCACTGGTCTATAATTTCCTGGTCTATCTCTACTCCCTTTCTTGAATAAAGGATCAAACTCCACAACCCTCCAATCCTTAGGAACCTCTCCCGTCCCCATTGATAATGCAAAGATCATCACTAGAGTCTCAGCAATCTCCTCACTCACCTCCCACAGTAGCCTGGGGTACATTTCGTCCAGTCCCGGCAACTTATCCAACTTGATGCTTTCCAAAAGCTCCAGCACATCCTCTTTCTTAATATCTACATGCTCAAGCTTTTCAGTCCGCTGCAAGTCATTGCTACATTCACCAAGATCCTTTTCCATAGTGAATACTGAAGTAAGGTATTCATTAAGTACCTCTGCTATTTCCTCTGGTTCCATACACACTTTCTCACTGTCACACTTGATAGGTCCTATTCTTTCACATCTTATCCTCTTGCTCTTCACATACTTGTAGAATGCCTTGGGGTTTTCCTTTATTCTGCCCGCCAAGGCCTTCTCATGGCCCCTTCTAGCTCTCCGAATTTCCTTCTTAAGCTCCTACCTGTTAGCCTTATAATCTTCTAGATATCTAACACTACGTAGCTCTCTGAACCTTCTGTAAGCTTTTCTTTTCTTCTTGACTAGATTTATTACAGCCTTTGTACACCACGGTTCCTGTACCCTACCATAACTTCCCTGTCTCATTGGAATGTACCTATACAGAACTCTACAGATATATCCCCTGAATATTTGCCAAATTTCTTCCATACTTTTCCCTGAGAACATCTGTTTCCAACTTAAGCCTCCAATTTCCTGCCTAATAGCCTCACAATTCCCTTTACTCCAATTAAACGCTTTTCTAACTTGTCTGTTCCTATCCCTCTCCAATGCTACTGTAAAGGATATAAAATTATGATCACTATCTCCAAAATGTTCTCCCACTGAGAGATCTGACACCCAACCAGGTTCATTTCCCAATACCAGATCAAGTACAGCCTTTCCTCTTGTAGGCTTATCTGCATACTGTGTCAAGAAACCTTTCTGAACACACCTAGCAAATTCCACCCCATCTAAACCCCTTGCTCTAGGGAGATGCCAATCAATATTTGGGAAATTAAAATCTCCCACTAGGACAACTTTGTTATTATTACACCTTTCCAGGATCTGTTTCCCTATCTGCTCCTCAATATCCCTGTTACTATTGGGCGGCCTAGAAAAAACACCCAGTAGAGTTATTGACCCCTTCCTGTTCCTAACCTCCACCCACAGAGATTCCGTAGACACTCCTTCCATGACGTCCACCTTTTCTGCAGTTGTGACACTATCTCTGATCAACAGTACCACGCCCCCACCTCTTTTGCCCCCCTCCCTGTCCTTTCTGAAACATCGAAAGCCTGGCACTTGAAGTAACCATTCCTGTCCCTGAGCCATCCAAGTCTTTGTAATGGCCACCACATCATATCTCCAAGTACTGATCCACGCTCTAAGCTCATCCGCTTTGTTGATAATACTCCTTGCATTAAAATAGACACATCTCAAACCTTCGGTCTGAGCATGTCCCTTCTCTATCACCTGCCTATCCTCCCTCTCACACTGTCTACAAGCTTTCTCTATTTGTGAGCCAACCTCCTGTTCCCCAGTCTCTTCAGTTTGGTTTAGTTCTAGTTTAAACTCTCCCCAGTAGCCTTAGCAAACCTCCCCACCAGAATATTGGACCCCTGGGATTCAAGTGCAACCCGTCCTCTTTTTTACTGGTCATATGTGCCCCAAAAGAGGTCCCAATGATCCAGAATCTGAATCCCTGCCCCCTGCTTCAATCCCTCAGCCACACATTTATCCTCCACCTCATCCTATTCCTATTCTCACTGTCACGTGGCATAGGCAGTAATCCTGAGATAACTATCTTTGCGGTCCTGCTTCTCAACTTCCTTCCAAACTCCCTGTCGTCAGGTTTCAGGACCTCTTCCCTTTTCCTGCCTATGTCATTGGTACCCATATGTACCATGATCTGTGGCTATTCTCCATCCCACTGCAGGATATCTTGGACGCGATCCAAATCATCCCAGACCCTGGCACCTGGGAGGCAAACTACCATCTGAGTTTCTTTCCTGCATCCACAGAATCACCTGTCTGATCCCCTAACTATAGAGTCCCCTATTACTACGGCCTTTCTCTTCCTTTCCCTACCCTTCTGAGCCGCAGGGCCAGACTCTGTGCCAGAGGCATGGCCACTGCCATTTCCCCCAGGTAGGTTATCCCCCCCAACAGTACTCAAACAGGAGCACTTATTGTCACGGGGTACAGCCACTGGGGTACTCTCTAGTACCTGACTCTTCCCCTTCCCTCTCCTAACCGTGACCCATTTGTCTGTCTCCTGTGGCCCTGGTGTGACCACCTGCCTGTAACTCCTTTCTATCACCTCCTCGCTCTCCCTGACCAGACGAAGGTCATCGAGCTGCATCTCCAGTTCCCTAACTCGGTCCCTCAGGAGCTGCAGCTCGACACAATTGGCGCAGATATGGCCGTCCAAGACTGGCAAATCACAGTTTGTGGGCAGTCTCCTCTCGGCAGCCCATGGAGTAAGACGTGTGTTGGCGCCACTCCTCCCTTTTACAACTTACTTTCCACTGCTAGTTTTGCTTAAACGTTGAAGATTTATTACTTTTAGTGAAGGATTTATGATTTAATTACAGTGGCTGGAACCCAAACCGGAATCAAATTAAGAGGAGGCAAAATTGTTTCTGAAACTGAACAAACAAAGGAGGCAGAGGAAGTCTCTACTTCAAAAAGAATGTTTTCTCTGATGCAAGGTATCTGATGCAACACCAAGATCAGAATGGTCAACACTAAGATTGATAAACTGACCAATGCTAATGAAAAGCTTGAAAGAACCGTTTCTGCTGTAAAGGAATCTTTGAGGAATCTGGAATTTCAATATCAGACGCTTAAAAAGACAGTGAATCAAGTGATTAAAGAACAAGAATTAAAGATATCTACTATGGAAAAGAAAATTGTTGAGGTTTCTTCAGAATTATTAAAAATTAAGAAGAAAACGATTGATCTGGAAAGCAGAAGTCATAGGATGAATTTACGCATACTGGGTTTGTCTGAATCGTTGCTACTGTAGCTGGATCGTTGAAAGTTTAATCTACATTTTTTGTCTGCCAGACATCGTTTTGGTTGTTTTATCTTTTCCTTTAGGATTTGTAAGAGTTTAACACTAATCATAACATATTATTTGGTTGGATCTATCTTTTTTGAATATGTGATCAATTCTTATTAAATGGATTTAAGATGGCTGCTGTTAATTACGTTCTAACCTCTGTTAGACATAATATCAAAATATTTGCAATTTGTTTATTTCTTTATGTATCTGTTGTTCTGTCTTTAGTCAGTGGTGTTAGCATATAGCTTTTTAAGAAGAGTCTGTCTATTGGAGACAGAGGTTTAGGGATTTTAGATTAGCATGCTATCCGCCTATTGGATGGTTTTCGGGCTTTGGAGGAGAGCGCTGGGGCTATTAGTTTAGGCTTTTTTGACTGGGCAGTCCTGAGAGGTTTTCCTGTCAATCATGCTGTTTTTTTTCTCTCTGATTAAATCCATAATTTGTTCTTCCCTGCGGGTTTGATCTGTGCCAGAGCACTAACTTATTTTATAAAATCTTAAATTAAAATCTTATTATGGATGTTAATAAAATTAATATAATCTCTTGGAACCCGAATGGCTTGAACCAACCTATTAAGCGTAGAAAGATCTTTAAGAAATTAAAAACACTCCAAGCTGATATTATTTTTGTGAAAGAGTCCCATATCCGTAGGGAGGATGAAAACTGTTTTTTAAATTTTGGAGGGTCTCTCAGTTTCATTCTTCATCAGTAACTAAAATTAGAGAGGTATCTATTTTTATTAATTTTAAAATCTTAAAGGACTTGTATAAATATAACTTTGTTCCATTAATTGAATACACACAACAAATACTTTCTAAATGGTCTCCTATGACATTATCATTAATTGATCGAATTAATGCTATTAAAATGATAGTGTTACATAAGTTCTTATATATATTTCAAGCAATCTCTTCCTTTGTTCCTAAGTGTTTTTGATAGAGTAGACTCTAAAATTTTATCTAATATTTGGAATAATAAAAATCCTAGATTGAGTAAACCTTCACTGCAGAAATTAAAGAAGCATGGTGGTATGGCTTTGCCAAATTTTAGAATGTATTACTGGGCAATTAATATTCAATATATTTTGTTTTGGATTCATTATTCAGACATACATGACTGCCCTTTATGGGTGGATTTGAAGAAAAACTCGGTAAAGGGGTATTCTTTGGCCTCTTTACTGGGAGCTCTTCCTTTTTTGCTTCTAAGATTGGTAGTCGAGACCTCAATCCCATTATTAAGAATACATTAAGAATTTGGTTTCAGTTTCATAGATATTTTGAGTTTAATAACTTTGTTCTTTCTAGTTAAATCCATCTTAATTATTTTTAAACCATCAATTTCCCATCAGACCTTTTTAATTTGGAAAACCAAAGGAATAATAATTTTTTTTAGACTTGCTTATGGGGGATTGTTTAATGTCTTTTACTCAGTTAGTGGACAAATATGACTTATCCAATCCACATTTTTTTAGATATTTACATATTTTTTATGTAGTTTACTTCCAAACTTTCCATCTGCTTATTCACTGAATATGATAGATGCTCTTTTTCAGGTTAAACCATTTCAAAAAGGACTGATAGCTATAATTTATAAATGGTTATTAAATTTGCGAAAGGTATTTAACAATAAAATTAAAGGTGCATGGGAATTGGAATTTCAAGAGTCACGTTCAGATAATCAATGGGATAAAATTTTTCATTTGGTAAATACTTCATCTATTTGTGCCCGTCATTCCTTGATACAGTTCAAGGTAGTACATCGGATGCATATGTCAAAGGTTAAATTAGCCCGTATCTTTCCCAATAGTAATCCTAAGTGCGACAGATGTAATATTGAGGTGGCTACTTTAACTCATATGTTTTGATCTTGTATCAAGATAGATAATTTTTGGAAACATGTCTTTAAAACTTTATCAAAAGTCCTGAACTTGGACCTACAACCTGTTATGTACCCGTGGGTATCTTGTGACTGTCATGATGTAACTGAGGCTCTGCTGGGCATGATGTAATGGTCTTGTGATGGTGGAGTCGTAATTTTCCCACCAGTGAGAAGTCATGTGATGGCCTGTTTCAACAGGGTATAAAAGGAGAACCCCTCCCTGTGACGCAGGTCAGTTCGTGGTTTAATTAGTCAGTTACTCCATTCTGCCGCATATTTGATTATATGGCGCAGTTTCATTTTAAAGTGGAGTTTTAGTTTCCGCTGTAAGAATCGGTGTGCTGGTAGTTCTGAAAATCGCTGCCGGTTAAAGTCCAGTCAGAGACTGAAGAATTACCAAAGTTCAAGAAGCTGAAGGATCTAGAAAAGTTGGTGTTGTTGATGGTAATACAGGATAAAACTTATTTAATCTTCATTCAGAAGGAATTAGTAACTTGCATCCAAGATAGTCCCTGCTAAAGAGCAGAAAGAACTGGAGCAAGGTTTCGCCAAGGAAAGGTCAGTGCCTTCGAGCTGTTTCATTTCCTTCATCGTGAACCCTTCGGGCAAGGCATACTTCGGCTGGGATCAGCAGTAACGTCATGTAAGAGAATTTATTACTTTCTCCTAACTGACTGTGTAAATCATTTGGACTTTTGCATTTACTACTTTAAAGAACGGTTTTTGCATTATCGTTTTAAGAACTGTTCGAGCTTCCGGTTAAGTTAGTCGTTTGTTTACTTTTGGGGTTTTTTTTGAGCAGTGCTTAATAAATGTTTTATTTGTTATAAAAAGCTTGTCTCAATTCTATATTTATTGTCGTCATATCGTAACACAACCAAATTTATTTACAGCAAGTTTTGGGATTTGGGATCACTCCACTGGAAGCAGGATATATTCCTGTTTCCGCTCAATGGATGATAGCTTTTACAACTTTATTGGCTAGCAGAGCTGTTTTGCTGACATGGAAGGACTCTAATCCACCTACTGGTTTTTATTGGCTTACTTCCATTATGTCCTGCCTAAGTTTAGAGAAAATAAGTTGGACGTTTGATACATTCTTTAAACTTGAAGAAACCTGGTGACCTTTTATTCAATATTTTCATGTAGTTTGATTTATTGCTCTTCCAGTTACTTTTTCAAAACTTTGGATTTGATCAGAAAGTTTCTCTTTTCTCTTGCTTTTACTCTCAGTATGGGCTGCCCCGTCCTTTTTTATCCTCTTTTTCTTCTCTTTTTATTTTTTGTTGTGTTCATTTATAGGGAATAGTGGGGGGGGGGGCTTTATGCATATAAAAATTATAAAAGTTTCTTTATTTTTCTTCTTTTTATGGAATGATAAGAGGAGAATTGATTACCTTATTTTTTATTATCTTCTAGTACTGTAGATTAATACTATATATGATCTTGACAATGTTTATTTTACCTTTTATATGAATTGTTATCGATATAGATATTTGAGATAATTCTCCTCTTGTTTGTATATATGAACTTTTTAAATTAATAAAAAGATTGATAAAGAAGATCACAGTTTGTGCAGCTTCAGAGCTGCATGTCAGACATGGCTTTAGGCAGCACCAGGGCTCCACAGGGGATGAAATTGGCTCCCTTCCTGTTGACCCTGTATATCTTGGACATTAGGTACAACACTGAGTCACATCATCTGCAGAAACTCTCTGATGACTGTTACGTCCGTAGCCCCCTCCTTTGTGAGAATCACAAGATCACTGTTGGGTTGGGTCAAGGGGCCCAGGAAATGGGAGAAGAGACGTGCAAGCTGGCTCGTTTCCCCGGTGATGTAAAGCTACGGGACATGGCCATTGTCTCTTGTAGACCAATTTGTGGCTTGAGCTACTATACTACATGAATGCCTCAGGCAAAGTGGGCTGGTTGAGGGAGAGAGTGCACACCCCCAACCTGATTGACATCTACGACCCTGCGAGTCAGGATGAAAGAGGATCTGGAGGAACAGTCCCTCAGACGCACCAGAAGAAACGTTAAGCGACCACGTAACAGCAGGAAGTCATCTGAAGGACGCCACGTGCATTCAATTCCGTGGCTGGAATTGGTGGCTGGAACCACGGAGAACAGCTTTTAGCTAACAACGGGGGAATCCGCTCCCCTGACTCAACGGACTGGCATCATAAAAGACCTGGGCAAGTTTAAACCGCATCGCTCTTAAACCCAACAACGCTGCAGCTTGACGAACTGATAGTGACTGTTATCTTTCCATCAGACAATACATTATCCCCTAGACAATGATAGAGCTATTTCTTATTGGTTATTATTATACCCGCGCTTTAGATTTAGTATTGACGACGTATATTATCTGTATGTTTGCATTAATCTTATTTTTGTGCCCTTTATCAATAAATACTTTTAAAAATAGTTCCATCAGACTTCAACGGACCTCTCTATCTTTGCTGGTAAGTGATCCAGTTACGGGATTTCGTAACAAAGTTGGGGTTCTCGTCTCTGAATTTGACACCAAGTTGGGAAGCCAGTGAATCGGGATTGTAAGTCCAAAATTTGGATCTGGTTACGCGGGTAGCCAGACGGGAAACCAGCAAAGATGGACGTGGGTGAATTTATAGAAAACCCGACTCTGGAGGCGGCCTCCAAATCGGGCTTGATAAAATTGGCGAAGGAGTTAAATCTCACAAGGGTGAGGTTGTCAATGAAAAAGCGGGAGGTTCGAAGGGCAATAACTCAGTATTATATTGGGAAGAATGTATTTATAGATGAGGTATTGGAAAATATCCCTGAAGAGGCACCTGCTAGTGGGACGGCTCAGTTAGAGTTGGAAAAATTAAAGTTGGAACATGCAATTAAGTTAAAGCAGCTGGAGGCAGCCGAGAGAGAGAAAGAGAGAGAAAGGGCTGAGAGAGAGAAAGAGAGGGAAAGGGCCGAGAGAGAGAAAGAGAGGGAAAGGGCCGAGAGAGAGAAAGAGAGGGAAAGGACCAAGAGAGAGAAAGAGAGGGAGCATGCGCTCCAGCTGAAGGATTTAGAGGAGAAATGAGAACATGAAATTCAGTTAAAACAGCTGGAAGCAGCTGAGAAAGAGAAACAGAGGAAACATGACTTAGAGATGAAGTTACGGCAGGAGCCACGAGTTCCGGGGTCAGACGGAGAGGAGCAGTTCAATGCTAGTCGAGAGTTGAGGCTAGTACCTCTGTTCGAGGAGACGGATGTTGATAGTTATTTCTTGCTTTTTGAAAAGGTGGCAGTGAGTCAGAAGTGGCCCAGAGGTCAGTGGTTGGTGCTGTTACAAAGTGTGTTAAAGGGGAAGGCACAGCTTGCATATACGGCATTGGCCATGGAGGAGGAAGAGGAGGAGAGTTATGACAAAGTAAAGGCGGCCATTCTCCGGAGTTATGAGCTAGTACCTGAGGCGTATAGACAAAAGTTTAGAAATTTAAAGAAAGGGTGGAATCAGACGTATACCAAGTTTGCCTATGAGAAGGGTGTGCTCTTGGACCGGTGGTGCGCCATAGAGATAGTGGCAGAGGATTATGGGCGTCTCAGGGAGTTAATTCTGATTGAGGAATTTAAAGGTTGTGTTTCGGAGGATATCCGGACATATTTGAATGAGAAGCTGCATAAGTCCATCTCGGAATTTGCTGGGTTCACAGATGAATATACCCTAACCCACAAGACAAAGTTTTCCTCGAATAAAAGTTCCCAGAGAGACCGTGGGAACGATCAAGAAAGTCCGCCGGCTGAGGCAGAGGTCCCGCTGGGAGCTAGTGGTAAGGTTGAGGGGAAAAGGCCAGAAGGCCAGAGATTTCCGGGCTTGACCTGTTTTAATTGTGGAAGGGGGAGGCATATTGCATCTCGGAGCTTTGCTCCGAGGAAAGAGACAGGAAAAGGGAAAGCAGCAGTCCCTATCAGATGTGCCATGGTAATCAGTAAATCGACAAGAGAGCCCCGGGTAGACAGAGTATGAGAAGGGTCTGAGACTTGTCTGTCACACGGAACCGTGTCTGTGAGGGAGAGGGACACACCAGTTCCAGTACAGATCTGGAAAGACACGAGGGCTGAGCTGTCACTGATCAGCAGTAAGGTGCTAGATTTTGGTCCCCAGACGGGAGAGGTAGCCCTGAGAGGCATAGGCAAATGGACCGAAGTGGTTCCCTTGCATAGGGTCATTCTGAATTGTGAGCTGGTGTCTGGACCAGTGGAATTGGGGGTACTGCCAGAGTTGCCGGGGGAAGGCGTGGACGTCCTTCTGGGTAACGACTTAGCGGGTGGAAAGGTGGGTGCAGCCGTGAAGCTGACAACCAAGCCTGTGAGGGTTGAGGCCTCGCCCCTAGATTCCAAGATCTATCCCGCATGCACGGTCACTCGCAGCCTGCTGAGAGAGGCAGCTGAGAACAGGAGCTGTTTAAATCCGACCAGTTTTGATTTGGCCGAGACGTTTCTACCGACCCTGTACCATGAGGGTTTAGAGGGTGGTAAAGCGAAGAGTAGTAAGGTGAAAGAGGGTAAGGAAGCGGAGGTAGACCTGCCCTTAGCGAGGAGAAAGGTCCAAGAGGCAGGAAATAAAGATGAGGAACCGTTAGAGCGGTTAAGAGGTCCAGAGTTGGACAGGGATGATCTGTCTGGTTTGGCAGAACTGTTTGAAGAAGTTGAAAATTTTAAAGGTGTTCCCGATAATGAAATGAGGGCAGTCCTAGATGAAAAGGGTGCCCTTGCCTTGAAGAAGTCTGCTGGGTTGGCAGATGAGGTTGTTTCAGCCCGCGGGGTTGAGTTTACTCTGGAAGGGAGTTGCCCAGAGAGTAACTGGGAGGATCGGGGGAACTTAGAATTTGAAAAGCGTATGGGTATTGAAAGCCTAGAAGAGGCCAATGTCCCGTTTGAGTGTGTCCAAGATGGGGATGCACGTGGTACTGAACCTAGTAACGGAGCTCAGAAAAATTCTGAGGTATTTGATTCAGTGGAACGAGACGGCCATCCTGGTGGGTCAGATAGACTTGGTTCAGTGAAAAAAGGGTTAACCTTGGTAATAGTGGGAAGTGAGAGTTCCCAGGTGTTTGTGCTCAAAGGTGTTTTCAAAGTTAATGCAGAGTTCAAAAATGGGGAGATTAAATATTATCATTGAAGGAAACGGGAAATCTGTAGTTCCCAAATCGAATGAAGAAATTTTAAACCCTGCCGATCGTTTACCGATTAAGCCAGGGGATAACGGGGCCCCCCACACTATTGTTATCCCAGAGGGTGGTGTGAAGAGGCAGAATTTGAAATACTGTTTGAGCAAAGAGGTCGAACTGAAAACACATAGCCCGAAGGGTCCTGAAGAGAGGGCTGGCCACCTGTGTAAAATTAAAGAATTGGGTGGAAATTCAGAAGATGGTCTAAGTTTGGGACACGGTGTTGATAAAATAACTCCTATATCTCGCCACATTACCCAAGCTCCCCACGTGGGAACTCCCCGGAAAAGAGGCGACGGTTAAGGGGGACGCCATTTTTAAATAGCAAAGCCGGTTGTACAGGATTTCGACACAGCCTGTGAATAATAAAGACAAACCCTTGGAAGCCTGCCTGTTCAGTTTGAAAATGACTGAAAGATTAGTATTTACACAAACTTTTGTAGATGCACGTAAGCTAAGAGCACACCTCCTTAGTTTTGTTGCTGAAGAAAAAAAATAAGATAGGTGGTTATTAAATTGAAGTCTGATGCTACAAGATGTTAGTATGGCACACGATGTTAAGATATTAAAGAAAGTGACACTGTAATCGTTAACTGTTTAGATACTGAATTGAATGTATAACTGTATTACTCTGTAGAAAAAAAAAACTTTGGTGTTGTGTTAGATTCTAACGCCCTGTAAGACTCTGTATTATTTCGTTTTTTTCCGATGGTAAAAAACGCGCTGAAGAAAGGGGGTGTTACGTCCGTAGCCCCCTCCTTTGTGAGAATCACAAGATCACTGTTGGGTTGGGTCAAGGGGCCCAGGAAATGGGAGAAGAGCTGGCTTGTTTCCCCGGTGATGTAAAGCTACGGGACATGGCCATTGTCTCTTGGAGACCAATTTGTGGCTTGAGCTACTATACTACGTGAACGCCCTCAGGCAAAGTGGGCTGGTTGAGGGAGAGAGTGCACACCCCCAACCTGATTGACATCTACGACCCTGCGAGTCAGGATAAAAGAGGGTCTGGAGGAACAGTCCCTCAGACGCACCAGAAGAAACGTTAAGCGACCACGTAACAGCAGACGGTCATCGGAAACCAAGCCACGTGCGTTCAGTTCCGTGGCTGGAACCACAGAGAACAGCTTTTAGCTAACAACGGGGGAATCTGCTCCCCTGACCCAACGGACTGGCATCATAAAAGACCTGGGCAAGTTTAAACCGCATCGCTCATAAACCCAACAATGCTGCAACTTGAACGAACTGATAGTGACTGTTATCTTTCCATCAGACAATACATTATCCCCTAGACAATGATAGAGCTATTTCTTATTGGTTATTATTATACCTGTGCTTTAGATTTAGTATTGACTACATATATTATCTGTATGTTTGCATTAATCTTATTTTTGTGCCCTTTATCAATAAATACTTTTAAAAATAGTTCCATCAGACTTCAACGGACCTCTCTGTCTTTGCTGGTAAGTGATCCAGTTACGGGATTTCGTAACATGACTCAGCAATAGTTAGGTGTGTAAAGGGAGGACGGGAGGACTTTGGTGCAAGCTGAATCATCTGCAGCTCAGCATCAGAAAGGCAAAGGAGATGGTGATGGACTTTAGGAAGACTAAACCTGCACTGCTCCCGGTTGCTATTAATGGTGAGGATGTGGATATGGTGAAGACCTACAAGTAGCCGGGGGTGTACCTAGATGACAGATTTCAGTAGATCACCAACATAGAGGCCGTGTACAAGAAGGGACAGAGTCACCTCTAACTCCTGAGGAGACTGAGGCCCTTTGGAGTATGCAGGCCTCTTCTTCACATGTTCTACAAGTTTGCTGTCCCCTGTACAATCTTCTATGCAGTGGTGTGCTGGGGCAATGGCATCAACACAGGTGATATCAACAGGCTCAATAAACTGATTAGAAAGGCTGGCTCTGTTACAGGAGTCAAACTGGACGCCCTGGAGGCTGTGGCAGAACAAAGGACCCTACAGAAAATCCTGGCAGTTCTGGGCAATGTTTCTCACCCTCTACATGCCACCTTGATTAAACAGAGGAACACTTTTAGTAATAGATTAAGACCACTGCCCAGCTCCAAAGAGTGCTATATGAGGTCATTCTTACTTTCGGCCATTAGCCTCTATAATGAGTCAACCTATAGCCAGGGAAGTGATGACCCCCCCCCCCCCCATTGTTAAACTATTTGAGGTAACACTTGTTTACTTTTCTTTGTTACTTCTTTTTTATATATATATACACACACGCACACACACACGCACGCACACACACACACACACACACACACACACACACACACACACACACACACACACACGCACACGTAATGCTACTGTGACACTAATTTCCCTGGGGATCAATGAAGTATGTATCTATCTAACAACACACCTATAGAAGTTTTTGTCCAAGTTTTAGATGCCATGCTGAGTCTTCGCAGACCCCTAAGAAAGTAGGGGCACTTCAGTGCTTTCTTGCACTTACATGCTGGACCCTGGATAAGTTTTCCGAAATAATAACACCAAGGAATTTAAAGTTGCTAAACCTCTCCACCTGTGGGGAATGGACTCACGGATTTCTAGTTTCCTTCTCCTGAAATCAACAATCAGCTCCTTGGGCTTGCTGACTTTGAGTAAGAATTTGTTGTTATGACACCCCTCCGCCAGTGGTTACAACAACTAGAATGATCAGTTAAGTTCAAAGTAAATTTGTTAACAAAGCACATACAGTATGAGACCATATACTACTCTGAGATTCATTTTCTTACAGGCATTCAACAGTAGAACAAATAAATACAACAGGATCAAAGAAAAACTATATACAAAGACTGATAGACAAGCAATGTGCAAATACATAAATAAATAATACTGAGACACGAGAGTAGAGTCCTCGAAAGTGAGGCATTAGGTTGTGAAGCTGAGTGAAATTATCCACACTGGTTCAGGGGGCTGATGGTTGAAGATAATAACACTCAGGTTGGAGGAGCAACACCTTATATTCCATCTGGGTAGTCTCCAACCTAATTGCCATGAACATCGATTTCTCAAACTTCTGGTAATTTTCCACACACCCCCCACCCCTTCACCATTCACCATTCCCATTTCCCTCTCTCTCCGTATCTCTCATCACCTCCCTCTGGGGCTCCTCCGCTTTTGCTTTCTTCCGTGGCCTTCTGTCCTCTCCTATCAGAATCCCCCTCCTCCAGCCCTGTATCTCTTTCACCAATCAACTTCCCAACTTTTCACTTTCACCCCTCCCTTCCCTCCTGGTTTCACCTCTCATCTTGTGTTTCTTCCTCCCCTCTCCCACCTTCTAACTCTGACTCCTCATCTTTTTTCAAGTCTTGCTGAAGGGCCTCGGCCTGAAACGTCGACTGTACTCTTTGCCTGCTGAGTTCCTCCAGCATTCTGTGTGTGTTGCTTGGATTTCTCTATTTCTTCTGAAATCATAACCAGGAATCCTAACAATTTTTAGTTCCCTAACCCAAAACCACAACTCCCTTATAGTAACCATGACGTGTTCTTCCGTAGTTATTAATAGTTCTTGTGCTGCAGTGTTTAAAATGCTTCATGTGTTCACATCCATACCAGCAGCTGTAGTAGTATGATCACTCCAGTCAAGAGTGATGTTCTCCTATTGGTAGATCTTCAGGCACTTATTCTGGGATTTTAGGGCAAATTCCCTTCATGGGAATATCAGTGTGTGACTGTTTAACGCGGGGAGGCTGCTATACAGGTGGCCACTCCTTGAGTCCCTTGACATGGGGGGCAAGGTGACTGGAAAACCTTCACTGCTGCAGCCTTCCTCTGCCTTCAGTGATGCGTCCTCTTTTTGACTGGGACTTCCCCCTTGACCTTACCACTATGGGTGACCCTACAAGGATTTAAGCATCAGATCGCTAAACTCCAGACGGCATTGCTCTCAGGATCTCGGGAGTATGTTAACTACTTTAATCTTCCTACCATTGTCCTCACTGTTCTTAATTGCTGGTTATGCAAAACATCCCAGAGGATGGTAAAGGCGAGATGTGTGTATGGCCTCCGTCGGTCGTGGTCGGCCACGGGTACTGCACCCCTGGTAGTCACTGGCTTGTCGAGCAGTGTTGACTGTGGCTATTGAGGCCGATCCTGGAACGGCAGGCTCTGCCACAGTTGCTGCATGTGTAGGGCGTCGTGGAATTGTTGTGAGCATAGAGAAATCAATAAAATCTGGAACACGAGAGAACAACATACTTTATACAAAGGGGGTAACAATAAAACTGCAGATTTCTTCCTGTTCTTTCCTAAATTTATCCATACACACATTGTGTTATAAAAAGATGCTTTTGTTTTTTTCCTGTTTGTTTGCCTGTATCATATACCATATCACTTTTAATTGGCTGGCAAGATAGGTAGACACTTGAAACAGGAAAACTACAAAATGCACAATTCATCTGCATAATCTTCTGAAGAAATGTCTTTCTTTCCTTTGATTGTTTACAATGTTTCTGAAGTCACCATATCCCTTAAAATATTCGAGGAAGTACACAGTTAAAGAGTGTTGATAATGCCTTTATTCCTCTCAACAGAATCATCATTAGACCAGCCAGGAGTTTGCGACACGCATGCCAATATTATCTTGAGTACAGCTCCCTCTGTTGGATTCATAAACAATTAGAACACATGGGGTAGTGTGTGTTAGGCAAGTTTGAGCAGATCAGGCCATTCAGTCCCTCAGACATGATTTGCCTTCAATATGATCTTAACTAGTCTTTTGCCTCAACACCATTTTCCTGGCCATATCTCTAGATTTCACCAAGAAAAGTTCACCTCCGTTTTGAACAAATTAAGTGGCCATTGGCTTCCAGGTTAGAGAATTCTGACAAATAAGTGGGTAACAGTCTGGAGAGGGAATGGCAGGAGAGGCTGTACGCCTTGACAATAAGTCCTCCTGCTTGAGTACTGTTAGGGGGGGACAGCCTACCTGGGGGAAGGAACAGTGGCCATGCCTCTGGCACAGAGTCCAGCCCTGTGGCTCAGAAGGGTAGGGAAAGGAAGAGGAAGGCAGCAGTGATAGGGGACTCTATAGTTAGAGGGTCAGACAGGCAATGCTGTGGATGCAGGAAAGAAACACAGATGGTAGTTTGCCTCCCAAGTGCCAGGGTCCAGGATGTTTCTGATCGTGTTCAAGATATCCTGCAGTGGGAGGGAGGACAGCCAGAGGTCGTGGTGCATATTGGTACCAATGACATAGATAGGAAAAGGGAGGAGGTCCAAAAAAGACTACAGGGAGTTAGGAAAGAAGTTGAGAAGCAGGACCACAAAGGTAGTAATCTCAGGATTACTTTCTGTGCCACACGACAGTGAGTATAGCAATAGAGTGATAAATGCGTGGCTGAGGAAATGGAGCAGGGAGCAGGGATTCAGATTTCTGGATCACCGGGACCTCTTTTGGGGCAGGAGTACACTTGACGGGTTGCACTTGAATCCAAGGGGGACCTATATCCTGGCAGGGAGATTTGCTAAGGCTACCGAGGAGAGTTTAAAATAGAATTGCTGGGGGGTGGGAACCAAACTGAAGAGACGGAGGAAGAGGCAGTTGACTCACAGATAGAGAAAGCTTGGAGACAGTGCAAGAGGGAGAATAGGCAGGTGATAGAGAAGAAACGCACACAGACTGATGGTTTGAGATGTGTCTATTTTATATATAGGCAAATGTTAGTCTCGAGAGACCATGGATTTGTGCGTTGGAAAGTTTCCAGGGCACAGGCCTGGGCAGGGTTGTCTGGGAGACCGGCAGTTGCCCATGCTGCAAGTCTCCCCTCTCCACACCACCGACATTGACCAAGGGAAGGGCAAGAGCCAATATAGCTTGGCACTGGTGTCGTCACAGAGCAATGTGTGGTTAAGTACCTTTCTCAAGGACACAACACGTTGCCTTAGCTGAGGCTCGAACTAGCGACCTTCAGATCACCAGTCCTACGCCTTAACCACTTGGCCACGCACCAACACTGTCTATTTTAATACAAGGAATATTATGAACAAAGCAGATGAGCTTAGAGTGTGGATCAGTACTTGGAGCTATGATGTTATGACTTGGATGGCTCAGGGACAGGAATGGTTACTTTGAGTAACAGGCTTTAGATGTTTCAGGAAGGACAGGGAGGGAGGCAAAAGAGGTGGGAGCATGGCAGTGTTGATCAGAGGTATCGTCATGGCTGCAGAAAAGGAGGAAGACATGGAGGGATTGTCTACAGAGTCCATGGGTGGGAGTTAGGAACAGGAAGGGATCAATAACTCTACTGGATGTTTTTTTATAGAACATTCAATAGTAAAAGGGACATTGAGTAGCAGATAAGGAAACAGATCCTGGAAAGGTGTAATAATAACAGTGTTGTCATGATGGGAGATTTTAATTTCCCAAATACCGATTTGCATGTCCCTAGAGCAAGGGGTTTAGATGGGGTGGAATTTGTTAGGTGTGTTCAGGCAGGTTTCCTGACAGAATATGTAGATAAGCCTACAAGAAGAGAGGCTGTACTTGATTTGTTATTGGGAAATGAACCTGGTCAGGTGTCAGATCTCTCAGTAGGAGAGTATTTTGGAGATAGTGATCATAATTCTATCTCCTTTACAATAGTATTGGAGAGGGTTAGGAACAGCCAAGTTAGAAAAGCATTTAATGGCAGTAGGGGGAATTATTAGGCATTCGGGCAGGAACTAGGAATCTTAAATTGGAAACAGATGTTCTCAGGGAAAGGTACAGAAGAAATGTAGCAAATGCTCGGGGGATATTTGTGTAGAGTTCTGCATAGGTACGTTCCAATGAAACGGGGAAGTTATGGTAGGGTGCAGGATCTGTGGCGTACAAAGGCTGTAATAAATCTAGTTAAGAAGAAAAGAAAAGCTTACGAAAGGTTCAGAGAGCTAGGTAATGTTAGAGATCTAGAAGATTACAAGGCTAACAGGAAGGAGCTTAAGAAGGAAGTTAGGAGAGCCAGAAGGGGCCATGAGAAGGCCTTGATGGGCAAGTACATGAAGAGCAAGAGGATAAGACATGAAAGAATAGGACCTATCAAGTGTGACAGTGAGAAAGTGTGTATGGAACTGGAGGAAATAACAGAGGTACTTTATGAATACTTTACTTCAGTATTCACTTTGGAAAAGGAGCTTGGTGATTGTAGTGAAGACTTGCAACAGACTGAAAAGCTTGAACATGTAGATATTAAGAAAGAGGATGTGCTGGAGCTTTTGAAAAACATCAAGTTGGATAAGTTGCTGGGGCCAGAAGAGATGTACCCCAGGCTACTGTGGGAGGCAAGGGAAGAGATTGCTGAGTCTCTAGTGATGATCTTTGCATCATCAATGGGGATGGGAGAGTTTCAGGAGGATTGGAGGGTTGCGGATGTTGTTCCCTTATTCAAGAAAGGGAATTAGCCCAGGAAATTATAGACCAGTGAGTCTTACTTCAGTGGTTGGTAAGTTGATGGAGAAGATCCTGAGAGGCAGCATGCATAAACATTTGGAGATGTATAACATGATTAGGAGTAGTCAGCATGGCTTTGTCAGCTTAGTCAGCAGGTCGTGCCTTACAAGCCTGGTTGAATTTTTGAAGATGTGACTAAACACATTGATGAAGGAAGAGCAGTAGATGTAGTGTATATGGATTTCAGCAAGGCATTTGATAAGGTACCCCATGTAAGGCTTAGAGAAAGTAAGGAGGCATGGGATCCAAGGGGAAATCGCTTTGTGGATCCTGAACTGGCTTGCCCAAGGGCAAAGAGTGATTGTAGATGGGTCATATTCTGCACGGAGACGGAGGTTGGTGACCAGTGGTGCCTCAGGAATCTGTTCTGGGGCCCTCACTCTTCATGATTTTTATAAATGAGGAAGTGGAGGGATGAGTTAGTAAATTTGCCAAAGTGTGAAGTGGTTCATTTTGGTAGGTCAAATGTGATGGCAGAAAACAGAGAGTGGGAATAAAGTGATCCTATTCTGTCTGTCTGCCGCTAACCAGTGGAGTTCCACAGGGGTCAGTGTTGGGACCGCTGCTTTTAACAATGTATGTCGATGATTTGGACTACCGTATTAATGGATTTGTGGCTAAATTTGCTGATGATGCAAAGATAGGTGAAGGAGCAGGTAGTGTTGAAACAGAGAGCCTGCAGAGAGACTTAGATAGTTTAGGGGAATGGGCAAAGAAGTGGTAAATGAAATACAATGTTGGAAAGTATATGGTCATGCACTTTGGTCGAAGAAATAAACAGGCAGACTATTATTTAGAAGGGGAGAGAATTCAAACTGAAGAGATGCAAAGAGACTTGGGAGTTCTTGTGCAAGATACTCTAAAGGTTAACCTCCAAGTTGTGTCGGTGGTGAAGAAGGGGAATGCAATGTTGGCATTCATCTCTAGAGTTATAGAATATAAGAGCAAGGATGTGATGTTGAGGCTCTATAAGGCACTCGTGAGATTAGACTTGGAGTATTGTGTGCTGTTTAGATCTTATTTTAGAAAGGATATACTGACATTGGAGAGGGTTCAGAGAAGATTCACAAGAATAATTCTGCAGCTCTTGGGCTGTATTCTCTGGCATTCAGGAGAATGAGGGGGTCTCTCATAGAAACATTCTAAATGTTAAAAGGCCTGAACAGATTAGATATGTCAAAGTTATTTCCCATGGTGTGGGAGTCTAGGACAAGAGGGAACAACTTCAGGACTGAAGAACGTCCATTTAGAACAGAGATGTAGAAAAATTACTTGAGTCAGAAGGTGGTAAATCTGTGGAATTTGTTGGCACGAGTGGCAGTGGAGGGCAAGTCATTGGGTGTATTTAAGGCAGAGATAGATAGGTTCTAGATTATCCAGGGCATCAAAGGGTATGGGGAGGAGGCAGGGGAGTGGGGACGACTGGAAGAATTGGATCAGTGCATGATTGAATGGTGGAGTAGACTTGATGGACTGAATGGCCTACTTTTGCTCCTACATATTATGGCCTTACAGGACTCTCTGAAGATGATAATTGAGAAACCTGGTTGAGGACCTGAACCTGAGGCCTGGAGCACCAAACTTGCCAATGATAGGACCCCAAACACCAGGCCAATCTGCATACCCGGGGGGTGTCACTGGCCCTCATGCCTCCTGCCCATACAGTACTCAGGTTGCAGAACAAGATTCACTGAGTTGGAGAAGCCTCCAGCCCTTGGCATCACTGGTCTGCTAGCCTGACATCTGAACAGTCCACGTTAAACACAGATTGTTGGTTTAGACTCTGGCCTGTCCTCTAATTCACCCACATCCCTGTCCCTAAATCTTAGCTTGACCCCTAACTCCCCTACTCCCCTCCCTGTTGCCAAAACCATCCCAATGAACCTAAAAAAACTAAAGCATCAACTGAATCTGAGCTGCTAGCTCGATGGAAACAGCAGATCGGTGCAATCCTGACTGTCTTAGTGACATTGTGGCTGGATTATGTTGTGCAGATTTGATCTCCTTATCTAGAAATGGTGTCGCTACCATAGAGGGAATTCAGTGAGTATTCACTAGTTCCAAGGATGCCAGGTCAGAATAGAGTCTGAGTAACCTATACTCTTGTTCAGAACAAGAGGAGATCTCATTGAGGATTATAAAAATCTTCCATGGCTGTTTCCTCTGTCCGAGGCATCTACAGAGGTCACAGTTTCAGACTAAGGACCAGGTGGTTAAGGAATAAGATGAGGAGACAGTTCTTTACTTGGTTGAATCTTTGAAATTCTCTCATTCAGAGGATTACAGAGGCTCAGTCAATGAGTTAATCTGAATCAGTGATTGAGTGCTTTCTCATTGATCAGGAAATCAGGTTTTATTGAATTGTGCTGGGAAACAGATTTGAGTTCAATTATCAACAGTGATCTTGATAGATGCAGAGCAGCCTCAGAGGAGAAGACCACCCAGCCATACTCCTGTTTCTTATGTTCTTGTAGATGATATTTATTGTTGTATACTAAATTGTGTTTTTTCTCAGTTTTTTATTTTTTCTGCATTATGCAGGAAATTTATTCTTTTTGTATGTGATGTTTGGTAAGTTCTATTGCCTAGAAATTTTAATGCATGCAATAGGGTGAGGCTGAATGGTCAATAATCTGCTGCACAAAATTCCAGTTGAAAATTAAATTGCAGCAGACTTGTTAGTTTTCACTCTTGTGTGTCATTACGTGATATTAGGGAGTGAGGCATCACAGCCAGCACTGTGTCATTGGGGATGGGAGAGAAGCAATGCGAGGACTGGTATATTGGAACTGCGATGGGGGTGAGGTTGATATTGAAGACCAGAAGCCAATGGGCCTTTAGAGGCAAGGAGACTGGAGTCAAAGTGGGGACTAGTTTGGAACAGCAGCAAAGGTAGGGGTATTTGGAAATGCAGCATATTGGAGGGATTAAAAGTTTGGAGGACTATCTAAGGAGTTGGGGGTGTATCTGTAAGTGAGAGGGAGAATGATGTTGATCACTAATTTATGTACAAGGCAGGCTTCCCAGACAAGCACTACCATCTTATTGCTAGATTTTCCCAGAAAAGGCCCAGGTTCGCTAAGGACAATGTGTCCATGCTCCTACTATCATCCAAAAATGAAATTTGCATGGTGAACAATGTCATTCCATATGCTCATGATGCTGACATTGCATCAAATCACAAGAGTGACTCATAACATTAAGTTCCTGGTTTAATGTTTGCACTGAAGTAAAATGTGTTATTCCACTTTAGTTGTGGAAATAAATCAATTTGTATTTATGATTAGCACCAGCATTATGATTTTCCTGACATATGCATGTATTTAGGAGTGATGAACAGTTAACAGATGGACTGCTTTTGAATAAGATTCTTCTGTCTCCCTGTGTATATTACTGATATCAAACGTGTTCAGCAGGTGCATGATTAAAATGAGTGACAGATTGTCAGATATTGTGATATACCAATGCTAAAAGAAAACTCTGCTTTGAGTTCTGTTCAGGTGAATGACTAAGAGAGAAAAATGACATGCTAAATCTAACATTTGACAACCTGCCATTAAAAATATAGCTGCTGATATGGTTATGTGATCTCAGTAAAGTTTTGCATATTGCAGTACAATACAGGAAGCAAAAACTATCTGACTCTGACCACAAGAAACATCAAACTTCATGAAGTTTACCATATTCACCCACACCCTAGAACTTACTGCTAATTCATTTCCGCATTTGGTTTTAGCGAGCCAGCAATCGTGTTTGCAGTGTGTTCCATTGCTGACATTTGAAGCCAGGTGAACGCAAAGCTATTGAGACAGAGCTTTATGCAAAATTGATTCTAAATCAATGTTTTGTAACGTGAGGTTACTGGAGCGTATGGCTACACAACCAAAGAGAACAGGACGTATCCAAAAGAAAAGGTAGCTATCCGAAATACAAACAAAATGCCAAAAATGCTCTTATGTTTTAAATCGAAAACTTTCTACTCATAACAACTGAAATAAATTTAAAGTTGCTGAGCGTACCATTTAGTAGGTTAATTAGTCATTGTAAATCGTCCTGTGATTTTGCTAGGATTGAATTGGGGCTTGCTAGACGGCAGGGTTCGAAAGGCCAGAAGGACCTATTCTGCGCTGTCTCGCAATAAGTACATAAATAATAAATAAAGAGGAAGCTGCTACATGAATAAAATAATCTGTTAAGACCATAAGACATAGAAGCAGAATTGGGCCATTTGGCCCATCGAGTGCTCCGCCCATCCATCATGGATGATCTTTTTTTCTCTCCTCCTCAACCCCAGTTCCTGGCCTTCTCCCCGTAACCTTTGATACCATGTCCAATGAAGAACCTATCAATCTCTGCCTTAAATACACCCAATCACCTGGTCTCCATAACCGCATGCGTCAACAAATTCTATAAGTTCACCACCCTTTGGTAAAAAGAAATTTCTCCGTGTTTAATTGGAGTAAGGGAAATTGTGAGGCTATCAGGCAGGAAATTGGAAGCTTAAACTGGGAACAGATGTTCTCAGGAAAAAGTACGGTAGAAATGTGCCAAATGTTCAGGGAATATTTGTGTGAAGTTCTGCACAGGTACATTCCAATGAGACAGGGAAGTTATGGTAGGGTACAGGAACCGTGGTGTACAAAGAAGCAAAGAAAAGCTTACGAAAGGTTCAGAGAGCTAGGAAATGTTAGAGATCTAGAAGATTTTAAGGCTAACAGGAAGGAGCTTAAAAAGTAAATTAGGAGAGCCAGAAGGAGCCATGAGAAGGCCTTGGTGGGCAGGATTAAGGAAAACCCCAAGGCATTCTACAAGTATGTGAAGAGCAAGAGGATAAGATGTGAAAGAATAGGACCAATCAAGTGTGACAGTGGGAAAGTGTGTATGGAACCAGAGGAAATAGCAGAGGTACTTAATGAATACCTTACTTCAGTATTCACTATGGAAAATGATCTTGGTGATTGTAGTGATGACTTGCATCAGACTGAAAAGCTTGAGCATGTAGATATTAAGAAAGAGGATGTGCTGAGGCTTTTGGAAAGCATCAAGTTGGATAAGTCGATGGGACCAGATGAGATGTACCCCAGGCTACTGTGGGAGGTGAGGGAGGAGATTGCTGAGCCTCTGGCGATGATCTTTGAATCATCAATGGGGACAGGAGAGATTCCAGAGGATTGGAGGGTTGCTGATGTTGATCCTTAATTCAAGAAAGGGGATGGAGATAGCCCAGGAAATTATAGACCAATGAGTCTTACTTCAGTGGTTGGTAAATTGATGGAGAAGATCCTGAGAGGCAGGATTTATGAATATTTGGAGAGGCATAATATGATTAGAAATAGTCAACATGGCTTTGTCAAAGGCAGCTTGCGCCTTACAAGCCTTATTGTATTTTTTGAGGATGCAACTATACTTATTGATGAAGGAAGAGCAGTAGATGTAGTGTGTATGGATTTCAGCAAGGCATTTGATAAGGTACCCCATGCAAGGCTTATTTAGAAAGTAAGGAAGTATGGGATCCAAGGGGACATTGCTTTGTGGATCCAGAACTGGCTTGCTCACAGAAGGCAAAGAGTGGTTGTAGACGGGTCATATTCTGCATGGAGGTCGGTGACCAGTGGGGTGCCTCAGGGATCTGTTCTGGGACCCTTACTCTTTGTGATTTTTATAAATGACCTGGATGAGGAAGTGGAGGGATGGGTTAGTAAGTTTGCTGATGACGCAAAGGTTGGAGGTGTTATGGATAGTGTGGAGGGCTGTAAGAGGTTACAGTGGGTCATTGATAGGATGCAAAACTGGGCTGAGAAGTGGCAGATGGAGTTCAACCCAGATAAGTGTGAAGTGGTTCATTTTGGTAGTTCAAATATGATGGCAGAATATACTATCAATGATAAGACTCTTGGCAGCGTGGAGGATCAGAGGGATCTTGGGGTCCGAGTCCATAGGACACTCAAAGCAGCTGCGCAGGTTGACTCTGTGGTTAAGAAGGCATACGGTGTATTGGCCTTTATCAATCGTGGAATTGAATTTAGGAGCCGAGGGGTAATGTTGCAGCTATATAGGACCCTGGCCAGATCCCAGTTGGAATGCTGTGCTCAGTTCTGGTCGCCTCACTACAGGAAGGATGTGGAAGCAATAGAAAGGCTGCAGAGGAGATTTACAAGGATGTTGCCTGGATTGGGGAGCATGCCTTATGAAAACAGGTTGAGTGAACTTGACCTTTTCTTCTTGGAGCGATGGACAATGAGAGGTGACCTGATAGAGGTGTATAAGATGATGAGAGGCATTGATCATGTGGATAGTCAGAGGCTTTTTCCCAGGGCTGAAATGGTTGCCTCAAGAGGACACAGGTTTAAGGTGCTGGGGAGTAGGTACAGAGGAGATGTCAGGGTAAGTTTTTTACTCAGAGAGTGGTGAGTGCGTGGAATGGGCTGCCGGCAACAGTGGTGTAGGTGGATACGATAGGGTCTTTTAAGAGACTTTTGGATAGGTAAATGGAGTTTAGAAAAATAGAGGGCTATGGGTAAGCCTAGTAATTTCTAAGGTAGGGACAAGTTCGGCACAACTTTCTGGGCCGAAGAGCCTGTATTGTGCTGTAGGTTTTCTGTTTTTCCATGTTTCTGTTTTGAAAGGGCGTCCCTCTATCCTGAGGCTGTGCCCTCTTGTCCTCGACTCTCCCACCATGGGAAACTGTCATAAGGTGGGCGTTGAGAGCGGTCCCGAATGTAGGACACAGACACTGAAATACTAGGGACAGGACTAGGTGAGTCAAGAAAGCAAGGGAAGTGGGGAAGAAACAACGCTGGACAAGACACATGCCCTGGACGAGACTAGGAGACAGGGCGTGGGCTAGGACTAGACTAGGAAAGCGGGTCCTGGACAAGGAAATAGGAACTTGGAACCTGGACAAGGACTCCAAGCCAGAGACTGGACAGGGACCCGGAACCTGGGTCTTGACTTGGGCTCGGACTCCGGATCCAGGCGAGGACAAGACGTGGCAAGGCAACAGGACTGGATGTGGGGGCAGGACACGTTACTCCAGTGCTGGATGAGGACATGAAGCCCAGACTTAGACTTGGGAGACTGGAACACAGATCCTCAGTCTTGGCAGACAGGAACGCGGAACACGGAGCCGGGACCCCTCCTTGGGAACAGGACGTAGGGCCAGGACTCATACACAGAAAGCTGAACATGACAAGACAGTTCCCAACACAAGGTAGCGGCAAATGGCCGGACCAAGGTGAGGATATAAAGAGACAGTTCCAAACAACGAAAGACAGTTCCTTATCTGGACACAGCAAGGCTCCCGTCTTGCTCCAGCGGTAGAACTTGACAGCGAGAATAGGTGAGGACGCAGGCAAGAGGGCAGCAGGCGAGGCTCCAGGCAAGGGCTACAGAAAGAAGGGGAAGGGAAGGGAACAGTCCAGCCTCAGGGTAACAGCAAAGACGGCATATCTTACCCAACAGAGACAAGGACAGGAAGGGACAGATCTAATCGCAGGGTAACAGCAAAGATGGCCTGACTTACCCCTGTTACGTACCCCGTAACTGGGTGTCTAACCAGCAAAGAAAGAAGAATCCGTTGGAATCTGGTGGTACCAAACTAAAGTTGTTTTTTAAAAAAATAAGCAAAACCATATCAATAATGCAAATATACATATAACACAAGGTAGCAGTAATAAACCTAAAAGTGTAGGAATAATAATGAGCAATAATAAACAAGCTCTATCGATGTCTAGGCGTAAATAAATTGTCATAGAATATAAAGTTCAGTTCAGTTCATGAGTGCTGATGTAGTTATGGTTGTTGTATCATAATCGTTGGAGAGAGAGAGAGAGAGAGAGAGAGAGATGTAACAGCTACTGCAGCCAAACCTTCCTTTGCTTTCTTAATCCGTTGTATCTTTGTGGTCATTCAGTTATGACCTCTCTGTCCTTCTGCTAGACTGTTCTTCTGTGGTGGACTTGTCACTATGGCATGAGTGAACACACACACAAGTCCCCCACCGGCCCTGCTTTTACACTGATTGTCTTAATGACCAACCTCCATTTTCGGTCTTCGAAGCCCCCACCTTCCTTGTGGGTTCCAACACTCAGTCAGTGTCCACTGGCGTGTCTGGAGGGTGTCTCTCCATACCTGCCTTTTATCCCTACTCACAGTGTTATGAACCCCGTAACTGGGTGTCTTACCAGCAAAGATAGAGAGGTCCATTGAAGTCTGATGATACTATTTTTCACAGTATTTATTAGTAAAAATACACAAAAATAATATCAATGCAAATATACAAATAATATAAGTCATCAATACTAAACCTAAAAGTGCGGGTATAATAATAATCAATAAGAAATAAGCTCTATCGTTGTCTAGAGGATAATGAATTGTCCAATGGAAATATAAAATTCAGTTCAGTTCATGCAGGCTGTGGTAGTTGTTGATCGCTGTGTTGCAATTGTTAGAGAGAGGGAGAGAGAGAGAGTGAGAGTAACTTTCCGAGTTTCCTTTTACGATCTTGATCCGTCTCCGTCCTTTAGCTAGACAGTTCTGTGGTGGACTTGTTACCCAGGCAAGGGTGGACACACACACACTCCCCCACCGGTCTCGTAGCGTCTCTCCTGGTGCGTCTGAGGGGTGTTCCCCAGACCCGACTTTTATCCCCACTCACGGGGTCTCAGGTGTCAATCAGGTTGGGATGATGCAATCCCTCAACCAGACCACTCTGGTTGCCCCCTGAGGGGTTTCAATGAATGGAACAGTACTCAATACACAATTCCTTCTCCAAGAGACAATAGCAGTAATCTCTCTCTTTGTCAATAGGAGACATTCCAGCCTGTGCTGTGCCTCTCTCTCATAAATTTGTATGAGCTGTGTATCTCTCTCATTTCCTGGGTATCAGACCCGAAATAATAGCAATTTTATGACTCTCAAAAAGGGGGGGGGGCGACTTGGCACCCTTCTGCCCATCAGAGTTGCTCCTCATTCGTAACACCCCCATCCTTCTAAGAATTTATACCACAGGGAAAAATTAACTAATACAGAGTCTTACAGAATTTCGGAATCTAACACAATACAAAAGAGTTTTTAACTACAGAGTAATACAGTTATACATTCAGCTTAGCATCTAAACGTCTAGCGATTACATTGTCACTTCCTTTAATATCTTAATATCATGTACCTTAATAAATTCCTGTAGCATCAGACTCCAATTTAATAAGCACCTATTTTTATTCCTTTTCTTCAGCAAAACAAACTAAAGAGTTGTGATCCTAGCTGAAGTGTATATTACAAAATGTGAACCAATACAGGTGTGATTATTCTGTAGTACATTACCAAAGTTTATGCAAATACTAATCTTTATTTTACTTTTAAACTCAACAGTCAATCTTCCATGGTGTTGTCTTTATTATTTACATGCTTTGTCGAAATCCCTTAAAACCAGATTCTGTTATTTAAAGTGGCATTTTTTCAACCTTTGCCCCTTTTCCACTTAACTCTCACGTGGTTAGCTTGCTCAACAATGTGGAATAGGCTTTCGCATACTCCTTTCATAGGAGTTATTTTATCAACAATGTTTTTCAAACTTAGCCCATCTTCTGAACTTCCACACAATTCTTTATTTTTAAGCAAGTCATTAGTTTTATCTTCAGGACCCTTCATTCTATTAGTTTTCAGGTTAACATCTGCCAGTGATCCCTCTTTGTCCAAACAACATTTCAAATTCTGCCTCTTCACAGCACACCCTTGAATAACATTAGCGAGTGGGGTACCTTTACATTCCAAATCAAACTGTAATTGATTCACAGGCACCTTGTTAACAAGCCATTGTTCCTTCAGCCTGGTTACTGCTTCTGACACCAATCCAGACTTTAAATTTTCTTTAGTCAATTTAAGAACTACACTTTTCCCTTCTCCTTCAATAATAATATCCACATCACCACCTTTTATCTCCTCACTAACTTTTAACTCACCTTCTAACACAAACAACTGGGAATTCTCACTTCTCACTAGTCCCTTTCTTCACTGAACCAAGTCCATCTGACCCAAAAGGATTGCATCCCTTTTCAATTAAATCAGATACCTCAGACTTTTCCTGAGTTTCATTACTAGGTTCTGTACCACGTGCATCCACATCTTGAGCACACTCAGATGGGACATCTGTCTCTTCCAGGTTTTCAATACCCATCCCCTTTTCAAATTCTAAGTTCCCCTGATCCTCCCAGTTACTCTCTGGGCAACTCCCTTCCAGAGTAAACTCAACACTGTGGGCTGAAACAACCTCATCTGCCAACCCAGCAGACTCCTTCACAGTAATGGCATCCTTTCCATCTAGGACTGCCCTCATTTCATCATCGGGAACACATTTAAATTCAACTTCTTCAAACAGTTCTGTCAAGCCAGACAGATCATCCATGTCCAACCCTGGACCTTCTAACAGCCTTATCTGTTTCTCATTTTCACTCCGTGCCTCTATAAATTTCCTCCTGGCTAAGGGTAGGTCTACCTCCTCTTCTTTACTCTCTTTCACCTCCCTATTCTCCATTTTACCACCCTCAAACCCCTCTTGGTACAGAGTCGGTAAAAACGTCTCAGCCAAATCCACACAGGACTCATTTAAACTGGTCTCTTTCTCAGCTGTCTTTCTCGACATGCTGCGAGTGATCGCGCATACAGGATAGATCTTGGAACTTAGGGGCAGGACCTCAACACTTACAGGCTTGCTCGTCAGCTTCATTGCTGACCAAACCTCACCACTGGCTAAATCATTACCAAGAAGGATGTCCACACCTTCTCTGGGGAATTCTGATCGCACTCCTATTTCAACTGGTCCAGATACCAGATCACAATTTATAATAATCCTATGCAAAGGTACAGCTTCTGTCCCTTTTCCTATGCCTCTCAAAGCTACCTCTCCAGTCTCAGGACCAAAATCTAGCACCTTACCGAGAATCAATGACTGCTCAGCTCCAGTATCTCTCGAGATCTGCACTGGAACTGGTGTTTCACCCTCCTTCACAGACACGGTCCCTTCTGAAATAAATTTCTCACACCCCTCTCATATTCTATCTACCTGGGGCTTTCTCATCGATTTGCTGATTGACACAATACACCCTGTAGGGACTGCTGCGTTCCCTTTTCCTGTCTCCTTAGATGCAATATGACCCACCTTTCCACAATTAAAACAGGTCAAGCCAGGAACCCTCCTGCTGTCTTGCCTTTCTTCCTCCTTACTCTTACCACTAGCTCCCAGCTGAAATTCTGCCTCAGCTGGCGGGCTTTCTCTACCATCCCTACGGTCTTTCTGGTAACTCTTCGTCGAGGAAAACCTTGTCTTGTGGGTTAGGGCATATTCATCTGCGAACCTGGCAAATTCGAATATGGACTTATTCAGCTTCTCTTTCAAATACATCCGGATATCCTCCGAAACACAACCTTTAAATTCCTCAATCAGAATTAACTCTCTGAAACACCGAAAATCCTCCTCCACCCTTTCTGCCACACACCAACGGTCCAAGAGCACACCCTTCTCATAGGCAAACTCTGCATATGTCTGATTGCACACTTTCTTTAAATCTCTGAACTTTTGTCTATATGCCTCAGGTACCAACTCGTAGGCCCGAAGAATGGCCTGTTTTACTTCCTCGTAATTCTCAGACTCCTTCATAAACAACGCCACATATGCCCGTTTTGCCTTCCCTTTTTAACACACTTTGTAGCAACGCCACCCACTGATCTCTGGGCCACTTCTGATTCACTGCCACCTTTTCAAAATGCAAGAAATAACTATCAACATCCGTTTCCTTGAACGGAGGTACTAACCTAAACTCCCTACTAACATAAAACCTCTCGGTCTGCCCCTTGGACCCTTCTCTCTTGCTTTAACTTCTCCATGTCCAGCTCATGCTGCCTCTGTTTCTCCTTCTCCCTTTCCTCTGCTTCCAGCTCTTTTAACCTAATTTCATGCTCCCTCTGCTTTTCAGCTCTTTCCTTCTCCTTTTCAGCTGCTTCCAGCTGTTTTAACCTAATTTCATGCACTCTCTTTGCCTCTAACTCCTTTAGCTGGGGCTCATACTCCCTTTTCTTCTGTTCCAACCTTAATTTTTCCAACTCTAACTGAACCATCCCACTAGCTGGTACCTTTTCAGGGGTAGGTTCCACTACCTCAGCCAAAAACACCTCCTTATTAACATAGTACTGAGCTATGGCCCTCTGTATCTCCCACTTTTTCATTGACGACTTCACCTCTGTGAGTTTTAATCTTATCGCAATATTTACCAAGTCCGACTTTGTGGCCTCCACTAGCGCCTCCGGAGTCGGGTTTTTTGTAAATTCGTCTACCTCCATCTTTGCTGGTTTCTTGTCTGGTTACCTGTGCAACCAGATCCAAGTCTGGACTTAAAAGCCCGATTCCCTGGCCTTCCAATTTGGTATCAAATCTTAATAGACAATAGGTGCAGAAGTAGACCATTCGGCCCTTCAAGCCTGCACCGCCATTTTGAAATCATGGCTGATCAACTACTATCAATACCCAGTTCCTGCCTTGTCCCCATATCCCTTGATTCCCCTATCCATAAGATACCTATCTAGCTCCTTCTTGAAAGCATCCAGAGAATTGGCCTCCACTACCTTCTGAGGCAGTGCATTCCAGACCCCCACAACTCTCTAGGAGAAGAAGTTCTTCCTTAACTCTGTCCTAAATGACCTACCCCTTATTCTCAAACCATGCCCTCTGGTACTGGACTCTCCCAGCATCTGGAACATATTTCCTGCCTCTATCTTGTCCAATCCCTTAATAGCCTTATATGTTTCAATCAGATCCCCTCTCAATCTCCTTAATTCCAGCGTGTACAAGCCCAGTCTCTCTAACCTCTCTGCGTAAGACAGTCCAGACATCCCAGGAATTAACCTCGTGAATCTACGCTACACTTCCTCTACAGCCAGGATGTCCTTCCTTAACCCTGGAGACCAAAACTGTACACAATACTCCAGGTGTGGTCTTACCAGGGCTCTGTACAAATGCAAGAAGATTTCCTTGCTCTTGTACTCAGTTCCCTTTGTAATAAAGGCCAACATTCCATTAGCCTTCTTCACTGCCTGTTGCATTTGCTCATTCACCTTCAGAGACGAGGCCCCAAGTTGTTACGAACCCTGTAACTGGGTGTCTTACCAGCAAAGATAGGAGTATCCGTTGAAGTCTGATGATACTATTTTTAACAGTATTTATTAGTAAAAATACACAAAAGTAATATCAATGCAAATATACAGATAATATACGTCATCAATACTAAACCTATAAGTGCGGGTATAATAATAATCAATAAGAAATAAGCTCTATCGTTGTCTAGGGGATAATGAATTGTCCGATGGAAATATAAAGTTCAGTTCAGTTCATGCAGGCTGCGGTAGTTGTTGATCACTGTGTTGCAATTGTTGAAGAGAGAGAGAGAGAGAGAGAGAGAGTGAGAGTAACTTGCCGACTTTCCTTTTACGATCTTGATCCGTCTCCGTCCTTTAGCTAGACAGTTCTGTGGAGGACTCGTCACCCAGGCAAGGGTGGACACACACACACTCCCCCACCGGTCTCGTAGCGTCTCTCCTGGTGCGTCTGAGGGGTGTTCCCCAGACCCGACTTTTATCCTCACTCACGGGGTCTCAGGTGTCAATCAGGTTGGGATGATGCAATCCCTCAACCAGACCACTCTGGTTGCCCCCTGAGGGGTTTCATTGAATAGTAGAGTACTTAATACACAATTCCTTCTCCAAGAGACAATAGCAGTAATCTCTCTCTTTGTCAATAGGAGACATTCCAGCCTGTGCTGTGCCTCTCTCTCATAAATTTGTATGAGCTGTTTATTTCTCTCATTTCCTGGGTATCAGACCCGAAATAATAGCAATTTTGCGATTCTCAAAAAGGGGGGGGGGGCAACTTTGCACCCTTCTGCCCCTCAGAGTTGCTCCTCATTCGTAACAACGGGGACTCAGCTATCAATCAATTTTGAATGACTGTGTCTATCAAATAAGGCCACTCCTTCAGTCCACTGAGGAATGTTTATGAGCAAACTATTGTCCTTGCAGTGAAACAGTAAATAATTCAAAAGGGAGTCACAATACGGTTGATCAGCAATTTCCCCCTCTCTCTTATCTGTCGCAGATGTTCTTGCCTGTTTTTCGTCTCTTTCTCATGGTCGGCATAGCAACAGTAATAGTTCGTGGTTCTCAGGAGGGGGTGGTTAACTCTTCACCCCATTGTCCATCAGATCTGTTCATCACTCATAACACTTGTAACAAGTTAATCTTTGAAAACTTTTCTCTACCTGCTAAAGATGCAAAAATATCTTCTATTCATTGCTGGGGATACTGCACAGTACACAGCGCTGGGTTGATGCTCACTTTGAAATCCCCACATATGCGGATGGCTCTGACCTTCCCTTTCTTGGTCACTTGGACAATGAACATGACCCAATCGCTCCACTTGACCTAGGAGAGATTTCCAGATGCCTCCAACTCTGAAGTTCGGCATCCCCTTTTGGACACTGTGCGTAAGACTCTGGGCGTGCTCAATGGAATCTTGGTGTTGCTGCTTCATTCGATTCAATTCTGGTCTTCACGCCTTTGAGTTTACCAATCCCTTCTCAAACACCTTCTCGTTAGCATTAAGCAGCTGACAGTCTCTGGTTAGTGCTATACCGTTGAGGCTGCAGTTGCCTGTTGATGACACAATGAGAGCTTTGATGGTGTGTCAGTCCCGTTGGATTTGTCTCAACCATTTACATCCAAAAAGTACTGGCCCTCCACTTTTCATCACATAAAGCTCGAACTGCTGTGTTTGACCTCCATGGATCACTTCCATTTCATTTTGCTCTTGGGAATCACTTTTTTACCTGTGTAGGTCTTTAGCATCAATGATGGTCCTATATGACTATAGATGGAGTTAAGACAGTATGTGCCAAAATGGCATACCAATAGGAAAGTGACTGATGCAATCAGTGCAAATGGGTTAATTCAGTAATGTTGGCAATTAACTGTACCGATTTGAAGTTTAATTTATTTTCACTTCTGATTATAACATACTGCAAGACCTTCTGAAACTTGTGACTGAGGGCAATTAAAAACTCAACAATTCTACTTCCTCCAGACTAACGAACTGACCGTTTTTCTCACTCGATGTGAAACAACTCCTTATTAGATAACTGTCAATTTTTTGAAGATGAAACTGTACACATTTGTTTTCTTTTGGACCAGCAGAGCTATATTCCATGTGGAAGTTTCAAATGAGAAAAATGTCTTTACTGACAATACGATGATTGTGCAATGAAAAGAAGGGGAGATTAGCAGGCAGAGCTTCTGAAGAGCCTCTTAAGATTTCCAATTAAAACCATGTTCTAAGCAAGTCTGTTTTAGTTTCTTGATAGTTCACTAGTTCTAACATATTTAATGGTTAACAATAGTCTGTTTATATTTTCCTCTCGCTACAATTTGGACTCAACCAGAAATCACTAATCCTTTATTTGAGATTCCAGGGGCTAAACACTGAGTGTATTGTGAGTGAACAGAATAAAGTGTTTGTGGAGATTGTTTACATCTGTGACCTGAATAAATCTAGTGTAATTTAGAAGTTAAGAAACAGACAACAGTAAAAATTTAAAAAAATATTTACAGATGTTTAGAGATCTGAAAGTCATTAAGAAAATGCAGGAAACATGAAAGAGACCATATATGTTAGAGAAAGGCTTGATAAAACATATGGTGAAAAATATTGGAAGTTTTGTTCTACTCTGTCTTTTCAGAATTTCCTTGAAATTTCAATCAATTTCTTTATTTTGTACAGTGTAGTATGAATTCAACACTGGAACTTGGTACTTATAGCCCTCAGAGTGCAGCAATCTTCTGCGTTTGTTCTCAGTTAAGTGTGTAGGCAGCCCGTATAGAGTCTCAGCACTTGCCTTTCGACTTAGTGGATGACAGATTGGTCAGTCAGGTACGTGGGGGTGGAGGAGAACCTTTTGACACTTTTATAATTCAAATAGGTTGTAGGGAGAGAACTGGAAAGATTAAAAGCAGCAGAGGCTCTGCAATTATTTGGAATGTGATTTGTGATTGAAATCAGATGACTATTTCTAATAGTTTTACAGCAGTTCATGCAACAATGTAAGGGTAAAGACTATACATTGTAATATGTAATACTTAGAATGGAGTAAGGTCCCTAACATGATTCATTTTCTTTAATTAAGTGGGTTGGTTTAAGAGTAATTTGTGGCAAAACAACTCAGACCTGTGAAATGCTTTAGAAACATAGAAAACCTACAGCACAATACAGGCCCTTCAGCCCACAAGGCTGTGCCGAACATGTCCCTACCTTAGAACTACCTAGGCTTTACCCGTAGCCCTCTATTTTTCTAAGCTCCATGTAGCCACCCAGGAGTCTCTTAAAAGACCCTATTGTTTCCGCCTCCACCACCACCGCCGGCAGTCCATTCCACGCACTCACCACTCTCTGCATAAAAAACTTACCCTGACATCTCCTCTGTACCTACTTCCCAACACCTTAAAACGATGCCCTCTCATTCTAGCCATTTCAGCCCTGGGGAAAAGCCTCTGACTATCCACACGATCAATACATCTCATCACCTTATACACCTCTATCAGGTCACCTCTCATCCTCCTTCGCTCCAAGGAGAAAAGGCCAAGTTCACTCAACCTATTCTCATAAGGCATGCTCCCCAGTCCAGGCAACATCCTTGTAAATCTCCTCTGCACCCTTTCTTTGCAGGAAGTTAGGGATAGTACCAATGCCTTAACAACCATGCCTGCAGGAAATGTGTCCAGCTGCAGCTACTGGCTATACCCGCTGCAGAGCTGGAGCTGCAGATGGATTCACAGTGGAACACCCATCATGCTTAGATCATCATGGGTTACGTGGTCACACTCGGGATAAAGGCTGCGTGGGCAAGAAGGGAATTAATGACCGTCAGGAAAAGTGGAAGCAGGCAGGAAGTGCAACAACTCCTCTCCAACAGGAATATTGTTGGGGAGGATGGCTTCACAAGGAAATGCACAACTGAATGTCACATGGCAGGATGGATAAGGAGCAGGAGAACTATAGTGATTGAGGCCGATTAGAAAGGGAACAGCGAGCTATTCCTGCATCTGTAAACGTGACTCCAGGATGATACGTCTCAGAGCAGCTGCTGAGCATCTGGAGTGGGAGGTGAACACCCAGTGGTCACGATACATATTGAAATCATCAACAGATGTTAAAAAAGAAGATTTGAAGGAACAAAGAGATGTTAAGAAGCAATAGCTGAAAGGTCATGATCTCAGGATTACATAGAACATAGAACAGTACAGCATAGGAACAAGTCCTTTGGACCACAATGTTGTGCCAAAGCAGCTAAAAAAAAACTAATGCTACACAGTGTCCATATCCCTCCATTTTTCTCATGGGAGTTGGAAAGTTATGCAGGCAGGGGGAAAGCAGAAGTGGAAGATGGAAATCAGGGGCAAAAAAGCAACTTTGAGTTACAGTGTAAAAGAAAGCTGCTGGGCTAAGAATGTTAAAATATCAAGCCTAGGTGCAACGTGTGTTAATCTGAAGAGGAGAGAATTTAGTGGGATGACAAAGACATGGTTGCATGGTCACTAAGGATAGGTACAAGACATCAAGACAGGTTCAATATGGGCTGAAAGGAAAAGGAAGTGGGGGGCGCGGTGTTGCTAGTTAAAGAAGACGTTTACACAATAGCAAGGAAGGATATTAGCTCAGATAATGTGGCCTCTATGTGAGTAGAGGTAAGAAATACCAAGAGACAGAAAATAGTAGTGATGCTGGGAGTGGCATTTAAAAGGAAATTAGTAGTAATAAAAAAGATGTACTGGTAATGTGCAGAAAAAGCAGGAATATAGTCATGAATTTGGATGATCAGCAATGATCATATTGAATAGTGTATAGCTTTAAAGGGTCAAGTGACCAAGTCCTGCTTCTATTTTAAGTGGCCTAGTCCCGCATCTTGACAGGCTTATGTCCTCACTAAATGTGGCCAAGTGTCATAGTTACAAACTTTTAATGCTGGTCTGCAGCAGCTTAAGTACTAAACTGCCCAAGGTTAGAAAGCAGAGAGTAATGGTGAGTGCAAATGGTATAATTGATTTCCTCAGGGGCTAGTATTAGGACAAGGGCTGTTTTTAACATACTAATGATCTGGATGTGTGCATAGATGTAACATTTGAAGGTAATGTGAAATACAAAATTATAAAAACAATGTACTGGTGAAAACATATAGTTGGTGAAAATTCAATAGGAAAAATGAGGGAGGCAATATGCAGCCAACAATATAGTTTAGAAGATGCATGTAGATGCAGAGCAGCACATAAACAAGTCTTTGGTGGTAGCAAGACAGTCAGATGCAGCTACTTAAAAAATAATACACATAGGTTTTAAATATGCACAAGAAGAGATAATGCTAAATCTTTATAAAATATCAGTTAAAGCTTAAATTTTTAGTTCTGGGTACAATGATTGGAGAAGGAATTAAGAGCTCTGTAAATATGCAGAGAGATTTACTAGAAAGATATCATTCATTCATACTTGTCTATAGAAGTTAGAGGAATTATGTAAGTACTAAAGATTGAGCACAGCTTTGATCAAGGTGTTCAAAATCATGAATATTTTGACATACAAAATAAGAAAACATTCCCATTAGTTGTTTGTCAGAGGAAAACAAACTGGAGATTTTGATAAAAGGAACAGAATGAGTTTTTGTTTTCTTTCATGAAGCTTGTGGTGATCCAAATGCTCTGCACGATAGTTTGTTAAGATAATTTAGAGGTAAAGAGAACTAGACAAAGACTCATAGCATTAGGAAGCATTGAGCTTTGAGGAAAGATCAGGGCAGTAAAATTAGTAAGGTCAGGAGCCAGCACAGGAAAGAAAGGACAAATGGACGCTTTCTTGTTTCATTAGAGTTTAAAGATATTCTGGATACCATGTTTCAGCTTCTAAACTGTGCACCTTTAAAAAAAGTAATCCTTACATTTGAACAAGTAAAAGATTTTGCTCTCTGGCTCCATCAGAGTATATTGACACAACTTCAGAAACCAAGTTTCTATATTATAATCTCATTTAAAAGTGTTATTCAATTTATGGCATGTCTCCAACAGTCAACTGTTATCCATAAAGCTCTTTCCCATCCCCTCTACCAAGTTTTCTCAAGATGTTATGCACGTCAAAAAAGTACTTACAAATCCAGTGGACCTTCCAGGAGATGAATGCTCCTACACTAGGCTGAAACTCTAGAGCACTACAGGTCTTGAGGGAGTATTGGTTTCACACAAACCATCTGAGTAACTTTGCCGCCACCTCGATGGCAAGAAACAAGCTTTTGGCGGATTGTCATCTTCTTAGTCCCTGGGGCTGTCATGTTGCTTGCATTTCATGAAAGATTATAATTCAAAGGTACTTAAATGGATGTTGAGCACTAAGGGATATTTGAAGGTTTAAATGCATATTATAATTTACTTTCTTTGTATCCGTATCTAAAGAAACCTCAGGGAATGTGTTCAGAGATGTACCCTTTCATTCACATTTTAATTTTCAGCACTGTAATGTTGGATACATTTCATTCCACTTAAAGTTCTCTTTAATCCTTTGTTAAAGCTTCTCGTCCATTTCAATCAACTATACAGGAACTCTGTTTCAATCTCTGGAAACAGAGCTTCAATATTTCTGATCTTCATTTGCATAGACTTTCATGTTCAGAGATTGAAATGCCTTCAGCAGTTTCTTGTCACAGATCTGTAATCAAAATTCTGATACCGTCCCTGATTAAATAGGTTAAGGCATCACATCACAGTATACATAGTATGTTCTAAAAATAAAATTGTTTAAAAAAATGATAATTTTTGCAAAGGAGACAAAGGGCTGAAATTTATTTGTCTTTCAGAAATGCTTTGAAAGCATTTTATTTACAATAAATTTGCAATTACCATTCACAAACACGTAAGGAAGCTCAGATTACAGTTTATGCAGGTCAAAGATGACCTGGGACGCAGGTCGGCTGGTGGTTAAGGGATTCCCTGTGAATATGGAACGGTGTAAAACGGCCAGACGGGACACTGGAAACACACATCAAGGAGCACAGGAAACGTATCCATTTGGGTTACCCAGAGAAATCGGCAGTGGCAGAACATTGTATTCAGAGTGGCCATGGGATTGACTTATCTGCACAAAGCTACTGTGCTGAGTCAATGGCTTTCGGGACCACCTAGTAAATTAATCCATTGAAGTAAAACTAGAGAATAAGAATTTTAACAAAGTTCTTACTCTAAGTAACAACTGCAACTCGATTGTAAATGAGGTGGGAGAGTGCAAACCTGTTTGGATGAGGACTAACCGATCAAGAGGAATGGACGATGCGGGTACAAATACCACTGGACTAGATATGTCCAAGCATCATCCCTGATGAAGATGGCAGAGTTTGTCATTGAAGCATTGGTTATAATTGATACCTGTACCCGGCTGAAAGCCCAAGAAGAGTTTATTCGTCAGATACGCTGGAAAAGCACCAGATCCTTTTTTTAGAATTAATTACTTGAAATGCAGGAGCACTAATGCAGTAGTGTAGTCAAGAATGACAGCTATTTCACACATTTAACCCTAACCTTAAATTACATGAGGTGAATGTCTTGTTATTTTCAAATAGTCCATTTACAACATTACATGAATGCTAAAAGTTCAAAAAATTATTCATATCTGATAGTGTCTTCACAGTGGAAGACACAAGCACTATGGTGGAAGCTCCAGGGGTCAGGGGTCAGGGGTCATGAAATGTGTAACGTTACCATAATTAGAGTGAAAGTTTCTAGGAAACTGAAAGGTCTGAAGACAGATAAGTCACCTGGACCAGACGGTGTGCACTCCAGAGTTCTGAAAGAGGTGGCTGAAGAGATCATGGAGACATTAGAATGATCTTTCTAGAATCACTAGATTCTGGAATGGTTCTAGAAGACTGGAGAAATGCAAATGTCACTCAACTCTTCAAGAAGGGAGAGAGGCAGAAGAAAGGAAATAATAGGCCAGTTAGGAAGACGTTGGAACCAATTATTAAGGATGAGGTCTCAGCCTATTTAGAGGCACATGATAAAACAGGCATTGGTCAGCAAGGTTTCCTCAGGGGAAATCCTGCCTGATAAATCTATTGCAATTCTTTGAAGAAATAACAACATCAGTTGATGTTGTGTACTTGCATTTTCAGAAGGCCTTTGACAAGGTGCCACAAGCTTAACAAGCTATAAGCCCATGGTATTAAAGACAATATTCAGGCATGGATAAAGCAGTGGCTGATTGACTTGAGGCAAAGAATGGGTATAAAGGGAACCTTTTCTGGTTGGCTGCTGGTGACTAGTGGTGTTCCGCAGGGACCGATTCTTTTTACGTTATATCTCAGAGATTTGGATGATGGAATTGATGGGTTTGTTGCAAAGTTTGCAGACGATATGAAGATAAGTGGAGGGGCAGATAGTATTGAGGAAGTAGAGTGGCTACAGAAGGATTTAGACAGATTTAGGAGAATGGGCAAAGAAATGGCAGATGGAATACGGTGTCGGGAAGTGTATGGTCTTGCATTTTGGTAGAAGAAATGAAAGAGTTGACTGTTTTCTAAATGGAGAGAAAATACAAACAAAAATTGAGGTGCAAAGGGACTGGGGAGCCCTTGTGCAGGATTCCCTAAAGGTTATTTTGCAGGTTGAGCCTGTGGTGAGGAAGGCAAATGCAATGCTAGAATTCATTTCAAGAGGACTAGAATATAAAAACATCGGTGTAACATTGAGACTTTATAAGCACTGGCGAGACTCACTTTGAGTATTGTGAGCAGTTTTGGGCCCCTTAGAAAGGATGTGCTCAAGCTGGAGATGGTTCAAAGGAGGTTCGCAAAAAATGATTCCAAGATTGAATGGCTTGGCATATGAAGAGCATTTGATGGCTCTGAGCCTGGATTCACTAGAATTCAGAAGAATGAGTGGGACCTATTGAATGGTGAAAAGCCTTGATAGAGTGGATATAGAGAGGATGTTTCCTATGGTGGGAGAGTCTAAGACCAGAGGGGACAGACTCAGAATAGAGGGGCATCCTTTTAGAACAGAGATGAGGAGGAATTTCTTTAGCCAGAGAATAGTGAATCTGTGGAATTCTTTGCCACGGGCAGCTGTGGAGGCCAAGTCTTAATGTATATTTAAGGCAGAGGTTGATAGATTCTTGATTGGTCAGGCCATGAAGGGATGAGACAGATGATTGAGACTGTGAGGAAAATTGGATTGGCCATGATGAAGTGGCAGAGCAGATTTGATGGGCTAAATAGCCTAATTCTGCTCCTCTATCTTATGGTTTTATAAATTAGCAAATAGCTTCTGTTCACACCGATGAGAGAACATTGCTATTTATGTGCTTGATGAATATCTGGAAAAATAATTTTAAATATGCCACTTTCCAGTCTGTTACTTTTTAGCATCCAAGAAAACGTGGACATGGGCACCATGGTGGCGAAGCGATTAGTGTGACGCTGTCACAGCTCAGTGCGTCAGGGTTCAGAGTTCAATTCCCACATCATCTGTAAAGGGTTTGTATGTCTGTCCAGTGGAATGGCTGGGTTTCCCCTGGGTGCCCCAGTTTCCTCCCACTGCTTAGTTGGTTAGTAAATTGTCCTGTGATTAGGGTAGGGTTAAGTTGGAAGTTGCTGGGCAGTGCAGCCCCTGACAGATCGGTAGAGCCCATTCTGCACTGTAGCTAAAATAAAAATAAATAAATAAATAAATACTGCCCATAATATTCTGTACCAAACTCTTAGCTTTGCATACACCCATCTCAAACAGCACTCATTCTTCATAAAACTCATTTCAGTGTGTGCTCATAAAGCAACTGGTTTGGAAAACCATCTGCTTTAAGCTCAATTGCACTTCTAAACAACACATCTGCAAAAATCAAAAACATATACAAAATTAGGGAGAAATTGAGATTACCTAAGACTATCAGACATAGTAACAGAATCTGGCCATTCAGCCCATTGAGTCTGTTCCACCAGTCCATCAGGGCTGATTTATCATTCCTCTCAACCCCACTCTCCTGCCTTCTCCCCATAACCATTGACACCATTACTAATCAAGAACCAATCAAGCTGTGCTTTAAATATACTCAATGACTTGGCCTCCACAGTTGTCTGTGGCAATGAACTCCATGGATTCACTATCCTCTGGCTAAAGGAATTCCTCCTTATCTCCATTCTAAAGGGATGTCCCACTATTCTGAGGCTGTGCCCTCTGGTCCTAGACTCCCTCACTATAGGAAACATCTTCTCCACATCCACTCTGTCCTAGGCCTTTCAATATTCAATAGGATTCAATGAGATTTCCCCTCACTCTTCTAAATTCCAATGAGTACAGGCCCAGAGCCATCAAATGCTCCTCACACACTAACCCTTGCATTCCTCGAATCATTCCTGTAAATTTCCTCTGTACCCTCTCCAATGCCAGAATACCTTTTTTTTTATAAGGGGCCCAAATCTGCACACAGTATTCCAAGTGTGGTCTGACCAATGCCTTAAAGCCTCAGCATTACATCCTTACTTTTATTGTTGAGTCCACTCAAAATTAATGCTAATATTACATTTACAAACAACTCAAACTGCAACTGCAAGTTAACCTTTAAGGAATCTTGCACACCAACTCCCAAGACCTTTGCATCTCTGAGGTTTGAAATTTTTCTCCGTTTAGAAAATAGTCCACCTATTTAAAATAATCCTTCTACCAAAGTGCATACATTTCCCTGCACTATTTTCTATTGGCCACTTTTTTGCCCATTCCCCAGATCTGTTAAATCCCTTCTGCAGACTCCCTGCTTCCTCAACACTGCCTGCCCTCCCCCATCTTTGGATTTTCCGCAGACCTAATAATAAAGCCACCAATTCTCTGCTCCAAATCATTGACATATAACATAAAAAGAAGCAGTCCCAACACCGACCCCTGCAGAACACCACTAGTCACCTGCAGCCAATCAGAAAAGGCTCCTTTTATTCCTATTCTTTGCCTCCTGCCAGTCAGCCACTGCTCTATTCATACTGTATCTTTCCTGTTATACATGAGCTCTTATCCTGTTAAGCAGCCTAATGTGCGGCACCTTGTCGAGGGCTTTCTGAAAATCCAAATAAACAACCTCCACAGACTCTCCTTTGTCTATCTTGCTTGTTATTTCCTCAAAGAATTCCAACAGATCTGTGTTTTTCTGGAAATGTAACACCCTGTAGAGATCTCACCCCTGCATCTTGGTACATACTCTCTATCAGGTTCGCCATGAGACTTTACAGTTACATTTGACCTTGCCTATCCAAAAAAATCAATACAATCCCTACCAACATCCTGACCCCACTTAGTATCCCTACTGAATTTGGAAAATTCATACAAGTTAATTTTAATTACAACTGGGGAAAGAGTCAGTTTATAAAATACTGGTACTACTAACTATAGTTTTAATAGTTCCTGATTATTATAGTATGCTATAAAGAGGATATATTTAATTCTTCAGAACAATGCCTCCAGTTCCAGCCTTTAGGGACTGCTGCTCTGTCCTTATTCGCTTTGCTGTACTGCCAGCTCACCATAAAAGAAAATATCATTCTGCAGTTTGCATCTTGATGCACCATCAATAACTCACACTGAGACGTAAGGCAAGGTATCGGCTTTTATTGACTGGAAGAAGGAACCAGGAGTGAGTGTCCATCATACTATGTCCTGGAGACTGAGGCCGAGCGTCAGGCCTCAGATCGCCTTTATACAGGGGCCTGTGGGAGGATCCACAGGAGCAGTCAGCAGGGGGCATGTCCAGACAGGCACATAGTTCACCACACATCTGACACTATTTAAAAGATAAGCTATAAAACCAAAATAATTTGGACTAGTTACCCAGTTTCCTTATTTTACTTCACAACACGTTATTTTAAAGGCACCAGGGATGGTTTAGTAGTTAGCACTCTCGTGAAGTAGTTTCATTGTGAACTGAACTATTATAAATAATTTTGTATTGACTTTTTAAACATACATGCGTTTTATAAAGGCATACCGTTATTCTAAAACAAATTAACAAGGTGCTCAATCTAAGCCTAGGGTTAAATGTACAAAATACAGTAACTGCCATTTATGACTACATAACAATTACTACATTTCACAAAAATAAGTTGTATACAATGTGATTTCAAGCATTTGTAAAATGTATAAGGGGTATAAGCAAATATCAGTTTTTTGCAGGTTAAAGATTTGCAGATACAACTCAAGAGCCTTGAGCACAAACCCTAGCCTGCCATTTCACTGCAGATGAGAACGCTCTGTATTGTCTGAAGCATTTGCCTGGAAATTAGATTTGGCCTTTGACTTTGATGTGCGAAACAAATGCTGTTTGCAGCAATATTACGCAAATACATTTTGACAAAAGAGACATGAAATAGCTCAAACAATGTTAAAAATAGCACTGTGCTAAAACAGAGCTAACTCACAAAGTTCCCACTCCAGATTACTGGGAGAGGCCAGGCAGCAAAACATGACTCACTGCAGTTCCAGAACAGAGTTTACATTGGAGAGACTTGTTTTTTTTCACGTTTTCAAACATGGTGGTTAAAGACAGATATGGCATGCAATTTCCAATATTAATGGATACCAGCAAGTGCTGGAAAATGGAGTTAATGGTTGCCAAAGATCATCGTCTTTTATGGGATGTTGGAAGCATTGTGATGGAGGATTCAAAGGGCAGCAATTTAATTCAATTGAAGTTACATCCCTAACTTTGATTACTACTACTACTTGAAACTTGTTTAAAGATCCCTCCTTTAAAGCTTACTACAACAACATTACTGAAACATACTTTAGCTGTGAGCTCCTCACAATGGGCTATATGAACTAAGCATTTATGAAATAGATGAAACATGCATTTCATTAGAAGTGAATGATGTTACATCCATATCCAACATAAAAAAACATTAATGGTACACATAATTAAGGACATAAATTACCCAATTGTGATTATTCAGACCCAAACAATTCAAGTATCCAGGAGATGTGGTAATCAGCACACAAGCACAACAAAGTAACTTAATGCTAATTCATTATCTTAAATTAGAAACCACAATTAAACCACAGAAAATACTATATTGCTGTGGTGAACTACATATACCTGTATGGACGCCCCCCCCCCCCCCCGCTGACTGCTCCCGTGGCTCCTCCCACAGACCCTGGTATAAAGGCAATTGGGGCCTGAGCCCGGCCCTCAGTCTCCAGGATGTAGTATGGTGGTCAATTGCTGCTTGTTTTTTCTTCCAGCCAATAAAAGCCTATATCTCGCCTCACGTCTCAGAGAGTTATTGACGGTGCATCGATTTGTGAGTCACAAAGATTTCAGGACTCATGATTCATAGTCACCACTTGATTGTTACTGTTGTTGGAGAGACTGTGAGTTCCGACTCGCTCACGCGAACATCCCCGGGTCCGAGGCACCGATCGTGATTTCCAGTCCTTGGCTGAAGTCCAACAAAACCAGGAAAGGTAGCCCAATGTGTTCACCAGCTTCACAAGGCAGAGAGACTCAGAGACAATCTCTTTCATCTTTTGTCTCAACTCAGCTTGTCTTTTCTCAAGCACATCCTGTGTCCATTAACACAATCCTCATAAATCAATTAGATATTGTAATGGTCACTCCTCATCCATTAGTCCACCAAAGTTCTGGATACAACATTCCTTTGGACTTACAAAAGTACACTAATGTTTACTTATAAGTGATAAGCCCAAATCCAAAAGAATTAATCAAGCTAACTTGTCAGACATTCTCATCTCAATGATCCCTGATTCTAAGGAAGAATCCAGTTGCTATCAGCCAAAATTCAACAGACGTTAGCAAACCTAGTGTGCTTACCTTGTACGGACACTCTACTTGCTGCAAGCTCAGAATGAGTTCAATTGTCATTTTGATCTTCCAAGCATTCACCCAGTGTTTTCCAAAATCTAATGTAACTCATTACACCCTTTGAACATCTGACACTTTAAAGACACACAGAATTCTTCTTTCTGCTTAAAACAAAGAATACATATCAATATCCCTTGGATGATTAAACTAATGTTATCCCAATTATTTATCCCGAACCTTGCTCACCGCCTATCGTCGCTTTTCAGACCCGTAAGCCTCCTGAGTATCTATAACCTACATTTTGTTCTTCACCAGAGGCCAAAGACCAGTTCTAAGAGGTCCTGGGTGAGGCAATATCCAGAATCCACTGCTAGAGCTGTGCTGCCATCATGGACCGTGCATCCACAACACGTATTTTCAGTGTCTCCTGGAAACATTCATGGTATCACTGGCATCACCAGGCACGGGGACTTGAACAGTGTCCTAGGCACTTGCAGTGAGTGTGACACAGACCACTTCCTTGCTGCCTGTAGAGTGGGGCTCACACCAAAGAGATTCTATCACTCCAAGACTAAGGGCCGATCTCGCATCAACACGTGCTGCACAGCGAACTCTGACAGAGCACGGCAATTCACAGACGCCTTTGAGGCCACAATGAAGAACAGTTCTGGTGACAGTACCTCTAGTGAGTCCAAGTGATCACAGTTCCGTGATGCCATCTACAGCTCAGCCATAACAGCATTTGGGAAATAGGAGCACAAGAACGTAGACGGGTACGAAGTGTACTGGGAGGAAATGGAGCAAGTGACTGAGGCCAAGACAAAAGCCCTGCTGGCCGGCGAGCACAGCCCCAGCACTAGACACACGACGCCCTCAGAGCTGCTAGAACCAAGGTGCAGCAAACAGCACAGCCTTCTGCAAACAACTCCGGGCTGGATTTGTGCAGCAAAACCCAATCAGCTGCCAACAGCGGGAATGCAAGAGAGGTGTTTGACGTCATCAAGTTAGCAACAGGCCCTTCGGCACCAAGACAGCCCCACTGAAGTGGGGAAATAAGATGGGGGAGTCATCACGGACCAGAGCAAGCAGCTTGAACATTACCTGGAGCTGTATGCAACCCAGAACATAGTGACCGAGGCTGCCCTGCAGACACTTGCCAGTCATGGAAGAGCTTGATGCGTTGCCATCGATGGAGGAGCACAGCAAAACCAACGGCTGTCTCATCAGTGGGAAAGCCCCAGGGAAAGATGGAAGAGTGGAAAGCCTGCCTCATCTACACGAACCTCTGTGTCTATGCTGAGAGAAAGGCCACATCCCTAAAGACATGTAAGAAGCCAATGTTGTCACACTGCACCAAAACAAGGGCAACCGTAGTGATTGTAACAACTACCAAGGCATCTTTCTCCCTCATATTGAAGGGAAGTGTTCATCAGCATTATCTTGGCACAACTTCAATGCCTTGCATCCAGAGTCTAGTCAGAGAGCTGCTGTGGGTTAAGAGCAGGCACGTCTACAGTGGACATGATCTGCAGGAGAAGTATCCGGAGCAGCAGGCATTACTGTACACTGCCTTCATTGATCTGACCCAGGCATTCAACATCATCAACAGAAACAGACTCTTCAAACTCCTGCTAAAGACCGTCTACCACCCCCCACCCCAAAACTGCACAGCATCATATCATCCTTCTACAAGGACATGCACAGCACTGTCTGCTTCAACAGCAGAACTTCAGATGCTTTTCCAGCGAGCGGCGGATTGAAACAAGGTTGTGACTGGGCACTGACCTTCTTTGGAATCTTCTTCTCCATGGAATCATCTTCTTCTTCTTCTTCTTCTTCTACGCTTTTGCAGACTGCACTGAAGGCATCTGCCCTCACACAAGAGCTGACGAGAAGCTGTTCAGCATCACTCGCTTGTGCTCCAAGACCAGTTAGGACAGCCCTCATCCGCCAGATGCTGTTTGCAGATGACACAGCATTGACGTCGCACACTCCAACAACCGCTTTGCCCAAGCTTGCAAGGAGTTTGGGTTGACGATCAGTCTGAAGAAGACAAACTGCATGGCCTAGGGTGCAGAACCTTCCCCAAACATCAATATTGATGGTTGCTCTCTTGATGTAGTTGAGTTCTTCGCCTGTCTGTCTCAGATAGTCCTGCTGAAGGGTCTCGGCCTGAAACGTCAACTGTATTCATTCCAATAGATGAATATTGGAAGGGTCCAGGCCTGCTGATTCCTCCAGCATTTTGTGTGTGTTGCTTTGGATTTCCAGCATCTGCAGATTTTCTCTTGTTCATTGATTAAGCTAGTCACTCGAGCTTTACAAAATTTTCTCACACTTATAGGTCCCCAATTATCACATAATGTACATGCTTCCCAAAACAATAATATAATTTCACAAATTACATGGTTATCTGTAGCCTGTCAGGTCTCAACAGAAATCTGACATCCAACAAAACACAAGACAAGAATTAAAACAAAGAACGTTTCAGCAGGAACCTTTAAAAACAAAAGTAGAGAGATATAGTTTGAAATATTTTCATTCCTTCTTAGTCAGTTTACCTTCATCCACACACCCAGGATGGGTCTGTCCTCATACCATCACCCAATATATATTTCCTTGTCTGTCAATGATAATATCACCCTCCACTGGAGGGGAAGGCCTTAAGACTGTAAGGGATAGGAGTAGAATTAGGCCATTCAGCCCATCAAGTCTTCCCCACCATTTCCTCATGGCTGATCCATTTTCGCTCTCAACCCCATTCCCCTGTCTTCGCCCCACAACCCTTCAGGCCCCAACTAATCAAGAACCTATTAAACTCTACCTTACCCAATGACTTGGCATCCACAGATTCACTGCCCTCTGGATAAATAAACTCCTCCTCATCTTGTTCTAAATGGATACCCCTCTATTGCTCTCTGTGCTCTCTGGTCCTAGACTCCCCATGATATGAAATATCCTCTCCACATACATTGTATCTACACCATTCAACATTCAATAAGATTCATGATATTCTTCCTCATTCTTCCAAATTCCAATGAGTAAAGCCCAGAGCCATCAAACATTCTTCAGATGATAACACTTACTTTCTCAGAACCATTCCCCAAAACCTCCTCTGAATTTTTTCCAACGTCAACACACCTTTTGGTGTGTTAAAAGGGCCCGAAACTGCTCACAATACTCGAAGTGAGGCGTCACCGGTGACTGATGAAGCTTCAGCATTACGTCTTTGCTTTTATATTCTTGTCATCTCAAAATGACTTCCAACATTGCATTTATCTTCCTCACCATTGACTCAATCCAACTTAACCTTTAGGGAACCTTAACCTGCATGAAGCCTCCCAAGTCCTTTTGCATGGATTTTTTAATTCTCTCTCCATTTAGAAAACAGTCTACACTTTTAATCCTTCTACCAAAGTGCATGACCGTACCCTTTGACACTGTATTCCATCTGCCACTTCTTTGTCCATTCTCTTAATCTGTCTAAGTCCTTCTACAGCTTCATTGCTTCTTCAACACTACATGCCCCTCCACCTGTCTTTATATCATCTGTAGACTTGGCCACCATACCAGCAATTCAAAGCATTGACACACTGTATAAGATAAAGAGAAGCAGTCTCAACACTGATCCCTGTGGAATGCCTCAGAAAAGGCTTCCTTCATTTCCATTCTTTGCCTTCTGCCAATAAGCCAATCCTCTATCCATTCTAGTATCTTTCCTGTAATACCATGGCTCTTGACTTGTTAAGCAGCCTCATGTGTGGCGCATTGTCAAAGACCTTCTGAAAATCCAAGCACACAACATCCACCAATTCTCCTTTGTCTATCTCACTTGTTATTTCCTCAAGGATTCCATCAGATTTGTCAGGCAATATTTTCCCTTAAGTAATCCATGCTGACTTTGGCCTATTTTATCATGTGTCTCCAATTATCCTGAAACTTCATTCTGAGGAAACAACTCCAACATCCTTCCAACCACTGAGGTCAGGGTAACTGGGTAAATACTTATGTCCTGCCCTCCTCCCTTCTTGAACAGTGGAGTGACATTTGCAATTTTCTCGTCCTCCAGAACCAGGCCAGAATCTAGTGATTCTTGAAAGTTTATCACTAATACTTCTATAATCTCTTCAGCCAATTCTTTCTGAACACTGGGGTGTAGTCCATCTGGTCCATCTGACTTATCTACCTTCTGACCTTTCAGCTTCCCAAGAACTTTTTCACTAATAATAGCAACTGCACTCATTTCTACCTCCTGACTTTCTCGAACTTCTGGCATACTGTGAAAACGGATGCAAAATACTTATTTAGTTCTACCATTTCCTTGTCACCATCCTACTTTGCATCATCCTACCTTTGGAATGTTTCTTCCTTGGGATGTATCTATCCTACACCTTCCAAATTTCTCCTGAAAACTCCTGCCACTGCTGTTCTGCCATCATCCTTCTTGTGCCCCCTTCCAATCAACATTTCAGCCCCTCTCTCATGCCTCTTTACTCTGTTACGTATCCGGTAACTGGATAACTTACCAGCAAAGAAAGAGAGGTCCGTTGAAGTCTGATGTCACTATTTTCAAACGTTTTTATTTATAAAGGGGCACAAAAGTAAGGTTAATACAAACATTCAGATAATGCACGTTGTCAATACTCAATATAAAGCGCGGGTATAGTAATGTTCATCATTAAGAAATGAGCTCTACTGTTGTCTAGGGGATAATATATTGTCCGTTGGAAATATAAAAGTCACTCAGAAGTCTGCAGGCTTCAGCCGTTTGGGAATCGCTGGGTTTCACGTGGTGCAACAGAGAGAGAGAGAGAGATTGGTGAGAAAAGGAAAGACTTGCCGGGTCTTTATGAAGCATCCGTTGAATCAGGGGAGTGTTGGTTCCCCGTTGGTAGTTCGAAGTCCCTTTCGGTGTTATCAGCCACCCGCTCCCCAGGCAAAGGAGAGGCTTTAAATGGCTCCCCGCTAGCACGGGAGCGCTGAGTGATGGTGTCCTTCTGGTGCGTCTCTCTGGGGTACCGCCATTTGCAGTCCCCTTTTATCTTGACTTGCAGAGTTGTAGATGTCCATCAAAGTAGGGTGATGCAATCCCCACCCCCACATTGCCCGAGGGTGTCCATATCTGTGGTAGCTGTCACGTAGCAGGGTCATGCCCTCAGCACAGGTGTCTCTAAGAGCAATGGCCAAAACCGTTACATTGTCTCTCATTTGCCTGGGTCCGAGACCCGAATTAATAGTGCTCTCCGGAAGCAGGGGGCTGCTCCCGCCCCTTCGGCCCCTCAGAGCTGTGGTACATTCATAACAACTCCACTGTAATAGCGATACCTCAGCTTTTCCTTCTCAAATTGCAGGGTGAAATCTATCATATTATCATCACCGCCTCCTAAGGGTTTCCTTACCTGAAGCTTGCTAGTCAAATCGAGTTCATTACACAACACCCAATCCAGAGTAGCCTCTCCCCTGTGGGCTCAACCAACAGCTGCTCTAAAAAACCATTTTGTAGGCATTCTACAAATTCTCTTTCTTGGAATCCAGCAGCAACCTGATTTTCCCAATCAATCTGTGTTTTGAAATCCTCCATGACTATCACAACATTGCCATTTCGATATGTGTTTTGTATCTCCCATTGTATTTTGCAGCCGACAGCCTGCCTACTGCTCAGAGAGCTGTATATAACTCCTATCAGGTTAACAAATTTCACGACACGTCCCAGTGCTAACCGATTTAACTGGCGATGGTGAATGGTTGGCCATACGCCAGGAACCATTAGGTTTTCAAACGGGCCTTCAAGCGAACTGTAAAAGGATGAGACAGGACAAGGAACCACAGGTTTAAAATGGACTCGGCTGTCTCACTGATGTCCTTATACAGTATCCTCCAGAGTACGATATTGCTTGGCAGGTTCCTACTTGGTCTTTCTAACCAGAACGGACACCCTTCTAATACCAAAAGTAAATTTGTCTGAAGGTGTCGTGACTGAAGTTCCCATTAACAAATCAATTCGCAAGATGTTTTCAGGTCTCCGGGAGAAGAGCACAGGGCAGACCGAGATCGCTCGCTAATGGCGAGACGGTCCTTTGTTCGTCCAGCATCCGTACCGATGCCCCCTGTCCGACTATACACTCGCTCCCCTGTGTATTCCCATGTGAAATAGTAACCTTGGCGCCAGGGTCTATCAGGGCGATTCGCCGCTACTTATTACCGTCTGATCACCAAATGGCCTCAGGTCACCCTCTGGGACGCTGGAATTGTAAATTGTCCTCATAGCAACAGAGGCCATCCCGGATCCCTGGTGATACCCTAACGCGAGCGTCTGAATAACCCACCGTCAATTCACCCAAGTCCGGGTATAACCGAGGAAAGCCCTGCTGTTTGGGATTAACGTTTCATTTGTCGGGGTTTCTCGTGCCCCACAAACTACCAGGAGACGCAGAAGATTCTTCAAGAAGGTTTTGCAAATCAAAGCTGAGAGTCGCTGATTGCCCACTGATCCTTGTACATAGCATTTTTTATAGCAATCTCCTGGTTTAGTTGCATTAGCATATCCAATCGGTCTATAGGTGCGTATCACATGTACATCCGCCACTATTGTTTCTACCCATTGACTTAATCCTGTTCTAATCTACATCTCTTAGTTACCTCTCATTAACACACCATTGTCTTCTGCATTCTTAAGATTTCATTCTTCTACTAAATTGGATACATGCATTGCAAATAGTAAATTCATCACAGCAAACAATGCAACTTTTATACTCCGATACATTCCGGTGTAGCCCCTTTGTCTGCACTATCGAACACCGCTCACAGTCAAACACCAGTAAGTACACGGTCATTTCCCCCAGCCCTGCCTCCAGCCAGGATTTCTGTTCTCTATGATGGGAAGAGGGGCTCTTGCAGCACAGCACATAGATTGTTCCTGCACCCGTTTCCGATCTAATCTGACCCTTCACTATGGGTTGATAGACTGCTAGTCTCTGCCACAGGGTGATCCTCAGATTACGCTAATCGAGTCAGCAAGATGCCTCTCCGACGTGAGGATCCCCTCTCCATCAATCGGGCGCGCATCCCAAGGGAACATTAATTAGAAATGGCAGCTTGCGTTGCCCTATCAGGAAAGCGTGAAAAAGCCTCCAGGGGCATTTCTGGGGACGAGGCGACACACTCGACTCCAAAGGAGCAGGGTAGTGAGCACTGGCCACAGGGACTGTTCAGCCCTGTCAGCCTGACCAGACCACAATCGTTAATGACCCATGCGCATTAAAACCCAGCCGGTCGGTCGGCTCCGTGGGACAGTGGTTTCTCAATGGTTTCTCGATCTCTCTATCCGGCGACAGCTTATCTACTGATAACTATTATAAACCCACGGACTCACGGGGCTATACCCCGTAAAAAAAAGCTATCCCCTTCTCCCAATTCCTCCGTCTCCGCCACGTTTGCTCTCAGGATGAGGCTTTGAAAATAAGAAACACTTCAAAGAAAGGGTCTTCCCTTCCTCCCTCCACCATCAACGCTGCCCTCAACGAATCTCTTCCATTTCACGCACGTCTGCTCTTATCCCTCCTCCCGCCACCCATCTCCTTGTCGGCCCATCACCTCCTCTTTCCTCCATGACCTTCTATCAGATACCCCCCCCCCTTCTCTAGCCCCGTCTCTTTCACCAATCAACTTTCAGCTCTTTACTTTCACTCCTTCCCCTCCAGGTTTCACTTATCACCTTGTGTGTCTCTCTCCCCTCCCCCACCTTTCAAACCTAATCCTGTCTCCAGTCCTGTTTCAGCTCTTGTCCGAAAAGTCGGTTGTCCTCTTTTCCATAGATGCTGCCTGGCCCGCTGCTGAGTTCCTCCAGCATTGTGTGTGTAGATAGTCCTGATGAAGGGTCTCGGCCCGAAACGTCGACAGTGCTTCTCTCTATAGATGCTGCCTGGCCTGCCGTGTCCCACCAGCATTTTGTGTGTGCTCCTTGAATTTCCAGCATCTGCAGATTTGTGTGGAGAGAGTGAGAGAGAGAGTGTGTGTGTGTGTGTGGAGAGAGTGAGAGAGAGAGTGTGTGTGTGTGTGTGGAGAGAGTGAGAGAGAGAGTGTGTGTGTGTGGAGAGAGTGAGAGAGAGAGTGTGTGTGTGTGGAGAGAGTGAGAGAGAGAGTGTGTGTGTGTGGAGAGAGTGAGAGAGAGTGTGTGTGTGTGTGTGGAGAGAGAGAGAGAGAGTGTGTGTGTGTGTGGAGAGAGAGAGAGAGTGTGTGTGTGTGGGGTGAGAGAGTGTGTGTGTGTGTGTGTGTGGAGAGAGAGAGTGTGTGTGTGGAGAGAGTGTGTGTGTGTGGAGAGAGAGTGTGTGTGTGTGTGTGGAGAGAGTGAGAGAGAGAGAGTGTGTGTGTGTGTGGAGAGAGTGAGAGAGAGAGTGTGTGTGTGTGGAGAGAGTGAGAGAGAGAGTGTGTGTGTGTGGAGAGAGTGAGAGAGAGAGTGTGTGTGTGTGTGTGGAGAGAGTGAGAGAGAGTGTGTGTGTGTGTGTGGAGAGAGAGAGAGAGTGTGTGTGTGTGTGTGGAGAGAGTGAGAGAGAGTGTGTGTGTGTGGGGTGAGAGAGTGTGTGTGTGTGTGTGTGTGTGTGGAGAGAGAGAGTGTGTGTGTGGAGAGAGAGTGTGTGTGTGTGTGTGGAGAGAGTGAGAGAGAGAGAGTGTGTGTGGGGTGAGAGAGTGTGTGTGTGTGTGTGGGGTGAGAGAGTGTGTGTGTGTGTGTGGAGAGAGAGAGTGTGTGTGTGGAGAGAGTGTGTGTGTGTGGAGAGAGAGTGTGTGTGTGTGGAGAGAGAGTGTGTGTGTGGAGAGAGAGAGTGTGTGTGTGTGTGTGGAGAGAGAGAGAGTGTGTGTGTGTGGAGAGAGAGTGTGTGTGTGTGTGGAGAGAGAGAGTGTGTGTGTGTGTGGAGAGAGAGTGTGTGTGTGGAGAGAGAGTGTGTGTGTGGAGAGAGTGTGTGTGTGTGTGTGGAGAGAGAGTGTGTGTGTGTGTGAAGAGAGAGAGTGTGTGTGTGTGGAGAGAGAGAGTGTGTGTGGAGAGAGAGTGTGTGTGTGTGGAGAGAGAGAGTGTGTGTGTGTGGAGAGAGAGTGTGTGTGTGTGTGGAGAGAGAGAGTGTGTGTGTGTGGAGAGAGAGTGTGTGTGTGGAGAGAGAGTGTGTGTGTGGAGAGAGTGTGTGTGTGTGTGTGGAGAGAGAGTGTGTGTGTGTGTGAAGAGAGAGAGTGTGTGTGTGTGGAGAGAGAGAGTGTGTGTGTGTGGAGAGAGAGAGTGTGTGTGTGGAGAGAGAGTGTGTGTGTGGAGAGAGTGTGTGTGTGTGTGGAGAGAGAGTGTGTGTGTGTGGAGAGAGAGTGTGTGTGTGTGGAGAGAGTGTGTGTGTGTGTGGAGAGAGAGTGTGTGTGTGTGGAGAGAGAGAGTGTGTGTGTGGAGAGAGAGTGTGTGTGTGGAGAGAGTGTGTGTGTGTGTGGAGAGAGAGTGTGTGTGTGTGGAGAGAGTGTGTGTGTGTGTGGAGAGAGAGTGTGTGTGTGTGTGGGAGAGAGGTTGTGTGTGTGTGGAGAGAGATAGAGTGTGTGTGTGGAGAGAGAGTGTGTGTGTGGGAGAGAGATTGTGTGTGTGTGGGAGAGAGATTGTGTGTGTGTGGAGAGAGAGAGTGTGTGTGGAGAGAGAGAGAGTGTGTGTGTGTGGGAGAGAGATTGTGTGTGTGTGGAGAGAGAGTGTGTGTGTGTGGAGAGAGAGAGTGTGTGTGTGGAGAGAGAGAGTGTGTGTGTGGAGAGAGAGAGAGTGTGTGTGTGTGGGAGAGAGAGAGTGTGTGTGTGGGAGAGAGATTGTGTGTGTGTGGAGAGAGAGTGTGTGTGTGTGGGAGAGAGTGTGTGTGTGTGTGTGGAGAGAGAGAGTGTGTGTGTGTGGAGAGAGAGTGTGTGTGTGGAGAGAGAGTGTGTGTGTGGAGAGAGAGAGAGTGTGTGTGTGGGAGAGAGATTGTGTGTGTGTGGAGAGAGAGTGTGTGTATGTGGAGAGAGAGAGTGTGTGTGTGGAGAGAGAGAGAGTGTGTGTGTGTGGGAGAGAGATTGTGTGTGTGTGGAGAGAGAGTGTGTGTATGTGGAGAGAGAGAGTGTGTGTGTGGAGAGAGAGTGTGTGTGTGGAGAGAGAGAGTGTGTGTGTGTGGAGAGAGAGTGTGTGTGTGTGGGAGAGAGGTTGTGTGTGTGGAGAGAGAGAGTGTGTGTGTGTGGAGAGAGAGAGTGTGTGTGTGTGGAGAGAGAGTGTGTGTGTGTGTGGAGAGAGAGAGTGTGTGTGTGGGAGAGAGAGTGTGTGTGTGTGGAGAGAGAGTGTGTGTGTGTGTGTGGAGAGAGTGAGAGAGAGAGAGTGTGTGTGGGGTGAGAGAGTGTGTGTGTGTGTGTGGGGTGAGAGAGTGTGTGTGTGTGTGTGGAGAGAGAGAGTGTGTGTGTGGAGAGAGTGTGTGTGTGTGGAGAGAGAGTGTGTGTGTGTGGAGAGAGAGTGTGTGTGTGGAGAGAGAGAGTGTGTGTGTGTGTGTGGAGAGAGAGAGAGTGTGTGTGTGTGGAGAGAGAGTGTGTGTGTGTGTGGAGAGAGAGAGTGTGTGTGTGTGTGGAGAGAGAGTGTGTGTGTGGAGAGAGAGTGTGTGTGTGGAGAGAGTGTGTGTGTGTGTGTGGAGAGAGAGTGTGTGTGTGTGTGAAGAGAGAGAGTGTGTGTGTGTGGAGAGAGAGAGTGTGTGTGGAGAGAGAGTGTGTGTGTGTGGAGAGAGAGAGTGTGTGTGTGTGGAGAGAGAGTGTGTGTGTGTGTGGAGAGAGAGAGTGTGTGTGTGTGGAGAGAGAGTGTGTGTGTGGAGAGAGAGTGTGTGTGTGGAGAGAGTGTGTGTGTGTGTGTGGAGAGAGAGTGTGTGTGTGTGTGAAGAGAGAGAGTGTGTGTGTGTGGAGAGAGAGAGTGTGTGTGTGTGGAGAGAGAGAGTGTGTGTGTGGAGAGAGAGTGTGTGTGTGGAGAGAGTGTGTGTGTGTGTGGAGAGAGAGTGTGTGTGTGTGGAGAGAGAGTGTGTGTGTGTGGAGAGAGTGTGTGTGTGTGTGGAGAGAGAGTGTGTGTGTGTGGAGAGAGAGAGTGTGTGTGTGGAGAGAGAGTGTGTGTGTGGAGAGAGTGTGTGTGTGTGTGGAGAGAGAGTGTGTGTGTGTGGAGAGAGTGTGTGTGTGTGTGGAGAGAGAGTGTGTGTGTGTGTGGGAGAGAGGTTGTGTGTGTGTGGAGAGAGATAGAGTGTGTGTGTGGAGAGAGAGTGTGTGTGTGGGAGAGAGATTGTGTGTGTGTGGGAGAGAGATTGTGTGTGTGTGGAGAGAGAGAGTGTGTGTGGAGAGAGAGAGAGTGTGTGTGTGTGGGAGAGAGATTGTGTGTGTGTGGAGAGAGAGAGTGTGTGTGGAGAGAGAGAGAGTGTGTGTGTGTGGAGAGAGAGAGTGTGTGTGTGGAGAGAGAGAGTGTGTGTGTGGAGAGAGAGAGAGTGTGTGTGTGTGGGAGAGAGAGAGTGTGTGTGTGGGAGAGAGATTGTGTGTGTGTGGAGAGAGAGTGTGTGTGTGTGGGAGAGAGTGTGTGTGTGTGTGTGGAGAGAGAGAGTGTGTGTGTGTGGAGAGAGAGTGTGTGTGTGGAGAGAGAGTGTGTGTGTGGAGAGAGAGAGAGTGTGTGTGTGGGAGAGAGATTGTGTGTGTGTGGAGAGAGAGTGTGTGTATGTGGAGAGAGAGAGTGTGTGTGTGGAGAGAGAGAGAGTGTGTGTGTGTGGGAGAGAGATTGTGTGTGTGTGGAGAGAGAGTGTGTGTATGTGGAGAGAGAGAGTGTGTGTGTGGAGAGAGAGAGTGTGTGTGTGGAGAGAGAGAGTGTGTGTGTGTGGAGAGAGAGTGTGTGTGTGTGGGAGAGAGGTTGTGTGTGTGGAGAGAGAGAGTGTGTGTGTGTGGAGAGAGAGAGTGTGTGTGTGTGGAGAGAGAGTGTGTGTGTGTGTGGAGAGAGAGAGTGTGTGTGTGGGAGAGAGAGTGTGTGTGTGTGGAGAGAGAGAGTGTGTGTGGAGAGAGAGAGTGTGTGTGTGTGTGGGAGAGAGAGTGTGTGTGTGTGGAGAGAGAATGTGTGTGTGTGGGGGGGAGAGAGAGAGTGTGTGTTGCTTGGAGTTCTTGCGTCTACGCATTTTCTCTCGTCTGCTTTACACGACCCACTGTCATGCAGTTGTGCGGCGTTTTTGCATTACAGTAGCTGATTTATATGCCACGGCAACGCGTTTAAGTTCATAGCGCTCAGCACGTTCTCGCACCGCGCATGCCAATTCACTTAAAACAGTGTTCCGAGAGAACAACTCGCGTTCTACTCGCTTGTTTTCCTCAGAAAGTTCTCGGTACTCAACTGCCGCAACGGAGTCATAAAAGTCAACCCTAATTGAGGCTGAGGATCCTTCAGAGGGAAAACCTACATGCTTCCGGCATTGTGATACTACACACCTTAATGTCAAGCAATTCAGCAAAAGCCTTTTCCCAACATTTGGTAGGATCCCATTTACTCAGAACATAAGCCAGCAATCCAAAACCCTCAGAGTTATTCATCCATCCGGGAGCTGATGAGTCTTGGGTAAAGTACTGCCTGGTCTGCTTGTCCACCTCCACATTTTCCTGGACCCTGCTTGCAGTGCCAAGGTGCAATGGACTAGGTTAATCAGACCCAAACAATTCGAGTGTCCAGGAGATGCGGTAATATGCGTACAAGTACAACAAAGGGACTTAAGCCTAATTTATTATCATAAAAATAGAAAGCACAAATAAACCACACTAAATACTGTGGAGCAAATTACAAAGATTTCTGCAAGGCACAAAGATCTCAGGGCTCAAAATTCTTAGTCACTACTTGATTACTGCTGTTGGAGAAACTCTGAATTCTGACTCGCTTGTGAAACCACCTTGGCGTCCTAGATAGCAATCACGATTTCCAAAACCAGGAAAGGCAGACCAATATATTCACCAGCTTCCATGGCAGAGAGATCCAAAGACAACATTCCTTTGGACTTACAAAAGTACATTAATGTGGTGGGGATTTATAAGTGTTAAGCCCAAACCCAAAAGAATCAACCAAGCCATATTGACAGGCATTCTGATTTTAATGGTGCATGAAACGAAGAAAGAATCCAGCTACCAAATATTCTACAGTCATCAGCAGACCTACAGTATTTACTTTGTACAGACACTCAGACAGTGTTAACTTGTCATTTTGACCTTCCAGATATTCTCCAATGTTTTACAAAATCTAATATAACACGCCAATCAGATTTGCAGAGTGACAAAAATCAACCTGGAACACAATATTCATCTTTGGAGAAAATCATATCAATTTTCATTTGTTAAACTGATGGAAGAAAACAAACACTTCCAAACTAAAAAAGAGAGACCAACATCAATCAGAACAAGAAAGCAGTTGAGAGGATTTACTGAAACTTGTAAAAGGTTTGCCTTAGTATTCATTCTTCCTATCAAAGCCACCACATATTAACCATCCTAATTTAAACTTGAGAAAATTATGATGAGAACCTTGAATTGTTAGAATCATGTAAATATGTATATTCTCATAATACACAGGTTTGGCGAGGAGAAATTAAGGTAATTACATGGTTTAAGAAAAAAAAATCAAAACCTTATAATTATAATTACTTGTGTTAAGTACTCTTGTTAAAAAATTCATCTGATTATCAGTATCTCCAAGCACTTTATTGCCTTTTATATCAAGCGTTACCAGTTAGGAAGAAGACAGATCAGAATGCCAGTAAAGGAAGAAGACCATTTGTTATGCTTTACATTGGCTTTTGCAGCCTTTTAACTAAACCTCAGAAGTGTGTGACATATTAAGCAAATATTTTTTCAGGCTAAGATTCATACAAAATTAGAACCACAATCATTTTGTATGAAGTATTGACAATGTTGATTGACATTGACTTAAGTTTCTTCTTCAAACCAATCTGGACAGTGATTGTTTTAATCATGCAGGAACAATCATATGCTCAGCTATCGAAAACCAAGAACAATTACGTTAGCCTGGGAATCATGCTGGAACAGATTTGTATTTGAAAACTCAAAGTGCATTCAATGAATGGGGGTGGGAACCAAACCGAAGAGACTGGGGAAGAGGAGGTTGGCTCACAAACAGAGAAAGCTTGGAAACAGTGCGTGAGGGAGGACAGGCAGGTGATAGAGAAGCGATGCGTTCAGACCGATGGTTTGAGATGTGTCTATTTTAACACAAGGAGCGTTGTGAACAAAGCAGATGTGTTTAGAGCGTGGATCAGTGCTTGGAGCTATGATGTGGTGGCCATTACAGAAACTTGGTTGGTTCAGGGACAGGAATGGTTTCTTCAAATGCCGGGTTTTAGATGTTTAGAAAGGACAGGAAGGGAGGCAAAAGAGGTGGGGGCGTGGTACTGTTGATCAGAGATAGTGTCACGACTGCAGAAAAGGTGGACGTCATGGAAGGGATGTCTACGGAGTCTCTGTGGGTGGAGGTTAGGAACAGGAAGGGGTCAATATCTCTACTGGGTGTTTTTTATAGGCCGCCCAATATTAACAGGGATATCATGGAGCAGATAGGGAAACAGATCCTGGAAAGGTGTAATAATAACAAAGTTGTCATGGTGGGAGATTTTAATTTCCCACATATCGATTGGCATCTCCCTAGAGCAAGGGGTTTAGATGGGGTGGAATTTGTTAGGTATGTTCAGGAAGGTTTCCTGACACAATATGTAGATAAGCCTACAAGAGGAGAGACTGTACTTGATTTGGTATTGGGAAGTGACCCTGGTCAGGTGTCAGGTCTCTCAGTGGGAGAGCATTTTGGATATAGTGATAATAATTCTATCTCCTTTACAATAGCATTGGAATGTGATAGGAACAGACAAGTTAGGAAAGCGTTTAATTGTAGTAAGGGGAATTATGAGCCTACTTGGAAGCTTAAATTGGGAACAGATGTTCTCAGGGAAAAGTACAGAAGAAATGTGGCAAATGTTCAGGGGATATATTTGTGGATTTCTGCATAGTTATGTTCCAATGAGACATGGAAATTATGGCAGAGTACAGGAACCGTGGTGTACAAAGGCTGTAATAAATCTAGTTAAGAGGGAAAAAAAGCTTACAGAAGGTTCAGAGAGCTGGATAATGTTAGATATCTAGAAGATTATAAGGCTAACAGGAAGGAGCTTAAGAAGGAAATTAGGAGCACCAGAAGTGGCCGTGAGAAGGCCTTGGTGGGCAGGATTAAGGAAAACCCCAAGGCATTCCACAAGTATGTGAAGAGTAAGAGGATAAGACGAGAAAAAATAAGACCTATCGAGTGTGACAGTGGGAAAGTGTGTATGGAACCGAAGGAAACAGCAGGGTACTTCAGTATTTACTATGGAAAAGTATCTTGGTGATTGGAGTGATGACTGAAAAGCTTGAGCATGTAAATATTAAGAAGGAGGATGTGCTGGAGCTTTTGGAAAGCATCAAGTTGGATAAGTTGCCAGGACCGGATGGGATGTCCCCTAGGCTACTGTGGGAGGCGAGGGAGGAGATTGCTGAGCCTCTGGCAATGATCTTTGCATCATCAATGGAGATGGGAGAGGTTCCAGAGGATTGGAGGGTTGCAGATGTTGTTCCCTTTGTTACGAACTCCGTAACTGGGTCACTTACCAGCAAAGATAGAGAGGTCCGTTGAAGTCTAATGGTACTATTTTAACAGTATTTATTAGTAAAGATACACAAAAATAATATCAAAGCAAACAAACAGATAATATACGTCATCAATACTAAATCTAAAAGTGCGGGCATAATAATAATCAATAAGAAATAAGCTCTATCGTTGTCTAGGGGATAATGTATTGTCCGATGGAAATATAAAAGTCACTCAGTTCATGCAGGCTGCAGCCTTCAGTTGGAGAGAGAGAGAGAGAGAGAGAGAGAGAGAGAGAGAGAGAGAGAGAGAGAGAGAGATTTGGAGAAAAATTTGCCGATTCCTGTTATGATTTCGATCCGTCGGAGTCTCGTTAGTGTGGCCGTTCACTTGTGGCCTCTCTTTTAGCTAAGCCATTCTTCCGTGGCGAGCCCGCCAACCCAGGCAAGGGAGGACGCACACGGGTCCCACCGGCTTTTGCTATAAAACGCTGTCACTGGATTTCCAGCGTTTCTCCTGGTGTGTCTGAAGGGGTTGTTTCCCAGACCCTCTTTTATCCTTACTCACGGGGTCTCAGATGTCAATCAGGTTGGGATGATGCAATCCCTCAACCAGCCCACTTTGATCATTCCCTGAGGGCTTCAATGAATAGTACAGTACTCAATACACAATTCTGTCTCCAAGAGACAATGGCCGTTATCTGTGGCAGTGTTTCGCTGAGGCCAGGAGATATTCCAAACCTTGTGGATTCTCTCTCATTTCCTGTGTCCCAGACCCGAATTAATAGCGATCTTGCGATTCTCAAAAAGGGGGGGGGGGGGGCGACTTTGTACCCTTCGGCCCCTCAGAGTTGTGGCACATTCATAACACCTTATTCAAGAAAGGGAGTAAAGATAGCCCAGGAAATTATAGACTAGCGAGTCTTACTTCAGTGGTTGGTAAATTGATGGAGAAGATCCTGAGAGGCAGGATTTATGAACATTTGGAGAGGTATAATATGATCAGGAATAGTCAGCATGGCTTTGTCAAAGGCAGATCGTGCCTTACGAGCCTGATTGAAGTTTTTGAGTATGTGTCTAATCACATTGATGAAGGAAGAGCAGTAGATGTAGTGTATATGGATTACAGCAAGGCATTTGATAAGGTACCCCATGCAAGGTTTATTGAGAAAGTAAGGAGTCATGGGATCCAAGGAGACATTGCTTGCCCACAGAAGGCAGAGTGGTTGTGGACGGGTCATATTCTGCATGGAGTCCGTGACCAGTGGGGTGCCTCAGGGATCTGTTCTGGGACACTTACTCTTTGTGATTTTTACAATGACCTGCAAGAGGAAGTGGAGGGATGGGTTAGTAAGTTTGCTGATGACACAAAGGTTGGAGGTGTTGTGGATAGTGTGGAGGGCTGTCAGAGTTTACAGTGGGACATTGATAGGATGCAAAACTGGGCTGAGATGTGGCAGATGGAGTTCAACCCAGATAAGTGTGAAATGGTTCATTTTGGTAGGTCAAATATGATGATACAATATACTATCAATGGTAAAACTCTTGGCAGTGTGGAGGATAAGAGGGATCTTGGGGTCCAAGTCCATAGGACGCTCAAAGCTGCTACACAGGTTGATTCTGTGGTTAAGAAGGCATATGGTGTATTGGCCTTCATCAATTGTGGAATTGAATTTAGGAGCCGAGAGGTAATGTTGCAGCTATATAGGACCCTGGTCAGACCCCATTTGGAGTACTGTGCTCAGTTCTGGTGGCCTCACTACAGGAAGGATGTGGAAACTACAGAAAAGGTACAGAGGAGATTTATAAGGATGTTGCCTGGACTGGGGAGTATGCCTTATGAAAACAGGTTGAGTGAACTTGGCCTTTTCTCCTTGGAGTGATGGAGAATGAGAGGTGACCTGATAGAGGTGTTTAAGATGATGAGAGGCATTGATCGTGTGGATAGTCAGAGGCTTTTTCCCAGGGCTGAAATGGCTGCCACAAGAGGGCACAGCTTTAAGGAGTAGGTACAGAGGAGATGTCAGGGGCAAGTTTTTTACTGAGAGAGTGGTGAGTGCATGGAATAGTCTGCCAGCAACAGTGGTGGATGCAGATATGATAGGGTCTTTTAAGAGACTCTTGGATAGGTATATGGAGCTTAGAAAAATAGATGGCTATGGGTAACCCTAGTAATTTCTAAGGTAGGGACATGTTCGGCACAACTTTGTGGGCTGAAGGGCCTGTATTGTGCTGTAGGTTTTCCATATTTCTAATATGGATAAACACTTTTGTTTTATTGTTTTGTGGAGACAGCTAGATTATAGGTGTTGGTAAATAGAACTCAAAGGCCATAGCCAATGGAATTGGGGTTAAAGGCTATGAAAACAATCGAAAGGCAGACCCAAGGGAGAGTAGCTGATTAGACATACTTTAATGGGAGTTCCAGAGAGTGTATGGATAATGTGAACTCACCAATGTTAAAAAGGTGTGATGACAGACAGTCAGATTCAGAAGGGATACAGGAGACATTTAGATGGAAATGATATTTTATTTTATTTAGGGACACAACTTGGGAAAGGTCCACCGAGTCACACCACCCAGTTACCCACCTATTTAACCCTAGCTTAATCACAGGACAGTTTACGATGAACAATTACCCTACTAACTTGTACGTCTTTGGATCATGGGTGGAAGCGCCATGTATTTATGGGGAGGACGTACACACTCCTTACAGATGTAACCCTTACCCAACAGGCTGGTATGTGTCTAGGGGAAAAAGGAGATCCAGCCACTCACCAACCCACCTCCCGTACACTCAGGTGCTGTGAGAATCGAGTTTTATGCCTCGCGCCCGCCAACAGTATCAAACCCACAACAAATACCGTTATGACATACACTTTAAAGAGTTTACTAAAATTAAAATAGTAGGCAATACTATATATATATATATATATATATACAAGGAAAAGAACAAAAGGTGCCAACTTATCAAAGTTCGGTCTGTTTAGTGCACTCGTTGGAGCTCAATCAATGAACCATTCGACCCCTCGTCGCTTGCCTCCGACCTCCACGTCTTCGCACCTAGGACCACGCCCGGGGGTCTTCCGAGCAGTGCAGCGCACGTCCACCTTCCTCGACGTCTTCCTCCCGCCCTCTCCTCCCACCAAAAAACCCGCGAAAACCCCTCCCCCAAGTTCCCAGCATCACAAGACACAATAACATTCCCCATTGATTAACAAATGAATACAATTACCATATCAGCCATTCTAAAGTGAAACAACGGCGAGAGAAACACTTATCCGACAAAGAAGCATTCCTACTTGTGACAAACCAAAGAGGCCATTTTGAGTAACATACACAGGACATTGTACACAGAGGACACTGGAATTGAACTCCACTCTCCGTTGCCCTCAGCTGTAATAGCCTTATGCTAACTGCCCTGCTACTGTGGTGCCCTGAGAGTACAACATGGAGTGATTTGAAAATCACTTTAACAGTCCTTACTATTAGATGAGTGAAATTTGACAGAAGGAAATAGCATCAGAAAATACAACATGTCTGTGAATTGGCAGACTTTTTTTAAGAACTAGCTGTACTTAATATTGCACTAAGCAATAAAATTTGCAGTAGCTAATATTTCTCCATTGTAATAATAACCACTTCTCAAAAAAACAAACAGGACTCAACAGTAATGTTTTCCAGCACCATACAATCCAAAATAGATTTTATCTGGAGTTAATCATTGTGCCAAACACTTTTAAGAGAATTTGCTCCATTTGTGAAAGTAGACTGTATTCTTCCAGTGCCTCTAGATGCCTGCTGTAGGTAGTCCAAGTCTCAGAAACAAAGGCACCAAGTATTACTGCCACCCAGAAGATGCTAATTTTGAGCTAGCAGATTGAATGATCTTTGTCATTGATGTTTTTCCTTGCCACAAGGTGACTCCTGATAAATGGGACTAACCCTGAACTGGTGGTGCAGCTGCTGCAGCTTGGCTGAGAATCTTGTCTTGCGGATGTTGAGAGCAAGGCCCACCATTTCATATTGTCTTTTATAAACAAATCAATAACGGCTTGGAGCTGAGCCTCCAAATACAAACACCTTCATTCCTTTGCCTTACCACTGAGATTTGGGTGAACTTGGTTCTGGAACATCGTCACCAAAGGTTGCAAGTTCTCCATTAGATATTAGGATGAGCTCTGTGGAATGTTTGCTGGAGGTGAAGAGCAATATTTTGTCAAGAAAGATTGTGAAGAGGCTTCGGACAATGTCATCAACCTGTTAGATGTTGGGACAATGTCACCAACTTGTATGATGATGACCAATGCTGCTAACCTGTCTGACGATGGGACCGATGTCACTGACCTGTCTGATGATGGGACCGATGTCACTGACCTGTCTGACGATGGGACCGATGTCACTGACCTGACTGACGATGGGACCGATGTCACTGACCTGTCTGATGAAGGGACCGATGTCACTGACCTGTCTGATGATGGGACCGATGTCACTGACCTGTCTGATGAAGGGACCGATGTCACTGACCTGACTGACGATGGGACCGATGTCACTGACCTGTCTGATGAAGGGACCGATGTCACTGACCTGTCTGACGATGGGACCGATGTCACTGACCTGTCTGATGATGGGACCGATGTCACTGACCTGTCTGACGATGGGACCGATGTCACTGACCTGTCTGATGAAGGGACCGATGTCACTGACCTGTCTGATGATGGGACCGATGTCACTGACCTGTCTGATGAAGGGACCGATGTCACTGACCTGTCTGATGAAGGGACCGATGTCACTGACCTGTCTGACGATGGGACCGATGTCACTGACCTGTCTGATGAAGGGACCGATGTCACTGACCTGTCTGATGAAGGGACCGATGTCACTGACCTGTCTGATGAAGGGACCGATGTCACTGACCTGTCTGACGATGGGACCGATGTCACTGACCTGTCTGATGATGGGACCGATGTCACTGACCTGTCTGATGAAGGGACCGATGTCACTGACCTGACTGACGATGGGACCGATGTCACTGACCTGTCTGATGAAGGGACCGATGTCACTGACCTGACTGACGACGGGACCGATGTCACTGACCTGTCTGATGAAGGGACCGATGTCACTGACCTGTCTGATGACGGGACCGATGTCACTGACCTGACTGATGAAGGGACCGATGTCACTGACCTGACTGATGACGGGACCGATGTCACTGACCTGACTGACGACGGGACCGATGTCACTGACCTGTCTGATGAAGGGACCGATGTCACTGACCTGTCTGATGATGGGACCGATGTCACTGACCTGACTGACGATGGGACCGATGTCACTGACCTGACTGACGATGGGACCGATGTCACTGACCTGTCTGATGAAGGGACCGATGTCACTGACCTGTCTGATGAAGGGACCGATGTCACTGACCTGTCTGATGAAGGGACCGATGTCACTGACCTGTCTGATGAAGGGACCGATGTCACTGACCTGTCTGATGACGGGACCGATGTCACTGACCTGACTGACGATGGGACCGATGTCACTGACCTGTCTGATGAAGGGACCGATGTCACTGACCTGTCTGATGATGGGACCGATGTCACTGACCTGTCTGATGAAGGGACCGATGTCACTGACCTGTCTGACGATGGGACCGATGTCACTGACCTGTCTGATGAAGGGACCGATGTCACTGACCTGTCTGATGATGGGACCGATGTCACTGACCTGACTGATGATGGGACCGATGTCACTGACCTGTCTGACGATGGGACCGATGTCACTGACCTGTCTGATGATGGAACCGATGTCACTGACCTGTCTGATGATGGGACCGATGTCACTGACCTGTCTGACGATGGGACCGATGTCACTGACCTGACTGATGAAGGGACCGATGTCACTGACCTGTCTGATGATGGGACCGATGTCACTGACCTGTCTGACGACGGGACCGATGTCACTGACCTGTCTGACGATGGGACCGATGTCACTGACCTGTCTGACGATGGGACCGATGTCACTGACCTGTCTGATGATGGAACCGATGTCACTGACCTGTCTGATGAAGGGACCGATGTCACTGACCTGTCTGATGAAGGGACCGATGTCACTGACCTGTCTGATGACGGGACCGATGTCACTGACCTGTCTGATGAAGGGACCGATGTCACTGACCTGTCTGATGAAGGGACCGATGTCACTGACCTGTCTGACGATGGGACCGATGTCACTGACCTGTCTGATGATGGGACCGATGTCACTGACCTGTCTGACGATGGGACCGATGTCACTGACCTGTCTGATGAAGGGACCGATGTCACTGACCTGTCTGACGATGGGACCGATGTCACTGACCTGTCTGATGACGGGACCGATGTCACTGACCTGTCTGATGAAGGGACCGATGTCACTGACCTGTCTGATGAAGGGACCGATGTCACTGACCTGACTGACGATGGGACCGATGTCACTGACCTGTCTGATGAAGGGACCGATGTCACTGACCTGTCTGATGATGGGACCGATGTCACTGACCTGTCTGATGAAGGGACCGATGTCACTGACCTGTCTGACGATGGGACCGATGTCACTGACCTGTCTGATGAAGGGACCGATGTCACTGACCTGTCTGATGAAGGGACCGATGTCACTGACCTGTCTGATGATGGGACCGATGTCACTGACCTGTCTGATGAAGGGACCGATGTCACTGACCTGTCTGATGAAGGGACAGATGTCACTGACCTGTCTGACGAAGGGACCGATGTCACTGACCTGTCTGATGAAGGGACCGATGTCACTGACCTGTCTGATGAAGGGACCGATGTCACTGACCTGTCTGATGATGGGACCGATGTCACTGACCTGTCTGATGAAGGGACCGATGTCACTGACCTGTCTGATGATGGGACCGATGTCACTGACCTGTCTGATGATGGGACCGATGTCACTGACCTGTCTGATGAAGGGACCGATGTCACTGACCTGTCTGATGACGGGACAGATGTCACTGACCTGTCTGATGAAGGGACCGATGTCACTGACCTGTCTGATGATGGGACCGATGTCACTGACCTGTCTGATGATGGGACCGATGTCACTGACCTGTCTGATGAAGGGACCGATGTCACTGACCTGACTGATGACGGGACCGATGTCACTGACCTGTCTGATGAAGGGACCGATGTCACTGACCTGTCTGATGACGGGACCGATGTCACTGACCTGTCTGACGAAGGGACCGATGTCACTGACCTGTCTGATGAAGGGACCGATGTCACTGACCTGTCTGATGACGGGACCGATGTCACTGACCTGTCTGATGATGGGACCGATGTCACTGACCTGTCTGATGATGGGACCGATGTCACTGACCTGTCTGATGAAGGGACCGATGTCACTGACCTGTCTGATGACGGGACCGATGTCACTGACCTGTCTGATGAAGGGACCGATGTCACTGACCTGTCTGATGAAGGGACCGATGTCACTGACCTGTCTGATGAAGGGACCGATGTCACTGACCTGTCTGACGATGGGACCGATGTCACTGACCTGTCTGATGACGGGACCGATGTCACTGACCTGACTGATGACGGGACCGATGTCACTGACCTGTCTGATGAAGGGACAGATGTCACTGACCTGTCTGATGAAGGGACCGATGTATGAATGTAGGGATGACTTGCAATGGACTGAAAAGATTGAGAATGTAGATATTAAGAAAGAGGATGTGTTGGAGGGTTTGGATAAGTCATCAGGAAGCCAGTATGTACGCCAGGCTACTGTGGGAAGTAAGGGAGGAGATTGCTGAGCCTCTAGCAATGATCTTTGCATTATCAGTGAGGACAGGAGAGGTTCTGGAAGATTGGAGGGTTGCGGATGTTGTTCCCTTGTTCAAGAAAGAGAGTAATAGACAATAGTCAACAGGTGCAGGAGTAGGCTTTCGAGCCAGCACCGCCATTCACTGATCATCCACAATCAGTACCCCGTTCCTGCCTTCTCCCCATATCCCTTGACTCCGCTATCTTTAAGAGCTCCATCTAACTCTCTCTTGAAAGCATCCAGAGAATTGGCCTCCACTGCATTCTGAGGCAGAGCATTCCATAGATCCACAACTCTCTGGGTGAAAAAGTATTTCCTCAACTCCGTTCTAAATGGCCTACCCCTTATTCTTAAACTGTGGCCTCTGGTTCTGGACTCCCCCAACATCGGGAACATGTTTCCTGCCTCTAGTGTGTCCAATCCCTTAGTAAACTTATATGTTTCAATCTGATCTCCTCTCATCCATCTAAATTCCAGTGTATACAAGACCAGTCGCTCCAATCTTCAACATATGACAGTCCCGCCATTCCGGGAATTAACCTCGTGAACCTACACTGCACTCCCTCAACAGCAAGAATGTCCTTCCTTAAATTTGAGACCAAAACTGCACACGGCACTCCAGGTGTACTCTCACTAGGGCCCTGTACAACTGCAGGAGTAGGGGTAGCCCAGGAAATTATAGGCCAGTGAGTATTACTTCAGTGGTTGGTAAGTTGATGGAGAAGATCCTGAGAGGCAGGATTTATGAACATTTGGAGAGGTATAATATGATTAGGAGTAGTCAGCATGGCTTTGTAAAGGCAGGTCGTGCCTTACGAGCCTGATTGAATTTTTTTGAGGATGTGACTAAGCACATTGATGATGGAAGAGTAACAATGTAGGGTATATGGATTTTCGCAAGGCATTTAATAAGGTGCCCCCCATGGGAGTCTTATTGCTAAAGTAAGGAGGCGTGGGATCCAAGGGGACATTGCTTTGTGGATCCAGAACTGACTTGCCCACAGAAGGCAAAGAGTGGTTGTAGACGGGTCATATTCTGCATGGAGGCCGGTGACCAGTGGTGTGCCTCAGGGATCTGTTCTGGGACCCTTACTCTTCATGATTTTTATAAATGACCTGGATGAGGAAGTGGAGGGATGGGTTAGTAAATTTACTGATGACACAAAGGTTGGGTGTCTTGTGGATAGTGTGGAGGGCAGTCAGAGGTTACAACAGGACATTGATTAGATGCAAAACAGGGCTGAGAAGTGACTGAAGGAGTTCAACCCAGATAAGTGTGAGATAGTTCATTTTGGTAGGTCAAATATGATGGCAGAATATAGTATTAATGGTAAGACTCTTGGCAGTGTGGAGGGTCAGAAGGATCTTGGGGCCCGAGTCCATAGGACACTCAAAGCTTCTATGCAGGTTGACTCTGTGGTTAAGAAGGCATACGGTGCATTGGCCTTCATCCATAATGGGATTGAGTTTAGGAGCCAAGAGGTAATGTTTCAGCTATACAGGACCCTAGCACTGTGCTCAGTTCTGGTCACCTCACTATAGAAAGGACATGGAAACCATAGAAAGGGTGCAGAGAAGATGTTGCCTGGACTGGGGAGCATGCCTTATGAAAACAGGTTGAGTGAACCCGGCCTTTTCTCCTTGGAGTGACGGAGGATGAGAGGTGACCTGATAGAGGTGTATAAGATGTTGAGAGGCATTGATCATGTGGATAGTCAGAGGCTTTTCCCCAGAGCTGAAATGGCTATCATGAGAGGGCATAGTTTTAAGGTGTTGGGAAGTAGGTACAGAGGAGATGTCAGGGGTAAGTTTTTTACACAGAGAATGGTGAGTGCGTGGAATGGACTGCCGGCGGTGGTGGTGGAGGTGGAAACGATAGGGTCTTTTAAGAGACTCCTGGATGGCTACATGGAGCTTAGAAAAAAGAGGGCTATCGGTAAAGCCTAGGTAGTTCTAAGGTAGGGACATGTTCGGCAGAGCCGAAGGGCCTGTCTTGTGCTGTAGGTTTTCTCTGTTTCTATTTCACCAGTAAAGCTATCTCTTATACAGACAAATATAGATACAAATGGCAGAGCTTTAGTTTTAACTTTTTTTTCCCCAAGATTTACTCTCCCAACAATTATACCAATACCTTGGAGACAAATTTAAAACTTGTAAATATTCTCACATACTTCAATTAAGATAATATTTTAAGTGAAACAATAAATCAAGTAAAAATTAACAGTATTTATCAATGTTTTGGGATTTACAATCTACTTCTCTCCAATTCTGTGCCTTTCCACAGAACCATTCATTAAAATCAAAATATAATAGTATAGAGTTACTGTATCATATAGTTCTTTATATGAAACATTTACTATATAAAATTGAGACTTTGACTATAACTTTAACAGTTCTCACTGTCAGCTAGCTGAATAATTATAACTTGACACAAAACAAGTAAAATCAGAAAATCTCACTTCTTGGAAAACAATTTTTTTAATTATGGAATCCCATTAGTTACATTTTGTAAGGCACTAAACAAATTATAAACATCATTTATATTCACAAATTTCTGTGTGCATCCAAATCTACCCTATCTTTATAAAATAGATAACTTTAGATTTGGGCTATTTTGTACCCTGCCCTTTTATTTTGTTCAAACGCTGCACAGGCAGCATTTTAGAAAGTATTTATTCAAAACTGACTGCATATTTATTTTACAAATTTAAGCAGAAAAATAATAGCAGTGCTGAGATAATTTGAAATATTTTCTTATTGTAGCACAAAAATAAAGAACATGTTTATTTTAAAGAATATTGCAGGAATAAAGCTGCCAATTATTTATGAATTACAGAAATAACTTTTACCCTGCATTCTTACATTGTCTGTACAAAATTGAACAATTGTACCACACTATCAAGCAACACTCCCTCTAATTTTTTTTACAACTGCGCAGACCAACCATTGCTCTGAGTAGGAAATTATTACGTGGCCTGAAAACTGCACGGAACTTAAATAAAACTTTATATAGAAGAACATTCCAGATGCGTGGCAACAAAGGTTATGTGTGCAGCAGCATTTCAGTTACTGCGTTGCCACAGCTTAGGGGGAACAGTGCTATCAAGGAAATGTTTGATTCTGTACATTCTTCACATTTACGTTTATAATATCATTCAGATACAATTCTATGAACCCAGAGTTTCAAAGCAGTTTACAATCGATCTGAAATATTTAATTTAAAATTAACTTACTTGATCAATTTATACTTTGTAAATTGTGCAAGTACTGTGTTACACTACTCAGACCAAAAATCAGACTGTGCAAAGTCTGAGGGCTCCCTTGTTGTTAAGGAACATAAAATGAAAAAATAAGTTATTTAACAAGGAGTGTCTCCATATTGAAAAAATGTGAATAAATTGGATTATAAATGGACAGATTTTAAAAGCAAACTTTTGATGTTAAAGTAACATTTAAACCTTTTCTGGACACAAGTAGATTCATTTAGAACTAGACATTCATTATTAAACACAGATGTTTTTGTTATTCAACGTTGTATTTAAATTCCTAAACTATCAGCAATGCAAATATGATAATGGTCCAATCTTATTTTGTAGTCCTTGTTCTTTCTGAGAAAGAAAACATTATTCAGTGCTTTCTATTGAATGCAGAGTTTTGTTGATTGCTTCAGAGAATGTCAGGATGTTGGACGATCATTTATTCCTTTGGAAGAAGATTAAGATATCAACTGACTTTCTTCTCTTGTTGTCGGTCTTTCATGCCTTATGTTGGGTGAGTCTGAACTATATGATGACGCAAATATGGAAATCAAACTATACCAAACCAGCTGATATTCAGACCAAGTTCAACACAGTTTTCCTTGTGAAATATGGAGCATACTCTGGGTCCTCAATGGTGATTGCTGAAACAGGTTTCTTATTTCCACTGAATTTCATTTCAACTGTTCACTTAAAGAATGTACTCTATTATGAGTTTGTGCTTAAAGGACAGTTGACAATGATTTCTTCACCCTCCAGCCATTGCACAACCTATTTCTTCAGGCCTTCCTGGCGATTTTATTCCTCTAGCCTCTGCCCTCCCGCTCCTCGGAAAGATGATCCACTCGTAGTTCCTGCGAGAGGGCGTTTTTCTGTAGCAATGTAAATAAAAACAATAGAAAGCATCAACACATGGATGTGTGGAATAATAGAGGACTATTTGTCATTGCAGGCTATTTTCTCATTGGGAAATTCAATGATAGGGACTTTTTCCGTTTGTTTAATCTTTCCAGTAAGCAAAATCTCCTCAATAAGCATCCATAACAGGCCAGAGAAATCCAATTATTGGGCTGAAGAAGCAGATTGAGATTCAGCCCTTCTACTGTCAGAGGAAGCAAACAGCAGTACCTAACAGATTGATGGGCTTGGTTTATTGGTGCCTTTGCTTTCTGGTGCTAGAGGAAAGGGCACAGTGAGGTTGAGTGGATGGTTCAAAGGTGTGTTCAAAACTTCTTTGAAAAAGTGCTATATCCTCACGGACTTCTGGCTGTGCAGAACGGCAGAATAGCCTTTGGGATGGTATTGTTAACAGGAGTCCATGTAATGGGAATGCAGACGACCTACATGTTGGAGATATGTATGAAAATTCTGCATGATACCAGGGGACATTTACTAAAGATGAAAGATTAAAGTTACAGCTTTGAGAAAAATCAGTGTCTCAGACTCCTTGGCAGCAGCAAATAATTTTGGACCTTAAACTAATGTCGGAATAGATCTTAAACACTGAAACAGATCTTAACTAAATATTAGAGGCTGCGTTGAACATTGGCTACTTAAAGGAAACATTTGCACGGAGCATCAGTCTCTGTACTGTGACTGACATCATTCTGCATACACAACATTATGTCTGCATTTTTGATCAATTTCATTCATATAATGGATAAAAGTGCAGAGTTATGCAAGAGATTTATGTATTGTATTATACTTACTGTCTGACTTCAAACTTTCAGTGGTCTTTTTGCGGTTCATTATTTCTACATTTAACCAGAGGAATAAAACTTACTGCATGATATCTATCAAGTATGAAAATGCCAAGCCAATTATCCTGCTTTACACAAACTAAAGTTTAAAAACTGCAAGTTTTACCTGAAATTTTTAATTGCTAATAACTTATTCCACATTGTATATATTGCTATTCCTACATAACACTGTAGTTTTACTTGGTATTAATGCTAAGTTTTCTGTACACTTTTTTGAATTTTTAATATAAATGGACTGATAAGAAACTAGATTACAATAACCAATTGGAATAAAAACAGGGTTTGGACAAGCAACAGACAATAGAGGAAATTATGTTCAGTTTAAATGTAGTTTGTTGAAAGGTAATGACGGTGAGACATGAGATAGATGTTCTAAATACGAATACAGACATGCAATTTCTTTTGAAAGGTGCAATATTAACTCCTCTCTCAATGGATGTTGTCTGTCCTATGCAATATTTCTAGCATTTCTTAAAATTTCAGATTATCAGGAAAAGTACCTTGCCTTAAAGCAAACAAAAATTGATAAACACATACGTGCAACAAAAACAAAAATTCAAACTAAAATTTAAACTTGTTTGTTGATGAATAAATATTTAGGAGCAGTTGTATATTGGAGCAAACACTGCTACAACTGTATAATGATGCATATACCTTAGGATGTTTGAAAACCAAGGTTGAATTGGATGGCAATGAGGGGGGCAAGAAACCTGATGAAATAAATTAAAATGAAACAAAGTGAAATCATAAACTGAATATGGACAAATTATGGATTAATGTAAAAACTGGGTATCATTGCAGTGACATAATCAGAATTGTGATACACATATAATGGTAATGGCCTGGAATTCCAGAGCACTTGGGGGTAATCAATAAGACACTTGGCTGAACACAGATGTTAGTGCTGTCTCCTGGAAGCGACCCTGGCCCCTTTGTGACTGGGGCCTGTGCAGACACAGGGAGGTTCATATTTTGAATACTATCCTGCAGTGCTGATTACAGTAACTGCTACAACAATTAAGTTTGAAAATTTTACAGCTTCTAATTTGGCGTAAAAATTTAAACAAAACATTAAAAAAAAACAAGACAATAAGATAAAGCATTCGGCCTATCAAATCTTCTCTGACATTCGATCATAGCTGATTTATTTTCCCTTTCGCCTCATTCTCATGCCTTCTCCTCATAACCTTTGATGCCCTTACTAACCAAGAACTTAACATACACTTTAAATATACCCAATGATTTGGCCTTCACAACCATCTGTATTAATGGATTTCAGATTCACCACCCTCTGACTAAAGAAGTCCCTCATCTGTGTTCTAAAGGGACACCCTTTTCTGAGGCTATGCCTTCTGGTGCTAGACTCTCCGACTATTAGAGCATCCTCTCCACACCTACTCTATCTAGGCCTTTCAATATTCAGTCAATGATACTCCTCCTCCCCCCCCACCCCACCCACTGTCCTAAACTCCAGCAAGTACACAAACACTCCTCTTACATTAACCCTTTCATTCCCAGGATCCTTGTCATATCCCAGATTACCATTCCACATATTTCCTGCCAAAGCACAAATCATTTCAATATTGCCCCTTACCTCCTGGTGCAATTGGATGCATTAGTCTATTCATCTGGACATTCCAGTGTTTAACATGTGAACTTGCTTGGCGTAATTTTCGCTGTGCAGCCTACAAGAGGAGAGATATTTTCCAGAAATCAAATGCTACAGCAATTTCAATAACTACATACTAAATAGGAAGTTGACTGATGACATTCCCAAATAGATACTCAGAATAAAAGACTTAATTTGCTGAGATGCATTTACTGTTACATCGTTACCTGAAGAGAAGCAACCAACATTTCATTAAAAGGAAGCACTCTATTGATATTAATGTATTCTGATGCAGAAAGATGTGTACAGTTGGGTGGGCCATGCAAGGTACCGCCTAGCAGAATTTATAGAACAGAACAAAATGACCCAGAAATTGCCATTGTCACATTTTGTTAAATCTCAGTGCCATGTTCTTATTTTGAGTTCTGCAACGTGTTAACAACAATTGTACTTTTTACTTCTTGGCTTGTTGAGATTGGGAATTTTTTCAAAGTGATTGGTTGCTTATCTAGATATCTGCTGGATACCAAGCATCCTCAAGCTAACGCCAACGTTAAGCAACATCAAAGAAGCAGATACTCGAATGCTCCAGCCCTGAAACAACTTCCTAAGACGCTGAAGTTTAACTCTAAAGTACACTTTATATGCTAATGTTTGGCGCTAATCATAAAATCTAGACAATTATCTTTGAGCAGCATTTTGAAATTTCAATCAGCATCTAAATTCAAATGTTATTCATTAATAATTCTCACTAAAACAAAAGATATACTTTTTCTACAGGATATTTGTATTCATATTAAGTGCAAGAGTATGCAAGCCCTTGTTTCCTTTTGTCTTCTTGTTCAGTGATATTCTGGATTTTGATGGTGATGTTTTCCTTTTGGACTTTCAAGACATTTCATAAAGCACTATATAAAAGTTTGTTATCAAGATTTATTCCAGGGTCTGCAAATGGATGGTGACAACGCAGACAGAAGATTGGATAACTGACAAGAAACAGTCGTGGAGGGAAGAGTACAATGAAGTTCCCTGGGGGAGAGGGGTTTGTGCTAGGATCCTACTTAATACCTATTAATAATTCCTTAAAGTGGCATCACGTTGATTTAGATGCGACAGAACAGGCGGGATTAAAGGAGGAGGGGTGGTGTTACTAGTCAGAGAAAATGTCACGGGCGTTAGTTAGGCATTTGATAAGGTCCTGCACAGGAAGTTGGTCAAGAAAGTTCAGTTGCTCGGCATTCAAGATGAGGTAGGAAATTGGATTAGACATTGGATTTGTGGGTGAAACAAGAGAGTGATAGAAGATGGTTGCCTCCCCGACTAGTGGTGTTCCACAGGGATTGATGCTGGGTCCATTGTTATTTGTCATCTATATCAACAACCTGGATAGTAATGTGGTTAACTGGATCAGCAAATTTGTGGATGACATCTAGACTGGGATTGTAGTGCACAGTGAGGAAGGCTATCATGGCTTGCAGAGAGATTTGCATCTGCTGGAAAAATGGGCTGAAAGGTAGCAGACAGAATTTAATGCAGACAAGTGCTAGGTGTTGTACTTCAGTAGGACCCACCAGGGTAGGTCTTACACAGAGAGCGGTAGGGCACTGAGGAGTGTGGCAGAACAAGGGGATCTGGGAATCTAGGTTCATAACATGTTGAAAGTGGTGTCACAGCTAGGTAGGGTTGTAAAGAGAGCTTTTGGCACACTGACCTTTATAAATCAAAGTACTGAGTACAGGAGATGGGATGTTATGTTGAAGTTGTGTAAGACGTTGATGAGGCCTAATTTGGAGTATTGTGTGCAGTTTTACTCACCGACCAACAGAAAGGATATATGGTTGAAAGAGTACAGAGGAAATTTCAAAGGATGTTGCTGGGCCTGGAGGACCCGAGTTATAGGGGAAGATTGACTGGTTTAGGACTTTATTCCTTACTATGTAGAAGATTGAGAGGAGTTTTGATCGATATATACAAAATTATGAGGGCTATCAATTGATGGTTTGCTTATAGGTAAAGGGTGAGAGGTGAAATATTTAAGGGGACATGAGGGCGAATTTCTTCACTTGGTGCAAGTGTTGAATGAGCTGGGTCCACAGTCAGCATGAGCCAGCTCATAGGTCAGCAAGTGCTGTGCTTTTCCACCCACCAAAAAGGCAAAACAGAATTATTCACAAAAAATTTACAGCTACTTCCGTGACACCAGAAACACAAGGTGCACGGCCAGAGCATTCTGACCATAAAACTCTGCACATTCACTCAGTACGTCAATGAGAGTGATGCCTCTCTTCCTGAAAGGTTGAATGTCTTTTACACGTGGTTTGGTACACAGAACGTTGTGGTGGCGAGGAAGACCCTAGTCAGGGTCAACCAATGTAAAGCTGTGCCGCCTGATAACATACCTGGTCAGCTGCTGATGGACTGTACAGCTCAGTTGACAGAGGTTATAACAGACATCTTCAACATCCCTCTAGCACACTCTACTGTCCCCACAGGCTTTAAGGCAGTCCACTATCATCGCATTGCCCAAGAGGGTGCCAGTAAACTGCTTCAACAATGATGTGTTTTGAGCATCTGGTTATGGACTGCTTTAAATCCCATCTTCCTGCTAATTTTTGACCCTTTCCAGTTTGCTCATCTGCCAAATTGGTCTGCTGATGATGCCATGACTTCTGCCCCCCAATCTGGAAGATGGTGTCAGGATGCTGTTTATCCACTTCAGATCGGTGTTTCATATGATTGTCTCTCAGAAGCTGGTGGCTAAGGTGTCCTCGTTGTGTTTCAGCCCCTCTCTCTGTAACTGGAACTTGGTCTTCATGACAGAAAGGGCCCAGGCAGTCCGTGCTGGCAGCAACATCTCTAAGTTCCAGCACGCTGAGCACTGGTGCGTCCGCAGCCCACTGCTGCTCACGCTGTCGACGCACACAGTATGGCCAGATCCAGCTCAAACTGTTCACCGATGCCACAACAGTGTTTGGCCTCCTCGACAATGATGAGCAGATGGCAGCCAGAGGTGGTGTGGACACAACAACTTGAGTCCCAACATGGACAAGACTTCAGGAAGGTGCAGTCTGACAACTCCCCACTACATGTAAGCAGGGAGAGATTAGGAGTACCAAGTTTCTGGGAGTGTACAATCTTACCTGGTCCCCCAACAGCACCTCTCTAGTTAAGAAAGCACCGTAGTAGTGTCTTCACTCCTGAGGAGATTGAGGTGAGAGAAGCACAACTCACACCTCCTGACCGTCTGGTACAGGGATTGCAAGGCATCTGACCACAAGTCCATACTGTGAAGATTGCTGAGAGGATCATCGGGGTCTCCCTTCCACCCATAGGAGTGCAGCAAACAGCCTTCGCATTGTGAAGGATCCCTCCCACCCGTCCCACAATCTCTTTAACCCCCAACCATCAAGCAGGAGGTACCATGGCATTAGGACAAGGACTGTTAGCTTCTTCCTCCAGGCCTTGAGATTACTGAATATCTTTCCACCACTCAGGTCTCATCATTTATAAGCACCAGTAACATTACAGTTTCTGTTAACTTGCGTCATAAATGCAACTTATGCTAAATGTCAATCTTTTGGAATACATCTTATTATTTGTTAATTTATTTGCAGTAATATTACTTCATGTGTTATATGTACTATATCGTGCAGCTTGGTCTGCAGGAAAGTTGATCTGTTTGGCAGTAGACATGTATAGGTTCAATGACAATAAACTTGAACTTGAATAAACTGAGAGATCTGGTATTATATGCATATAAATCCTTGACATTTTTCAAGGCAGGTTGAGAAAGTAGCAAATAAAGCATATGGAATTCTGGGATTGAACAACAGAACCACAGAGCACAAGAGCAAGGAAGTAATAATGAACCATAATCAAAATACTGGTATGGCCACAACTGGAGTGTTATGTCCAATTCTTGGACTGAAGAATCTGGTGTCCTCCTTGAAACTGCAAGAGGTTTTTAAAACAAAGAACATCAAGAGAAATTACTACCCTTTGTTGCAAGGATCAAGAGCAAGATGACAAAAAAAAATGGCTGAACAACTAAATATGGAGATTCATATTGGATGTGAGACTGGCAAAGAACCTGATCAGGTGACAAGTCTCTCGGTGAGCATTTTGGAGATGTGTTGGCTTTCATTAGTTGCGGGATTGAGTTCAAGAGCCGAGAGGTAATGTAAGCCTGATAAACTCTGATTACACCCCACTTGGAGTATTGTGTTCAGTTCTGGTCACTTCATTAGAGGAAGGATGTGGGGGTGCAGAGGAGATTTACAGGATGGTGCCTGGAGTAGGATAGGTTGAATGAGCTTGGGCTTTTCTCTTTGGACCAAAGGAAGAAAGAGGTGACTTGATCGAGATGTGAGAGCTGGTAAGAGGCATCGATAAAGTGGACAGCCAGAGGGGAGGAAATGGCTAAAACGAGGGGGATAAATTTAAGGTAATTGGAGGAAAGTAAAGGGGAGAACGTCAGAGGTAAGTTTTCTCTTTGCACAGAGAGTGGTAAGTGTGTGGAACACACCGTTGGTGGCAGAAGCAGACCTATTAGGGATGCTTTTGGAGACCTATTAAATGAGATCCTTAGATAGGTAAATAGATGAAAGAAAAATGGAGGGCTATGTGAGAGAGAAGAGTTCAGATTGATCTTGGAGTGGGTCAGGTCAACTGTGTGAGCCAAAGGGTCTGCACTGTGCTCAACTATTCTCTGATTTATGTTCTGTGACACAAAGAAAACCCCTTTTATGTGGCAAGTGGTTAGGCTCGGGAATGCATGGCCAGTGTAGTAGTGCAGACAGATTTAATTAAGATGTTTCGAAAGGCATTGAATAAGTGCAAGGAGAAACAAAAGATGGTTTTGGGAAGTAGAAATGGCAGTTTTGATAAAGCAGCCAGCATCAACGGAAAGGCCAAATGGTCTGTAATTGTTCTGTAATTATGAATGTAGCTGTTATAATTACAACATTCATTACATTTTTAAATAGTTAACATAACATACAATGAAAATCATGGGTTATTTTTCTCTGAGTTTTTATATTCTGTACTATTATCACACACTGTCCAATGATTAGAAAGTATTGTTTTCACTTGTGACAATACCTTGCCACACAGAGTGATTTAAGTAACAAACTAGACACCAGCCCCTTGTTAATCTCAGAAACAGTGACTATTGTTTGAGTCCTGAATTACACCTACCACCACATCCTGGTCTGCTCGCTGCCTGTTGACCCGCACTTCCTCCAGTTGTTTCTGAGCCTCCTCTAAAATCTTGGTTTTATTTTCCATTTCTTGCTTTAACTCTTGCTTTTCTCTCTGGGTCTTTATTATTAGCTCTTCCTGCTCTTCCTTCAGCTGCATGAGTTCTTTCATCTTCTCTTCCTCCTCAGTCAGCAACCTAATGCAAAACAAACCATTGATGGATTTGAAAGACAACTTCAAAGCAGTGGGAACACACTCCAGTGACCTAACATGCCTTGCTCCTGCATGGGTCCAAGTACCATCTTTGGTAAGGCAGAGTAAAAGCTGGGTACCATCTCAACCCAGGGTTTTGAGACGGAGAGATACACAAGATGTTAGCATTACTGGCTGAGAATATCTTTGACTTGTATAAGCATTGAATAATACTTTGGATCTGTCCAAAACATAACATTTTTTGAAAACTCAGCTAAAGCATTTAAAAATCAATTTTAAACACTGAAAGCAATGGAACAATAAAATAAGCTGAAATAAATATAACTGCACAGATTAAACCACACACAATCTGAGTGGGTAAACTTCCCATCAGGAGAACTGAGTAGCGCAGAGAAGACTGAACAATGCAAATTCACGGCAGGGTAAAAATGTCTGTCAGTGCAATAAAACATGAATCATTTCTGGCAGTAACAGCAGTGTTGGGTCAAAAGATCCAGCTCACAAACAGAAATCATAATGGCCCAACTTACTGGCAGTTTAAAAACCACTGAATGCATTTAGACTTCTGCCTCAAAAGTTGGACCAGTTATTATTAAGGGATTAGCTGCTACCGAATGATGAATTTTCAAGTTGTACTTTAATTTTGTTTATGGATTTATACATCTCACATACTGATATGGTTAAAGTCTATTCATTCCTACAGTTAGCACTTCCTCGATAAATCAGCTGTGCGCATGAAAACAACTGGGCCTCAAAACAGCTGCACTAAAAATCAGTTCCACAACACCTCATCCCAGTGGAGCAATTAGCAATCCAGTGCAGAATGCAAATAACCACATTTGGTTTAGCTTAGAAAATGTAATTTTATATTACTTTAATGTTTTAATATGTTCTATGTGATCACTTACGTCAGTGCACAGCTCCCCCTCACCAGAACTAGTTAAATGTGATTTATAGAGTCACTTTAAACAAAATATTTTAAAAGCATGTTTGAATCAACAATACATTCTTACACTTCCCCTTCCTTTACTAGACAAACGCTGATTTTGTTTTCTCATTAAACCCATAACAAACTAATTAGACATTCATCATTCCCTAAAACTTGCAATCAAATGAACCTATTAAACTCTGCAAAAAAAAATGATGCGAATGAATCAGGTTTTAGTTCACTTGAGAAATTCAAAATCTTTAAAGTATGGTCACAACAAAAGCTGAAGTACATTGTTCAATTAAGCAATTATTTATCAATGAAAGCACAAAAGAAACCGCAGATTGTTCTGTTTAGGTAAGGGTAAGAAAAGTTACTGAAAGTTGACTGGTTTAAGCAGATTATTGAAACATCAACAATAATACGCATTTCTCTTAAAATGTTAATCATAAAAACACTGTTAGAATCCTGTTTTGTGTTTTTCTCCAAATAATAACTAAAGTTAGGTTTCTGTGCTATGACATGTGAACTTGCTATCAAAAAGAATAATTAAGGTCAATATCATAAACACGCTCAAGAGTAAACCGCATAAGCATTTGAGAGAGAATGCATGATAATGAGATGAAGCGACTTGAGGTGCAGGAGGTGAGCGAATGGTTTGCTTCTGTGCTGCAAATTGTGTTTAATACTTAACTGGCCTGATGGATATTCACTTCTTGGCCAGTAAGGCCGCCTCCTCTTTCTTGGTTGTTTGATAATCTTGCTTTCTAAACACAGCATCAGCCACTTGTGACATCACAAACACATGTACCCAAATAACAACTGTTTGCTGGTTGTAAAGTGAAGTCGGTCTTCACTTCTTGACATGTAAATGGGAAGTTACCACTAATCACCTTGAGGATGAAACAAGTATTGTCTAAAGACCGGCTTTGCAAACTAGCTTTATGGATAGTAGATGTTTTGTCTGGGAGAAGTATGGTTCAGCTCACTACAACTGCTTTAATATAGCTCAAGATGCAGTACAAGACAATGGGCTGTTCCAAACAGACAAGCTGACTCTCAATTTGCTTGGTTCCAGGAAGCTTGCAGAACAGATGGAGAATGTTATTTAGCATATCAACAACTATATGTATTTACAGTTGGAAGGTTTTCTGTGCTCAAGGAAGTTAGCTTCACAGCTTTACAGCATTAATGGCGGGGAGCTGAAGAACTCTGTCTACAAAATGGTTTTAGTCTGGTTTGAAAGGACATCTGAGGAAGTATCATATGCGTGTGAAGTCACCCAAGTAGTAGGAAAAGAGCAGTTCAGGCTTATTAGGAATGTTGAAGAACATGAATAATAGGAAGATGTGGTGAATAGAATCCAGTCCTCTAGTTTTGGTTTCTATGACAGACGACTTACCCATCCACATCATGGTATTTTTTTCTTAGTTTATAAGATTGTACCTGAGTTTAAGAAATGCTTTGTGTTTTTTTTTAAAGTTTGTAATTGGGAAATAAATGTTTAAGATAGAAATGCTCTGTGTTTTAAATGTGCACATAAGAATGTGTGGAATTAAACATGTACCACTATAAATAAATTAATTGTACTTTAAGCTGCTTTGTAAACTGGAAGCATCTTCTCCTTGGCAGGGAAGGAGGACTCACTGCTCAAATAGTGGCTATTGGCAGCTAAAACTTGCCATAGAGAACAAGCAGGGAAGTAAACTATTTTTTGAAGATTAGGGGTAGTTAGAGTATTATCTCCCTTCAGTAAGAATATTTGTGATTATTTATATCCAATAGGGTTTAAGATCTTTGAGCTTAAATCCTTCGTGGTCAGCAAACCCAATACCATCACAATAGCAAATAAAAGAAAGTGCATTTTCTTATTGCACAGGATTTCATAAGACATATATAATTTAAATGAGGCAAGAATGTAACTCCAGTTTTGTGGGAGATGCTCCAAAACATATGCATTTGACATTTCAAGGACTGCTATTAGGCCAGTATGGGCCAATGCCCAACTTCATTTTCAAGCTCCATACATTCCAGAAGACAACTTGGGCTACCCTTTCTCTTTTAAAGTTCTTTTCTACAAGTTACTTCTCTGATGGACTGAGATCTTTTAACCTTTCCAGACTGGGAATACTGGACATTTTGGGAAAACATCCTTTTATATTTACATTTTACAGCAAACTGAAGAAAAAGTAATCAGGAGATAACTGAAGAAGAGTATTACACAATTTGCAAGGAGATTGCAGGGGTAGCGAAGCAGAATACACATAACAGTGTATACACAGTGACAACTTTAAACCAAATGGACTGTAGCCAGCCTTAAAGAACTCTGGTATAGGTAATGGCACAATCGTAGGATCAAATCATTGACATATTTGATGTTTCCCAAGATATCGAATTTAAACAAAGGTGAATAATAGGATTAGTAAAGATGGAACCAACAATCTCATTTATTTTAAGCCTGATAACGTTGCTGAGATTAAAGAAAAATTCTATGAATAGTCAGTCTCCAAGTGTATAATAAATTACATGGTTTACATCCAGACACTACATTGATACAGTTTGCTGGTGCAATGTTTATTTAACACTACAGTAACACTGATGGCTTACTACTGCATGTAAAACAATATTGACAGTGATAATAATCCAACCAGCTTCACTACATTAGTAGAAGCACATGATTGGGAGAAGGGTAAATGAGTTAAAAATTTTCAAGTGTAACATTTCTAACTACCCGTTGGTGATTACTATATGCTCGGGACCTGTGCATTTTCCAGAAGTTTCCACCATGGTTGACAATATTAGCAACAAAAAGATAAGTACTGATTTTCCTGTGAGACACATATTAAATTGAGAAAACTGAAAACCAAGAATAGAAGTGTGGTTATATATATTTAACAACAAAAAAACCCAAAGTAGTAATTGAATGGTAGTAGGCTTGTGTTTTGTAAACCCAAAGCTTAGGAGAGGAGTGAGTGAAGTATTCTTTGGCAAAGGAAACTTAAAAATTTGAGTAGTTGATGGTACACATGGTTTTAAAAAATATTTCTTCTTTTCTCTCCAAGATTCATGATTATAATTAACATGTTAGTCATTACCAAGGAATCACAAATTAATCGTGTATCAGTTCTACTCCATCGTTTTTCTATCACATATATACATGCAGATTAAGTGTAGGCTGTTCGGCCCTTCGAGACTTTCAGCTATTTCAATGAGGTTATGGCTGATTTGAATATAATGATAATTCTCAAAATAACCTTTTACTCCTTGCTTACTAGAAAACTATCAACAAATATTCTGTTCACACCACCCTGTGAGGAAGAGATCTTCAGGGCATAGCCATCCTTGGAAAAAAAGAGTCTTCCTATTTTTAATCAGTGGCTACTAGTTTTTTAAGCTCTTCCACAAAAGGACTCATCCTCTCCACATTCACTCAAACAAATCTACTCTCACTTTCCTCAGTTTCAACATCAATCAAATTACTACTCAACTGTTCCAAACTCCACTGGACACCAGTCTAGCCTGCAACCTATCCATTATATTTATTTATATATATTTATCTGCTCGCTTAAGAGTCCAACAATTATCAGCCAGCATTGATGGATTCCAGTTGCACTAACACCGTTTCCCCATGACTGCAATGTCCTGGTGAAACCTTTCACCATGCTCATCACTGAGTGCACAAAGATTTGCACGGAAGTCGTCTAAACGGGAATGCAGAAAATGAATCGTTAGTGACATGTTGCACCTCTTGGTTTTGTATGCATGAAGCATGATAACAACCAGCTGCGTGTAGTTTGGTGTTCGATAGTTGCTAAGAAAAGCTTCAGCAACATCCTTGAATGTCTTCCATGCGATTTTCTCCAGTCCCACTGGAAGTTCTTCAGATTGCCTGTCATTGATGACCTGTTTGATTTGTGGACCAACAAAAAAAATGCCTTCCTTGATCTTGGAACCAGTTATTCTGGGAAACATCAGTCTCAAATATTGAAATCCTTCATAGAAATTTATATCTGTCCTGCCAAGCAGCATCTGCCCCTGCATGATAGCAAACTTTTCAGCTAACATAGTGGGCAACTTTTTAATTGACTTGAATTATGAATTGAAAGAACAAATGTAGTCAATTTTTTTAAAAAAAGTGTGTGTAGGGAAATTTCATGGTGAATTTCATGATCAGCAGCACAAAATCTATAAGATATACCAAAAAGTATTTAGGAAGCAAAATCTTTGTTGTCCGGTGTTATCAAGGTATGTTTATACAACCTTGACATTTGTCTCCATGCAGGCAGCTCCAGAAGTAAGAAACCCAATAAAAACCCATTAAAAAAACACACTCAATGTGCAGAACAAAACAAATTGTCCAAACAATAGAAGTAAGTAAATAAAATTCAGAACTGAACTTCATGAAAGTAAGTCACAGATAGGAAGCCAGGCCTCGATGCAGCCTGCTCTGGAGTCAGCAGTTACAGACCACAGCCTCGAATCGCAGAGCAGTGACACTCCAGTCCCCACACCCTAAACTTCTCAATCTGGCCCAGCTCTTAAATCATCCAAACCTTGCTTTCAGACCCAGGTCTTGCCGCTTCGATATACTCTCAGGGCCAAGCCCCACTGCCTCAATTCAGCCCATACACGACTATTCCAATTCGGCTCGACCTTTCCTCACTTTTGGCCGACACACCACCTCGGTTCTGCCACATCAAATTGCCCCCAAGGCTGCTCCAGCAACGGCCATATATTGACTCATACCCTGCTCTCCAGCTCAGAGTCCAGCACCGTGATTCAGTCCAAACACACCACACTGCAACTGTCCTGCACCTTCGAGATTTCAGTTTACACCACAAAAATGCCAGATTGTATAGGCGGTTCAACAACTCAGCTCCAAGAGGTAGGTTACAGGCTATTGTTTGCAGTGATCGTTTATAATAAAAAGTTTGATTAATAAAGTATTTTTTTCCCCTCTGGCAAGTATTCAGTGAGCTTCACCAACTCCATCTTAAAATCAGATGTTTCAGATTTTTCATCAATATCATGTAGATTAATGCTCTTTTTGAATCTGCAACTTAACTTTTTAATTTTCACCTCTTCTCTGTGCAATCCTTTTATTTTTGTCTGCACAACATTTTCTTTGTATGTGTCCTATGTTGTTGCATTTTCTGCAAGTTTCACCTTTAATCTACATTGGTCTGGTGTACATGAGCCCCTGCCACAACGGTAACACAATTTGTTTGGCCAGGCAGATTTCTGTTTAGATTTTGCAATTAATGTTCATGCTCACTTTCACTCCTGACTGCATCTCTTACAGCTGTTTCCATTGATACAGCGACTTCAACTGCTCTTTCAAATGTGATTTGTGCTTCAGTTAGATGTTTTTGAAAGCTTCCTTGTAAGATTCCACAAACTAAATGATCTCTCAGTGCATCATTAGGCAAGTAGGTCTAAGTGAATTTATTACCAAAGTACATAAACATCACTATATACAACTCTGAGATTCATTTTCTTACGGGCATACTCAATAAATCCATAATAGAATAATAAACATAATAGAACCAATGAAAGACTGCACCGACTTGGGTGTTCAACTAGTGTGCAAAAGGCAACAAACTGTGCAAATACAAAAAGAAACAAATAATAAATAAATAAGCAATGAATAGAGAACATGAGATGAAGAACCCTTGAAAGTAAGCCCATAGATTATGAATGGGGCAAGTGAAGTTGAGTGAAGTTAACCCCTTTGGCTCAAGAGCCTGATGGTTGAGGGTTAATAACTGTTCCTGAACCTGGTGGTGTGTGTCCTGATGGCAGCAGTGAGAAGAGAGCATGTCCTGAGTGATAGGGTTCCCTCATGATGGATGCTGCCTTCCAATGACAACGCTCCATGTAGAAGAAATGCTCTCAATGGTTATGAAAATATGCTTTCAATGATTCCGCTTATGAACCCTAAAGCATTTGGCAATCAACTACGGTTTTGGTTCTAAATGTTCTTGCATTACGTTCACAATATCAGCAAAGCTCATTCTACCTGGACTGGTTTGAGCTGTTAAACTTCTAAGCAAATTGTGTACTTTTCCACATATTGTACTCAGTAACACTGGTGTTCACTTTTCATAAGCGACTTCATTTGCTTCAGATATTGCTCAATTACTTCAGTATATATCATCCAGTTAATCAAACACATCTATCTTTCCAATGTAGCCTGCCAATTCTGCTTTTTATAAAATTTATTATCACCCAGTACTCAGTTCATGAACCTGTGAATTTTATGTTTTTTGCTTTTATTTTCCTTTAACTTGAACTTCCCTCTTCCCCTTCCAAAATGACATGCACAGCACTTTAAAAAAAACTTGAACATCTCTGTCTTCCTTTCCAAAGAAAAAAACCACGCCGCGCATCAAACACAGGAACTAGGATGACTGTGTACTTAGTTTCTTTTTAGTAGGTGCACACGTAAAACATGATGATATAATGGCATAAGCCATTCTTACATATAACTCGTACTGAATTAAGTCAAAAATGCTTAATCATACAATATCTTTACAAGATTACTCAAATATTACCGAAATATTAAATACACCAGAGGTACAACATTGTGGGCTGAAGGGCCTGTACAGCGTTCTACTGTTCTATGTTAATTGGAAAAGTGACCTAAAGAATGGTAGATGGATCTTAACTCAGAGAATTGATATATTTTTGGAAGTTAAACCATGGCAGGGTTTGCATAATAAATGACAGGCCCCAGGGGAGTGTTGTAGAACAGAGAGATACATTATATGGGTATAAATACACAGTTCCCTCAAAGTGGAGAAACAGGTCGGTAAAGTGGTGAAGGAGAGCTTGTCTTCATTGGACGAGAATTGGTACAACATGTTACAGCTGTAGAAGATGTTGGTGAGATCATACCTGGAATATTATATGTACTTCTGGAACACCAAGAAAGAATGTAATTAAGCTAGAAAAGGAGCAGAAAAGATATACATGGTTGAAGGCTTGAGTTGTGAGGAGAGACTGGATAGGCTAGATTGTTTTCCCTAGAGCGAAGGAGGCTGATGGGTAACATAAATAAATTGGATGGTCGCTGTTTTTTTTTCCTCCTTAGGGTAGGGAAGTCTAGATCTACAGGGAATAGGTTTAAGGGAAGATTTAAAAGGAACCTGAGAGGATTTTTAAAATATATAAACACAGAGGAAGTGGTACAGGTAGGTACAATTCCAGGTTCATTGATAGGGAAGGTTTAGAGGGTTGTGGACCAAATCCAGGCAAATGGGACTAGCTCAGGAGGCACTTTGCTCAGCATGGGCATAATTCTAATACTTTCATTCTAACCTTTCACATGCACTTGGACACCTAGACCTCCCTGCATTTCAGAACTCTTACAGTCTCGCTCAATTTAGATTATACACATATTTCTGCCAAAGTAGATAATTATACAATTATCCACATTATACTCCATTTGCCTGACATTTACCCAATTCCTTAACTTTACCAATACCTTTTAGTAGTCTCCTCATGTTCAACGGACTTTCCTGCCTATCATTAGGTCATCAACAAATTTAGCAACCATACTTCCAGCCCCTTCAGCCAACTCATTTTTCCCCCAATAATGTGTAGAAAGCTGAGGCTCTAGCACCAACCCAGTCTGTGGCTTTCAACCCATTATATTTGGATTAAGAAAAAGACCCATTTATGCCTATTTTCAGTTTGCCAGCCTGTCTTCTATCCAAATCAATATGTTGTCTTGTACATGATGAAGTTTTATTTTCCCACAACGATCTGGATGATAATGTGGTTAACTGGATCAGTAAATTCGCAGATGAGACTGAGATTGGGGATGTAGTGAACAGTGAAGAAGGCAATCATGGCTTGCAGTGGGATCTGAACCAGCTGGAAAAATGGGCTGAAAATGGCTGATGGAATTTAATGCAGACAAGTGTGAGGTGTTCAGTAGGACCAGCCAGTGGTCCAGTAGGTCTTACATAGTGAATGGTAGAGCACTGAGGAGTGTGGTAGAACACAGGGATTTGGGAATACAAGTCCATAATTCATTGAAAGTGGCATCACAGGTAAATAGGGTCATAAAAAAAGCTTTTGGTACACTAGTCTTCATGAATCAATGTACTGAGTACATGAGATGGGATGTCATCTTGAAGTTGTACGAGACATTGGTGAGGCCAAATTTGGTGCATTTTTGATCACCAAATCAAAATTACAGGAAGAATGTAAGGTTGAAAGAGTACAGGGAAAATTTCGAAGGATGTTGCTGGGTCTGAGTTATAAGGAAAGATTGAATAGGTTAGGACTTCATTCCTTGGAACGTAGAGGATTGAGATTTGATAGAGGTGTACAAAATTATCAGGGGTATAGATAGGGTAAATTCAAGCAGGCTTTTTCCACCAAGGTTGGGTGGGACTACAACTAGAGGTCATGGGTTAAGGATGAAATGTGAGGATTAAAGGAAACATGACAGGAAACTTCATCACTCTCCGCTGAACATCGACGGCTCCTCGGTAGAGATCATTAACAGCACCAAATTTCTTGGTGTTCACCGGGCGGAGAATCTCACCTGGTCCCTCAACACCAGCTCCATAGCCAAGAAAGCCCAGCAGCGTCTCTATTTTCTGCGAAGGCTGAGGAAAGTCCATCTCCCACCCCCCATCCTCATCACATTCCACAGAGGATGTATCAAGAGTATCCTGAGCAGCTGCATCACTGCCTGGTTCAGGAATTGCACCGTCTCAGATCGCAAGACTCTGCAGGTGAGGTCAGCTGAGAAGATCATCAGGGTCTCTCTTCCTCCCATTACAGACATTTACACCACACGCTGAATCCGCAAAGCTAACAGTATTGTGAAGGACCCCACACACTTCTCACACAAACTCTTCTCCCTCCTGCCATCTGGGAAAAGGTAACAAAGCATTTGGACTCTCATGACCACTGCGTAACAGTTTCTTCCCCCAAGCAATCAGACTCCTCAGTACCCAGAGTCTAGACTGACACCAACTTTCACACACACACACACACACGCAGACAACTGAACACCACTCCCTTTGAAATTTTTGCTCATTTCTTTCTCAATTCCTGCTAAAACATTGTTTACATTTACATTATTTATTATTATATTGTATTACTGTGTCTATTTCTTTCTCAATTCCTGCTAAAACATTGTTTACATTTACATTATTTATTATATTATATTACTGTGTCTATTGTCTTGTTTATTAATTATTGTTCTGTCTTGTACTTTTTTGTGCACTTTATGTAGTCCCGTGTAGGTCTGAAGTTTAATGTAGTTTTGTGTTGTTTCACGTAGTTTCATGCAGCACCATTGTCTGGACGAATGTTGTTTCGGTTTTACTGTGTACTATACCAGCAGTTATGGTTGAAATGCCAATAAAAGCGACTTGACTTGACTTGATCACAGTAAGGGTCATGAGAGTGTGGAATGAGCTGCCAGCGCAAGTTGTGCATGCAAACTTGAATTCAACATTTTAAAAAAGTTTGGATAGGTACATGGATAGTAGGGATATGGACAGCTTTGGTCCAAGTGCAGGTTGATGGGAGAAGACAATTTAAATGGTTCGGCATGGACTAGATGGGCTGAAAGGCTTGTTTCTGTGCTGTACTTTTCTATGACTTTATGACTCACAATGACCTTTTCAAATGTCTTCTGGAAATTTAAGTACATTTTATCCTCTGCTTTCCATATCAATGCATGGCAATTAACTTGTCAAACATGATTTCCCTTTGAAAAAGCACATTGACATTGCCTGATGCATTGATTTGTTTTCCTAACTGGCACACTGAAATATCTTTAATAACAAATTTCACATTTTATGACAGATGTTAAGTTAACTGATCTATAGATTCCTGTTTTCCAAAGTAATAGTTAAATTCATTGATACCTTTAGATCTAGCTTTAAGTAAGTCTGTATTTTACTCTTACCTGGTCTGTGCATATCTCTTTGCTTCCTCGTCCTGCCGAGCAGTAACTTCAGCATGAAGAGCCTCCTCCAGCTGTTTCTGCAATTCCTCTAGTTCATGAATCCGCTTTTTCTGACGGTCCGCCTCTGCCTCCTTCAATTCCATCTCTGCTTGCATGTTGGCTCGAGCCTGAAGAAGAAACTGTGTTAGTAAACGTCTCAACTGGCAAAAGCTGCACGCTGTTCTGGGTTACTGGTCCAGTTACTTTCAACTGAGATCCATTCCAAAATATCACATCTGAGAGACGGGATGACAATTGCCCTTACTGTAACAGTAATCTCACTCCTGTTCCTAATGCCATTTACTCAAAACCACCAACACAAAATTGACCTCTATTTCACTCAAGCAAGTGTCAGGGAAGTTGGTGTAGGAAGTGAGAAAGTATCACATGGGGATTTTACAATGGCAAGGGCTGAGAAAACATGGAGGCATGTTGTCCAGCAGTATTTACTATAGTACTATATAATAATGCATGGTGCTACAATACATGAAAAAAATTGTTGCATTACCTGCAAATAAGTTCCTTCATCTCATTCAACCCTACCCAAAATTTCAATCAGAAATAAATACTTATTTGAATTAAGTAGGAGCAATTTGTTCTCCAACACTCTGAAAGAAAATTCTTCCTTTTCCTTATGTCCTTTTTAATTCTCCTTTGAAGCACACTTTATTATTCACGTACATGGTGAGGGCCCTCCAAGAGGATCACAACATTGTTATGGGTGAAGGCTTACATGCCTCAATGATCCAGACAGCTATACTGGCTAGAGTCAGGGCTTTTCGCTTTGGCACTTGGTAGGGTCACCCATGCCAAAGGGCAGAGGTCAGACAAAGAGTGGTCCACTGGTCCTCCTAAGTTCGGAGGTTAGGCTTGGGCCAACAATCCTGTCTGGTAAAACAAAATTGTTATGGAAACAGCAATGACGAGTCATTCCACCATGGCTGATTTATTTTCCCTCTCAACTCCATTCTCCTGCCTTCTCTGACACCCTTACTAATGAAAAACCTATCAGCCTCCACATTAAATATACCCACTGGCTCGGCCCCCACAAATGTCTGCAGCAATGAATTCCATAGATTCACCCCTCTCTTTCTAAAGAAACTGTTCTCCAAAGGGATGTCCTTCTTTTCTGAGGTTGTGCCCTCTGGTCCTAGACTCTCCCACATTAGCAGAAATATCCTCTTCGCTTTCACTCTGACTGGGCATTTCAATATTTTGATAGGTTTTAATGAAATCCCGCATCATTTTTTAAAACTCCAGTGAGTACAGGCCCAGAACCATCAAGCGCTTCACTCCTCATATGTTAACCCTTTCATTCCAGGGTTCATACTCACAAACTCCCTCTCGAATTCCTTTCTTAGATACAAGGCTCAAAACTGCTCACAATACCCCAGTGCAGTCTGACTAATACCATATTAAACTCCATCTTTGCACTCTTGCTCATGTATCTCATTCACAGGTCCTTCCATTTCTGTGACTGGAATTCAGTCAAACCTTTCTTCCCTTCAACCCATCATCTCTGCCACACCGACCCTTCTCCCACAGTGCCCTCCTCTGTCTCTAGACAGTATTCTGTCAGTCAACATTTTCCAACTTTCCCACCACTACCAGCTGGTAACGAAGTAATCTGAGGAATTTTCCACATCACAGACACCACATGCACGGAATTTATTGTATTTACATACTTTCTCAACTAAGTTAAAATAAACAGAAATTGGGTGAAGAGACAAAAGCTGGAAAGAATGAAAGTATTCCTCATATTATGTAAAAACAAATGTTGTTCTTTACAGAAATATCAGAACAAAAATCCTCAGACAGAATTAAATGGGTAACAGGTTTTCCAACAAAGCTTTCTCCCCTTCAGTTGCCACATAGAAGTGACGTTGGAGACCTCAAGGTACCCCAGACGCTTTCCCGGAGCGACCACCATAGAGCCTCGTTGGTGGCCATCCACAGCTGCCGGAAGTGAGGCCTCTGCCGACGACCTCAGAAATCGAGCCTGGGGCTCGGCTGGAGCGGAGGCCTCTGCAACTGTGACTCAGTTCACGGACTTGTTTCAGCCGGCAGCCCGGCCCTCTGGGATTAAGTGTCGGCTTCGGGGCCCGACACAATCGACAGCCTGGGCCCCCAGCAGTTGAAAGTGGTAGCGGAGCCTCCTCCGTCACATGGCCTGACCTGGGGCGCCCAACGACGTGACCCGCCGATCGATCCCCGCGGGACGCGTCCACCAACCTCAAAGAGCTGCCAACAACACACTGCATCGATGGAAACCTGGAAAGATGCACAAATTATCGAGGAAGCATGGGAAAAGAGCTGGGCTGCTGGTCAGATTGAAGCGGAGGGGCTTTAGGATCCCTCTGCCCACCATCCTACTAGCTAATGTGCAAGCCATAGAGAACAAGGTTGATGATCTTAAAGCGAGACTCACCTACTGCAGGGAGATGCAGAACTGCTGTGTATTCTGTCTCACAGAGACCTGGCTCTCCCCTGCCACACCCGACAGTGCCATCCGGCCAGAGGGATTTTCGATCCATTGGATGGACCGCACGTCGTCTTCGGGCAAGACGAAGGGAGGTGGAGTCTGCCTACTGATCAACACTGCGTGGTGCTCGGACACAGTGGCACTGACAAGCTCCTGCAGTCCGGACCTGGAACATCTGTCGGTGAAGTGTCGTTCCTATTATCTGCCATGGGAATTCACCTCGGTCATACTGACAGCGGTCTACATTCCTCCCCAGGCAGACGTGGAGTGTGCTGTGAATACACTGAATGCCAACATCAGTGAACTTGAGACCAGGTATCCCAAGGATTTGCTCATTACAGCTGGGGACTTTAACCAGCCAACCCCAGAAAAGCGCTGCCAAGGTTATACCAACATGTCTCCTGCTCCAGTAGAGGCCCGAATATACTTGGCCACTGCTACACAGCCGTCAAGGATGCCGACCGTTCCGTCCAACGACCTCACTTCGGAAAATCGGACCATCAGGCCGTACTCCTCCTCCCGGCTTACAAACAGAAACTGAAGCGGGAGGTCACGGTGTCAAAAGTGGTGTCGCGTTGGACAGAGGAAACGGATCAGGTCCTCCGTGACTGCTTTGAATCGGTGGACTGGTTAGTATTCAAGGGCTCGGCAGCTAACCTCAATGAGTATGCCTCAGCTGTCACGGACTTTATCTGGAAATGAACAGAGGACTGTGTGTCTCGCAAGACGATCCGGGTATTCCCTAACCGGAAACCATGGATGAATTATGAGATCCAGTCCCTTTTGAAGGCCAGAGCTGCGGCTTTTAGGTCCGGGGATACCAGTCGCTACCTGGAATCCAGGCATGAACTCTGGAAAGCCATTAAGGGCGCCAAGAGGCAATATCGAGCCAGGTTGGAAGCCCAGGCCGACCAGAGTGTTGCCAGTAGACTATGGCAGGGTCTAAATGAGCGCAAAGAAAAGGCTGGGAATATCAATAACTCTAGCGCTTCTCTTCCTGATGAACTTAACGTATTCTACACAAGATTCGAACAGAAGAGGAGCGTCCCTCCCCCTCTGGATGAACCCGACCTGGTGGCATGAAGATTCATCGTCACCGAGGAAGACGCTAGAAGAGCCTTCCTGAAGATAAATCCAAGGAAGGTGACGGGCCCAGATGGCGTCCCAGGACGGATTCTCCGGGCCTGTGCAAGCGAGCTAGCTGGAGTGTTTACTGACATCTTCAACTGCTCCCTGCTTCAGTCTAAGATCCCCTCATGTTTTAAGAAGGCAGCGATAATCCCGGTGCCGAAGAAAAGCAAGGTGGCATGCCTGAATGAATATCGACCTGTGGCCCTGACAGCAATTGCTATGAAGTGCTTCGAGTGATTGGTTATGGCACACATCAACCATAACCTACCGGTCAACCTCGACACTTTGCAATTCACCTACCAGAGCAACAGGTCAATGGCAGGTGCCATCTCCCTGGCACCACATTCCTGCTTAGAACACCTGGAGAATAAAGACGCATATGTAAGGCTCCTTTTCATTGACTACAGCTCTGCCTTTAATACCATCATTCCAAATTAACTGATTCTAAGCTCTGCAACCTGTGTCTTAGCATTCAGATCTGCAGCTGGATCTTCAACTTCCTCACAGACAGGACCCAGGCTGTAAAGGTAGGGGACAAGCTCTCCTCTGCGATTACTCTGAGCACTGGTGCCCCACAAGGCTGTGTACTCAGCCCCCTGCTGTACTCACTGTACACCCATGATTGTGCAGCCAAGTTTCCATCGAACTCAATATGTAAGTTTGCTGATGACACCACAATTGTAGGCCGTATCTTGGGTAATGATGAGTCGGAGTACAGAGCGGAAATTAAGAACCTGGTGGCATGGTGCGAAGACAATAACCTATCCCTCAATGTCAGCAAGACAAAGGAATTGGTTGTTGACTTCAGAAGGAGTAGCGGATCGCACAACCCCATCTACATCAGTGCTGCGCAGGTGGAACAGGTCAAAAGCTTTAAGTTCCTCAGTGTGAATATCACAACTGACCTGACTTGGTCTAACCAAGCAGTGTCCACTGCCAAGAAGGCCCACCAGCGCCTTTACTTCCTGAGAAAGCTGAAGAATTTTGGCCTGTCGCCTAAAACCCTCACTAATTTTTATAGATGCACCGTAGAAAGCATTCTTCTAGGGTGCATTACAACCTGGTATGGAAGTTGTCCTGTCCAAGACCGGAAGAAGCTGCAGAAGATCGTGAACCTAGCCCAGCACATCACACAAACCAATCTAACATCCTTGGACTGACTTTACACTGCACGCTGTCAGAGCAGTGCTGCCAGGATAATCAAGGACAAGACAAACCCAGCCAACACACTTTTTGTCCCTCTTCCCTCCGGGAGAAGGTTCAGGAGCATGAAGATATGTACGGCCAGATTTGGGAACAGCTTCTTTCCAACTGTGATAAGACTGCTGAATGGATCCTGACCCGGATCTGGGCCGTACCTTCCAAATATCCGGACTTGACTTGCACTACCTTACTTTCCCTTTTCTATTTTCTAATTATGATTTGTATTTAAAATTTTTATTATATTTACTTTGATTTGTACTTCAGGGAGCACGAAGTGCAGAATCAAATATTGCTGTGATGATTGTACACTCTAGTATCAATTGTTTGGTGACAGTAAAGTATTTATTCAAAATTGGTAACACTTTACACTACCAGTGACCAGGTTCAATTCCCACTCCTCTCTGTAAGGAGCTTGTGCATTCTCCCCATGACCATGTGGGTTTCCTCCGGGTGCTCCAGTTTCCTCCCACAGTCCAAATACGTACCGGGCTGGTAGGTTAATCAGACTCGTGATTAGGCTGGGGTTGAATCAGGGGTTTCTGGAAGGGCCAGAAGGACCGACTCCTCACTGTATCTCAATAAATAAATAAAATGATAAATAGACGGACCATATCTCACTCCTTTGGGCCCTAACCTGTTCAGCTTGTCGAAGCTGTATCTCCAGTGCCCTTTGCATTTCCTCATGCTGTTGTTTCCTTCGCTGATTCTCCTCCTTTAGCAATGTTTCTGCCTGTCGCTGAGCCTGGAGTGGAGGTTAAAAGATGTTTCAGGATATTAGTTTCAATACATTAGAAAGGACAAATAGTAAACTCTTTAAAATGTATCAAAGCACAGTAATTGTTATATAATCTTTTATTTGATGACACTTAGTATGTCATGTATGTGGCATGCAGCTTAATACGTTAATCAATTTGCAAGTGTCAGCAATGCATTCCTCCTTTGAGAGGAACAAGACAGTCAAGAGAGGGCTATGAGAGGAAGAAAAACATTCATATGAGCAGTGGCATAAAGTGTAACTACTCCCAGGCACGTCAGTGTCTTTAGACAAAAGGCTGCACATAGGACAAGATAACATTTTAAATGTTTGAATGGCACTTTGGGGTGAAAAGAAGCTTTCTGTTATTAAAACCATTTGGTGAAGTGTTCACAATTAGATTATTTCTTTTCTTATTTATAGTTCCAAATTGTTTTTAACTGAAAGGCAAAATCACAAATCCTCCACCAATGGCACCCGCAGATCTATTCAATAAAACTTTGGTACTTCCCCTTCAACTTTCCTCCCAACTTGTTGAATGTTTGTCTAGTGTAATAAAGCATGGATAATTTCCAGAGTCTCATTCAAATAGCTGTGCCTGTGAAGTCTGATATTGTCAGAAATCTAAAATGGAAAAAGTTGGAATTCATCCCGTATCCATGCTTAAGCAATTCTTCTTCCAGAAATCCAGTCGCCACTAGTGCCAGTTGGATAGAGGTCAGCTCATTCAGCAATCAAACTCGTTTCCTTCCTGCTCTGTGAGGCTCGTACACTCAGAGCCAGCTGCTAACCCTAGTGCTGTTGTTGTCCACACACACACACACCCCCCACCCGCCCCCCAAATTAGACCAAGAATTTCCAAGTTATTACAAATGGATCTTTGCAGTGCAGCTAGGCACATAAACTGTACACAAATTTTTAAATATTCTTTTTGCTTCTGTTAATTTAAAGACTGGTTCTTTAGATGCACTGACACAATGACCATGGATATAACTCCCTCTCCAACAGAATTCACCTAAGCAGTGATTGTACGGTTTCAAGAGAAAATCTTAGCAGTAATGAAGTCCCATTGTACCAAGATACGGTATATTATTGATCAAATATCACACTTAAATTATTTATGGTACATTAGGCATTGTAACTGGCATGTCAACCTTGTCTAGAAATTGTAATTGCAAAGTAGTTTATGGGTTTCATTCTTGCCCCTCGTTGCAAAATTGTGTTCCCGTTGCTCTTTTCCTTTACCTCCTTAAGTAATTCTAGTTCTTGCAGCTTTCTTTCCTTTTCCTCCTGAAGCTGTTTGAGTCGCTGCAGCTCTTCCTCTTTCGCTGCTCTTCGCTTTTCTCGAAGCTCTCTCTGATCACGTCTTTTCTGCTTTAAGTCCTTGTGTAATGACTTCTTTCCCTCTGTTTGTAGCCGTATAGCTGTCTGAATAGCTGAAGGCAGCAATCAAGATAAATGAGACCGCATACAGAAATACCCTCAAGTTTAACAACATCTTTCTACCTACCCAGACTTTCATCATTACTTTTTCTGGAACGTTAACCTCTTGGATAGTCCCTTTCTATCAATCCTTGCACCTGATGGTAAATCCACACTTATTTTGGTGGCCTATATCATCATTGGTGAGCAATAAGGAAGGATCTGGTTTAGAGCCAAGACAAACGCTGTTTTTACTTAATATTCACACAGGCCCATTTGCGAACAACTAAAAGCGATGAAGGTTCAGAATCTTAGTTAATCTTCACCTGCTTCCTGATTTATCCCCAGGAGGTATTACTCATGGGTTTCCTTTGTGGTATTGCTGGGAGCAGAATCAATGTTTTGTGAGCTTAAATCCATAAAACCCATAAAAAAGCCAGAGTCTTTTTCCCAGGATGGAAAAGGGACATAATTTTAAGATGATTGGAGGGAAGTATTGGAGATGTGAGAGTAAGTTTTTTTTATTTTTACATGTAAGCCAGGCAGATACATCAGGGTCATCTAAGAAAAACTTGGTTAGGCACGTGGATGATGGGAAAATGGAGGGCTATGTGGAAGGGAAGGTCGGCACAACATTGCGGGCTGATGAACCTGTACTCTGCTATGTAAAACAATGCAATGAAAACAGTAACTTGGCCAAATAGCCTCAGATGCTTCAAATCTGAGTGTAAGTCCAGCATAAGACTCCAAAAGATTTTCAGATAAATGTCGGACTGTGAAGGTAGTTAATGTCAAATTTCTAGCTTTACCACAGTTCAAACTTGATTTCAGTAAAAACAAACAAGAATAACCTTTGCACGACACGGTACACCCACAGGACAACACACACAAAAGGCACATCTTGCAGCATCTATGGAAGGGAATAATCAGTGGATGTTTCACCAGGACTCAGATTTGTTTTACCTGTTGTCCATTCCTGTCGCTGTTTTGTGTCTGATGCACTCATCTCATACGTCCTTGATGGGGTCTTCACACAGAACATGCACCTTTTGCCATCTCGGTCAGTTAGAACCTTCAAAGCAAATGACAAAAGTTTATTAATAAAATCTTATACCCTATATACAAGTATTTCAACATATTTCATAAAACTTGTGGCATGTTCTCTGTTGGTTATCAGATTATTAGTTAATTGCATCTACCTCAACACAGCAGTTCCGGTCCAGTGGAATACTGCCCTTCTTTTCCTTCCGATCCTCACTCACAAAGTAGGAGAGAGTACTTGGCTTGAGAATAAACCACCGCTCTGTCCAATTGCGCCTCAACTGGCCTTTCTTCCACAAGTAGCCCTGACAATAAAATCAAAGCAAGTTGATTGTGACAATTCAGCTGTAACACTATCAGTCTACAGAATGTTGCTTCTGACTGGTTTACCAGAGGGGAAAAAAACCCACCACTTTACAGCTCAAAGGATCTGATCCAAGCAGAATAGAAATAAGAAATGGTTTGCCCATACAGTAATTTTTTTTATAAATATATTTACTGGTTTTTTTCTTTGCTGCAATATCATTCAAAGCAACAGAAGTTCCTATTGCCTCAATTCTTCTTCTAAGTCCTCCTTTATATCAAACGTTCTCTTGGTTACAATATTACACCTTTCACATTAGAATTCACACTGACTTCTTGTTGAATGGAACTGCTGACTGGAGAGCTGGGTGGAGACGTTTTTACTCCTACTTTATGAATGATGAAACCTTTGAGCAGAAACGTGGGACTACTACAGATCCCGTATCTCATTTTCCAACAAGCCAGCTTCTATGAGGAGGACTTGATACCCAGCTAGAAATTCACTTACAGGGCTGTTTTTCTCAGCAGTACATACTTTTTAAAAAAAAAAATCACCTGTTTTTGGAATGAAATACAATTGCAACTACTTCCTCGTTTACTCAGAACTCTGCAGAAATTCAGTGGCATTTATTTGTTCAAAAATTGCCCACATATTCAAGAGGTAATTTCCTTAACTGTCATGCACAGGATGACTTAATTCCCTGTGTAGACCCTTTTGGAACATTGCCTGGGAATTTCATAATATTCTAACAAACGACTGCCAAAGGTCACTTCCAGAGCAAGTACAGCGCAGTTTCAAGGTGATTTCCTAGGTGAGATCATAGCCCAGCACTGGGTCCATGATATAAAAAGATAGCTTAGTTTCATCTCAAAACATCTAGGCCCTAACCTTGATCATTGACCATCCTCCAAAGGCTCACATTGTGGAGAATCTGCCCCCTCCCTACTCCTTCCTCAGATCAATAGCTTACGTAGCCACCACACCTCTACCCCAATCCTATTTCAGTAAAGCCACTACCACCTTCCTCTTTGACTGACCTCTGAACAGAGTCCCACCCTCACCATTCCCAAATCTCTAGAGATCGTGTTCCCTTGCTACAATAACCTGGGCTCAATCTCAGACCACCATCTCTCAACTAACTCTTGATATCTAGCTACCAACACTACCTCCAGCCCTCTCCCCAAAACCTGACAAGGACTTCAACCTTGGTTCTCCTATGCTGAAGTACAGAATTTACATTTTTGAATCAAATTTTCACCAGATTGCTGGAATAAATGAACATGTTGCCCATATTATGCATAGATATTTATCTGAAGGCATTAGCTACATAGCGCTCAAGCAAACTCTACAATTTGAGACAAGCAAAAATTGTTTGGAGGAGGACTATGACAGGAATCAACAATTCTAATTGTTTTGAAAATACTTGCCTGTTTAAGCACATCCTCGATAATTTCTTGATAGACTTCTTCCACTGCCATTGTAACTGTTTCTCTTTCAATTCCTCTGGTAAACCTTCCGGAATTCACCCACTCCAAAAACACCCAGACGGATATTCCATTCTGATGGAAGCTTTCCTGGGAAAAGAAATCATCCAATTCCCCTGCATTCCATTCCACATTCATTTCCGTACAGATTTTCTTCAGCAGATATTCGACCTGCAAAAAAAATAATGCATTTCAGGTATACATTTGCAAATATTTCAATCCACTGTCCAGGTCTAAAAAGAATTGACACTTTTTAAATAAAGCTCGGACTCAGCATTAAAGCAAAAGAAAAAGCCACCAATTTCATCATTTAAGATCAAAGCATTTCTTTTATGATCTAAATAATTCTGACATTCATATTTTTTCATTTATTCCGATAAGACCATAAGACATAGGAGCAGAATTAGTGCATTCAACCCATCAAGACTACTCTGCCTTTCCATTATAACTGATTTATTATCCCTCTTAACCCCATTCTCCTGCCATCTCCCCATAACTTTTGATACTGTTACACCTGCAGCCCCTCCTTATTGAGAATCGCAGGATCACTATTGATTTGGGTCAGGAGACCCAGGAAATGAGAGAGAGAGATGTGCGGAATGTCTTGACCCCCCCCCCCCCCCCCAGCGATATGAAAGCTACAGGAAATGGCCACTGTCTCTTGGAGACGGACTTGTGTATTACAATACTGTGCTACGTGGAAGCCCTCAGGCAAAGTGGGCTGGTTGAGGGAGGGATTGCATCACCCCAACCTGATTGACATCTGAGACCCTGTGAATCAGGATAAAAGAGGGTCTGTGGGAACAGCCCCTCAGACGCACCAGAAGAAACGCTAGCAATCCCGTAATAGCGGAAGCCGGTGGGGAGGCCACGTGCGTTCGGTTCCATTTGCCCTGGAACTGGTGCCCTTTACCATGGAAAAACGGCTTTTAGCTAACAACGGGGAAACCAACTCCCAACGACTCTCGAAGGATTGACATCATAAAAGGACTGGGCAAGCTTTAACCCATCTTTCTCTCAAACCAAAATGCTGCAGCTTGAACGAACTAACAGTGACTTTTATATTTCCATCGGACAATACATTATCCCCTAGACAATGATAGAGCTATTTCTTATTGATTATTATTATACCCGTGATTTTAGATTTAGTATTGATGACGTATATTATCTGTATGTTTGCATTGATATTATTTTGTGTATTTTTATCAATAAATACGGTTAAAATAGTACCATCAGATTTCAACGGACCTCTCTATCTTTGCTGGTAAGTGACCCAGTTACGGGGTTCGTAACAATATCCTTACTAATTAAAAGCCTATCAAACTCTGCTTTAAATATGCCCAACGACCTGGTCTCCATAGCTGTCTGTGGCGAAGAATTCCTCGGATTCACCACCCTCTGGCTCAAGAAATTCCTGCTGAACTTCATTCTAAGGGAGGAGGCTACACAGCATCCACGCCAGGATCACCAGACTCAAAGACTGATACAATCCCAATCAGTAAGGGTGATCAACATTCCCAACCCTCAACTCCACCACAACTTGATTACTTCCTGTCAGTCACCTTCTGTACAGCCTAGCATTACTTTATGGACATTAATTCAGTAATAAGCTATCTTATGTAACACGAGTGAATCTGCAGATGCTGGAAATAAATAAAAACACAAACTGCTGGCAGAACTCAGCAGGCCAGACAGCATCTATGGGAGGAGGTAGTGTCGACGTTTCAGGCCGAAACACTTCATCAGGAGTGAAGTAACATGGGATGGTCGTGGGGGGATAAGAAGTGGGGGGAGGGATGAAGTAGAGAGCTGGTAAGTGATAGACTGAAGGGAAATGGGCTGGGGGAAGGTGGAGAATTATGAGAAATAAAAGAGAATGAAAGGTAGAGCTGGGGGGAGATTATAATGGGGGGGGGGAAGAGAGAGAAAGAGAACCAGACTAAAATAATAGATAGGGATGGGGTAAGGCGGGGGGGGGGGGGGGCAGGGGTATCAACGGAGGTCAGTGAGTTGGATGTTCATGCCGGCAGGAAGGAGGCTACCTAGGCGGGAGATAAGGTATTGCTCCATCAACCTGTGTGTGGCCTCATCTTGACGGTAGAAGAGGCCATGGACAGACATGTTGGAGTGAGAGTGGTCTGTGGAATTGAAGTGTGTGGCCACAGGGAGATCCTGCCACTGCTGGAGGACTGAGCGTCGGTGTTCGGCGAAACAGTCTCCCAGTCTGTGGTGGGTTTCCCCAATGTATAAATGGCCACATCGGGGGCACTGGATACAGTATATCACCCCAGTTGACTCAGAGGTGAAGTGGTGCCTCACCTGAAAGGTCTGTCTGGGGCCTGGGATGGTGGTGAGGGAAGAAATGTGGGGGCAGGTGTAGCACTTCTTCCGTTTGCAGGGATAAGTGCCCAGAGGGAGGTTGGTGGGGAGGACAAGGGAGTCGCATAGGGAGCGATCCCTGCGGAAAGCTGAGAGTGGGGGGAGGGGAATATGCGTCTGGTGGTGGGATCCCGTAGGAGGTGGCATAAGTTATGGAGGATTATACGTTGGAGCTATCTTGTGTGTTCACATTCATTACACTTTGTATTATTATTATTATTGTGTTCTTTTGTGCTGTGTCAGATCCAGAGCAACAATCATTTCATTCTCCTTTACACTTGTATACTGGAAATGATATTCTTGAACAACAACACACACAATGATGAACTCAGCAGATCAGACAGCATTTATGAAACCTGCCGAGTTTCTCCAGCACTTGGTGGGCGTTGCTTTGGATTTCCAGCATATCCAGAACTTCTGGTACAATCTGCATAGAATCTTCTATCCTGGGGCCATGCCCACTGGGTACAAATGCAGTGCATTTGCTTTAGATTTAAAAAAACTAACTGAATAAAATCTTACTGCTGCTTTACAAGAATCAGTGAAATGCTATGTTACTCTATATTTTAAAAAATAAACCATCTCTAACTCTAGAATTAGAAATGTTACCTTCCTAATGTTTTGGAACAATGTTTTGAAGAAACTCCAATCTTAGGGACTGATGTAAATATTTCAATTCCATAACGTACCTTCACAGGATAACTTAATCTAACTGATTACAGTTTTGACAGTGCTCATTCACTGTTCCCTTACCTCTTCCCTCTTGCACATGAAACACTCTGGTTTCCTTGGCTGTGTAAGTCAAGGGAAGACAATCTCCGGCCCTGCCAAACGTGAGACTTGAGTGCAATCCTGCCCGAAACCCCCAGTTTGTGAGGACACTGTGTAATTCGCTATCCTGTTACAAATTAACGCCATGAAATAACAGATAGTACATTGCAGATGATTAAAGGAATTATATTTATGAATCTTAACTAAAGAGTTAGTAAAGCACAAATAAAAGAAAAGGGCCCATTGTAATTAAACAGTCAAATGTGCACCAGTTGGATCTCATCTTGAACTCTCTGTCAATCACGCGCTGGGCCTTCGGTCAACATGAAAGCTCACACCACCGTCTGAAAATCGTTCACAATCCATCTGGAACAGACGGGTCTCCCACCGGATCGCATGCTACCACCACTTCTCCCCGGCATCTTCTCTCTCCATCTCCTCTCAAACAACAGCTCCGAGCCCAACCTCAGCAGAGAAACCTCCCCTTAATCCCACCATCCTCACTGGATGGCACACACTTCTCCCCATCTCTCATCTTCAACAGTAGCCAAAGATAAGCTGAAAACAAACAGCTCTCACAGAACTGCCAAAATTAAATACATACAGCGTAACAGTAAAAATATGAACCAGGGCATTACACTCTCCCCCAACAAATATCCTCAACACTTTCAAATAACTCAATCAGTAATAACACAGTTTTCAAAGGAATTTCGTGATGCCAGAACCTCCAATCCATAGGTAAAGGGTCGTGACATAACTCAGCAGAGGGACAGCCATAGCACTCTGCTCCTCCAGTGCTACATAGGCCAGTCTCTCTGGGGTCCCCTGATTCTTTGACGCCTCCTTACCACGTCATCTACTACTTCAGTTTCAGACACTCCTTGGGATATTTCTGGGCTGTATGGCGATGTCACTCGTGCCTTCCTGCAACTCGGATCCCTCTGCCTCTTGGCTGAGCTCTGCTTCATCCCTTTTACGTTCCCACTGAAACCCAGTCTGTCCACAGATAGTCCCCCCAATTTCACCTGTCTCAGCGTGAGAAGGGTTGGGAATCTTCCTCAGTCAGTGGGGAGTGAGCAAAAGGCAGCATGAACCCATTTCCTCATTGGCCGAGTCCGTATCCCATTCAGGGGTGGGGATGTCTACTCTTCCCTGCTGCTGGTCCGTCAGTCTCTCCATGTCGCCGCAGACTCCTCTTGCTCGATGTAGGGTCCAGGTCGGGCTCTGGGTCAACATGCATCTCTTGTCCTAGAGGCAGAAGGTAGTTCCAATGGAGAATCTTGACAGGCCCATTCCCATCCTCTGGTTTCACCTGGAAAACTGGTACATTTGGCATCTGACCCTCCACCACATAGGGTGCAGCTGCCCAGTGGTCAGCCAACTTGTGCTTCCCAGGTAGCCCAAATCCTTAAGAGGACCCTGTCTCCTGGCACGAGTTGGGAGAACCTAACTCTTCAATCAAATTACCTCTTATTTCCTTGATCCTGCTTGTTAGCCAAGAACTCAACTATTTCATAAGCCTTTTTCAGCTCCCTTCTCATATCAGACACATTCTTCAGATACATCCTCTCTTCATCAGCCTCACTCCTGAGTATGTGGTAATACCCACTCCTCAAGTCCAGCAGACTGAAACACGTTGCAGTATTCAGGCAGGCCAGCGTGTCCTTGATTCTTGGGACTGTACTTCCGCCTAGAGTCTGATAGCCCACACACTTCCGTACCTTCCCAATCTTCTTCCTGGCTGCTACTATTGGAGATGCACAAGGGCTTCTGGACTCGGTGATGATTCCAGCTTCCTTCAACTTCCACAGATGCTGCAAACGTCCTCCACCTTTGTGGGTGCCAGTCACTGCGACCTTTCTCTAAAGAGGATGTCCTCTGTTTCCTGGACAGTATGGCGAGTGTTCTTGGAACAACCCACATTAAATTCTCAGTAGAAAAGACATCTTCCAGCTTCAACATGTTCTCTAGCAACCTCTTCTTCCAACCTCCAGGTACGGGGGAGTCCCCAAACTTGAATGACCAGCCAGTCAGCTTTCTTCTTTTCAGAGTAAGTTTCTCCCCAGCTCATCTCACAGGGACACTAGATATTACTGTCACTGGAAAGAGGTGCGCCATTGACATCCTCCGCCTGGGGGTGACCTCCCTCTCCAAGTGTTCCTGACACTCACTGCCACGTGTAGAACCGATGGCTTCCGCAGTTCGGGCCTCACCAGGTAAGTGAGGCTCCTCTCGTGCTCTTCCGGAGCATCCAGCAAGGGGGCCTCGGCCTCAGGCATTCCAGGAAATTTGGAGTTTCCCATCACTCTCGCTCCTTCCCCAGACTGTCACACGACCAGTTTAGACCGGGTGAACCACACAGTCCCTCATTTACACTCATCATCCAGTCTAGTGCAGCCACGCAGTTCCGCGAAAGCAGCTTGGAACACAGGGTGAATGGACAATGTTCTCAGAAAGCTCTCTCCAACTTTCTCCTTGCAGGCTCCCGCTAGCCTCCTCACAATCGGAGTACTCATCCCCACGAGAATTGAAGCCTTGTCCCTCTCGACCGGGTTGGACAGACCAACACTAATGTATCAAGGACCTCAGCTACTCCCACATCTGCCCCCGAAAACTCCAGCTTCAGTGACAGGTAACCATCGTATAGATAGTCACCTGTACTAAGACCCCAAATCTCTAGCGCACTGAGTGACATCAACGGTAAATGAGTCAAATAATTTTTGTAAAATGATGGTACAGCAAACCGGCGTCAAGTATGGCTCTAGCATAAATACCCTCAATCTGTAGTGATACCCTGGAGCTTGGCCGCACTAAGCCTTCAGGAATAGGGTTATTTGCTTTAGAGTGGTCCTTGATTTATCACTGGGAATGTGCTCCCCCACCCCCCCCCAGAATCCAGGACGTTCCCTCACTGGGTCTCTCCACCTAGATACCCGGGGGGGGGGGGGGGCTCACTCTCCAAGGGTTTTCCCGTCGTTCACATGTCTGCCTGAAATGCCCCTCCTCACCACAGTTATAGTAGACAATACCGGCCGCTCCCCTTCTCGTGGGACCCTGGCCACTAGCGACCCTCTGCGTAGTCTGTCCCTTAGGGGGTCTGCCTCCCTATCAGCTCTATCGTACGGGGGGAGGCAGGCACACCCACTGATAGGAATTGGGACGTTTGGGACATCTTGGTCCTAAACTCTGCCATCAGCTCCTTCACCACTCCCAGGGGTGGGTTATCAGTGGTCACCTCAGCCAAGGAGACCACCACCGAGGACTGTACCCTGCAGATGAAGGCCTCCCACACCTTCATTACATTCTCCTCCTCTCTTACTTCTCTGATCAGCTCGACAAACGAGGGAGGGGAGCACATCTTACAAGACATTCGGAGACCCCAAGCAATCAGGTCTGGAGCCTGATTGGCTAAAGTGGCCTTTAGCCACTTGGTCCATTCTTAACTAATTCTCCTCGGCCGTTTGAACAGATCCCGACCCCCCTCGGCCGCTTGAACCGATCCAGACCCCCCTCGGCCGTTTGAACGGACCCCCCTCGGCCGTTTGAACCGATCCCGATCCCCCTCGGCCGTTTGAACAGATCCCGACCCCCCTCGGCCGTTTGAACCGACCCCCCTCGGCCGTTTGAACCGACCCCCCTCGGCCGTTTGAACCGACCCCCCTCGGCCGTTTGAACCGACCCCCCTCGGCCGTTTGAACCGACCCCCCTCGGCCGTTTGAACCGATCCCCCTCGGCCGTTTGAACCGACCCCCCTCGGCCGTTTGAACCGATCCCCCTCGGCAGTTTGAACGGATCCCCCTCGGCCGTTTGAACGGATCCCCCTCGGCCGTTTGAACCGATCCCCCTCGGCCGTTTGAACCGATCCCCCTCGGCCGTTTGAACCGACCCCCCTCGGCCGTTTGAACCGATCCCCCTCGGCCGTTTGAACCGACCCCCCTCGGCCGTTTGAACCGACCCCCCTCGGCCGTTTGAACCGATCCCCCTCGGCCGTCTGAACGGACCCCCTCGGCCGTTTGAACCGATCCCGACCCCCCTCGGCCGTTTGAACCGATCCCGACCCCCCTCGGCCGTTTGAACCAATCCCGACCCCCCTTGGCAGTTTGAACCGATCCCCCTCGGCCGTTTGAACCGATCCCCCTCGGCCGTTTGAACCGATCCCCCTCGGCCGTTTGAACCGATCCCCCTCGGCCGTTTGAACCGATCCCCCTCGGCCGTTTGAACCGATCCCCCTCGGCCGTTTGAACCGATCCCCCTCGGCCGTCTGAACGGACCCCCCTCGGCCGTTTGAACCGATCCCCCTCGGCCGTTTGAACCGATCCCGACCCCCCTCGGCAGTTTGAACCGATCCCCCTCGGCCGTTTGAACCGATCCCCCTCGGCCGTTTGAACGGACCCCCCTCGGCCGTTTGAACCGATCCCGACCCCCCTCGGCAGTTTGAACCGATCCCGACCCCCCTCGGCCGTTTGAACCAATCCCGACCCCCCTCGGCAGTTTGAACCGATCCCCCTCGGCCGTATGAACCGATCCCCCTCGGCCGTTTGAACGGACCCCCCTCGGCCGTTTGAACCGATCCCCCTCGGCCGTTTGAACCGATCCCCCTCGGCCGTTTGAACCGATCCCCCTCGGCCGTTTGAACCGATCCCCCTCGGCAGTTTGAACCGATCCCCCTCGGCCGTTTGAACCGATCCCCCTCGGCCGTTTGAACCGATCCCCCTCGGCCGTTTGAACCGATCCCCCTCGGCCGTTTGAACCGACCCCCCTCTGCAGTTAGAACGGACCCCCTCGGCAGTTTGAACCGATCCCCCTCGGCAGTTTGAACGGACCCCCCATTCTGTATGCAACACAGCTGCCTCTCTAGCCAAAAAACGTAGGCAGGAAACTTCTCCTGAAACATGCTCTGAAACCCCATCATAAGCTTCACTGGGCTTCCCGTCGTGCCAAGCACCTTTTCTAGCGCTTGCATGTAAGCCACAGAGATAGCAAAGGAGTTCTGTGTCAATGGATCTCACTACATCAGCAGCCGGCCCCTCAAACTTTCAACCAATTGCTGTCTTTTCCATGATCAGAGCACTGCCCCTCATCCATCAACAGAGAGGTTTGCTCTGCTCAAGTCTTGTACTCCTCGTCCCCTTCAGAGGTGGACTTTGAACCTGGGCATTTTGCCATTTACCAGGGAGGTAAGGGCCGCTCCCAACTCAGAATGGTCAGCCCTCGCTGGGGGACTCATTAGACCCTCCACATCAGACCACTCCTTCCCCACGCTCCGCAGAAACGAGAGTAACGTCTTTAAAGTCTCCACCCCCAGCTACAGAAAAATCGGCTTCCGATTCGGCACGCTCGCCTTCACTCCCTTCCTCCCCAGAAGTATGGACAGCCCACACCCCCCTTTCCCAGGGTCCCAATTGTACCAGGCAGTTCTACTGCTGCTACATCAGTCCTAGCTTGAACTGGAACAAAGTCTTTGCCCGGTGTTTCACCCAATCTCCACTCCACAATGGCTGCATCTATAACCGCGTATCGTAATCACTTTATGGAACAATAGTTTAACACAACTTAAAACACACAACCCACTGGATCAATGCTCAGGGTAATCACACAGCATCCATCGAAATCGACCCCAGATGATTCCCCCAATGAAACACCCTGGTTTCCTTGGCTGCGTAAGTCTAGGAAAGACCATCTCCGGCTGTGCTAAACTTGTGAGATTGAAGCGCGATCCCACCCACAACCCCCGGTTTGTGTGGACACTGTGTAATTCGCTATCCTGTTACAAATTAATGCCATGAAATAACAGAAAGTACATTGCAGATGATTAAAGGAATTCTATTTATGAATCTTAATTAAAAGGCTAGTAAAGGATAACAAAAAGAAAAGGGCCCATTGTAATTAAACAGTCAAATGTGCACAAGTTGGAGCTCATCTTGAACTCCTCTGTCACTCACATGCTGAGCCCTCAGTCAACGTGAACGCACACACCACCTTCCAAATTTTGTGCGCAATCCATTTTGAACAAACGGGTCTCCCACCAGACCGTATGCTACAACCGGTTCTCCCAGGCGCCTCTTTCTCCATCTGCTCTCAAAGAACAGCTCCAAGCCCAACCATAGTGTCCCTCAGCAGAGAAACCTCCCCTTAATCTGACCATCCTCACTGGATGGCACACAGTTCTCCTCATCTCTCATCTTCAACAGTAACCCAGAGATAAGACGAAAACAAGCAGCTCTCACAGAACAGCACAAAATGAAATACAGAACAGTGTAACAGTAAAAAATATGAACCAGGGCATTACACACACTTAGAAAATCTTTCATTTTACGGTGCAGCACTTAAAGGAAAGATAAGCTTTCAATATGTCAATAACTTGTGCATAAGCATTTAATTGAGATATTTGGAGATAAAGAGATGAAGTAAAACAGAGTGTAGCGAATTTCATCAGGATGTTGGATCTGAACCACAAGAGAGTAAATTGCCATTGTCCTTTCTTTCCCCCCACATAGGAATCTCAGGACTAAAACAGGCAGTTCAATCCAATTGATGTTTACATTTTGCATGAGCCCCCTTCCCCCTTGCTTAGTAAACATCCTACTCACTCAATTCTTCTGTCAGCTAGACTGAATATATTAAAAGGAGGCATATCCACCACATTTGGGAAAAGCAGAATGATAGTATGAAGCAACTTATAGCAATGTGTAGATTTAATTATCTAGTTTTCTGGAGAATTAATGCCTTGATTACCGAAAGAGAACGAAAGGAGATAATAGATCTTGAAAGCAATGCCAGAGTGTTGGACTGACCTTGTGATCTTTTAAAAAAAAATTAGAACCTTTAGGACTTTAGATCCTCATGAAAAGTCAGACATGTGAGCTTCACCATTTATTAGCACTACAGACATACATCAAAGGTGATTCAGAGAAATTAAGCTATTACTAAGAATCATTTCAAGATTAGTGATGTCTAAACTTCCCAAAATATGAAAGCCAAAACAACCATCTTTAAAAGCAAGAGAAAATCTGCAGACGCTGGAAATCCAAGCAACGCACACAGAATGCTGGAAAGGAGTAAACAGTCAATGTTTTGGGCCAAAACCCTTCAGCAGAGTCTTTAGCCAGCTCTTCATAATACTTGCAATCAACTCAACCCACCAAGCTAGACCTGATGTTCAATTAACAAATGCTGACAAGTCTCAAGATTTTAATCCAAAAATAAACTTTATTCACTAAAATTTACACAAAATAGAAAACAGGGCATGGTTTTCGTAACATAGATAGTGTTATCATGTTAGTAAATTCTACGTCTAAAGCACCAATGCCACTCACATGACCTCTTAGAACAACATGCCAATCAAGAGCTTACTGGACCCAGTCTCAAACTCTGGTGGCAGCAGGACCTTCCTTGTACTGTTGTCTTCCTCTACAAAGCTTTTGTGGAGATGGCAAACTTCAGACGGGCTCACCTCGATATGGGATCTTTGCATTCTTCAGTGGATCTTTCCCAAGCTGCAGTCCACAAAGAATAATGACCAGCTCGTCATTGCAGCTGTCTCAAGGGGCAGCATGTATTGGGAGTGAGACCATGGGGGGTGGGGGGGGGGGCTGGGCTCCTCTCATTGTTGGCCAAGCGAGGTTTTGGTGTTTGTTGGCGAGTTCTGGTAATAAGGCAAGCTACAAGTACAAGATGCTTTCCTGTAAAACAGCTTTCAAATCCAGAGGTGGGAAATGAGATCAACGAGGTGATCTTATGCGACCATAGCAGCATCATAAAGGGAATGATGTAAAAACAGCAATTTACAGCATGAGGCCTCAGCGTTGCAAACCTACCGCTGGACATACATTGAACTGGAAACCATGCTCCTTATATGTATTGCTCCTGCTTTTAAGAAGAGCTAGTGTCAGGAGTCAGGCAGCAAAAAAAAACTGAAGATGCTGAAATAAAAACTGAAAATGCTTCAAATGTTCAGACCGTGATGAGGATCTGCCGGAGTAGCTGTGTGTTTCCCACCTCTTCTGCTTTTATTTTATATGATTGTAGTCACGCTATCTTCATTAGGAGTTACACCTGAGCACTTGCTATGACCGTCATACACAAGAAAAATAAAAATAAAGATTAAAAAATTAAAGAGTAAATACAATAACTGATGTGCTAAGCAACTCCAGCATTTTCCCTTTTTACCTTACATTTATAGAACTTGTTTTGCAACTTCAGGACATTCCAAATCCCATTACAGTCAATTAAATACGTCAGGACAGCATGTTCACAAAGAGCAATGTTAAATTGATGTGAACCAGTTACACAACTACAAATTATAACATAGTGTCTTTTTTATCTACCTAGAGGGCCAAGAACTTCATTGAACATCTCATCCAAAATATCCAAAGAGGGCAGCACTTAGTCAAGACTGAAGCTTTCAACCTAGACTGTGTACTGAAGTCACAGGAAATTTTAATTCTGAATAAGCAATAAGCTGATCTTTTGATGAATTTTGGTTCCACTGCAGAGCATGAAGTAGGAAGGATGTCTGTTCGATTACATGACAGTAGGGATAATTAAGGAAATAATAGTCCAGTGCGCCTCATTAAGTGGTAGGGAAGCCAGTGGAGAGGATTCTTAGTGATAAGGTTTACATTCGGAAAAACGGATGTTCAGCATAGACCTGTTTGGGGCAAGTCACATCCTACAAACTTGAAACAAGAGAAAACCTGGAGATGCTGGAGGTTCAAACAACACACACAAACTGCTGGAGGAACTCAGCAGGCCAGGCAGCGTCTAGAAGAGTACAGTCCATGTTTCAGGCCGAGACCCTTCAGCAGGACCCCTACAAATTTGACGGAGCCTTTAAAGGAGGTGAAGGAGACAGCTGGTGAGAGGTAAATTACCTATATGGACTTCAGTGAGGCATTTGGCAAGGTCCTTACGATAGGCTGATCCACAAGATCTGGAGTGTGCAGGTTCCACAGTGAATTGATAGATTGGATTGACTATGGAAGAGGGTTGTGGTGGAAGTGCGTTATCCTAACAGTTATGACCAGTGAGGCTCCACAGGGGTCGGAACCAGGATCTCTGGGACAAAAATATATATGGGCCGATTGTAGAACACAAAAATAAGAGTCGTGGGTATGAAGAAAATTGTCAAAGGATACAAAAGGATAAAGATCAGTTGAAGATGGATGCTGTCTTCCTGAGGCATCACCTTTTGAAGATTTGCTCCCCACCATCACGGACATCTTCAAAAGGCAATTTCTGAAGGAGGTGGCATCCAACATTAAGGACTCTCCTCATCCAGGACATGCTCTCTTCCCATTACTACCATCGCGGAGGTGTTACAGGAGCCTGAAGATACACACTCAATGTTTTTGCTTATTCCCCTCCACCAACAGTCTATGTACCTATGAACACTACCCTACTAGTTTGCTCCCTTTATGCGCTATTTATTCATTTTTTTAATTTCTTGTTGTAATAGAGTATTCTTTCATTGTACTTCTGCCATAAAAAACACAAATTTCACAACATTTTGTATGTCAGTGATAATAAATCTGAGACAGGGTTTAAACCAGGCGAATCTGAGGGATTGAACTTCAGGAGATGAAATTGAAAGGGAAGATATACAATTGATAGCAGGAGCCTTAACAGTATTGATGAACAGAGGGATATTGGTGGTCCAAGTCTGTAACTCCCTGAAAACTGCCTTGGCAGTGGATGAGGTGGTACAGGCAGCGTAAAGTTTGCCTTCATTAAGTCAGGATATTGAATACAAGTGCCAGGAAGTGATGTTGCAGCTTTATAAGTTCAGTTAAGCCACATTTGGAGTATACCATGCTGTTGTAGTTACCTCATAACAGGAAGGATGTGGATCAATGTAGAGGGAACAAAAGAGGTGCTGCCTCAGTTAAAGAGTACAAGCTACAAGAAGTTGGACAAACTTGGTTTATCTTCTGTGGAGAGTTGGAGGCTGAGGGCAGTCCTGATAGAAGTTATGAGAGGCAATAGATAGGTTAGATAGTCAGACATTTTACCCAGTGGAAGAAATGTGCCATACTAGGGGGCATAGCTTTAGGGGGAAGTAAATTTATGATCAAAGTACATACTGTATACGTCACTATGAACAGCGCAACACTGAGAGTCATTTTCTTGCGGGCATATGCAATAAATCCAAAATAGAATAATAACTAATAGAATCAATTAAAGACCAGACCAACTTGGACGCTCAACAAGTGTGCAAAAGATAACAACCCAAGCAAATACAATAAAAAAATAAACAGGCAATAAATATCATGCACATGAGATGAAGAGTCCTTAAAGTGAGTCCAAAGGTTGTGGGATCAGTTCAGTGACAGGGCAAGTGAAGTTGAGTGAAGTTATCCTCTTTGGTTCGATGGTCGAGGGGAAATAACTGTTCCTGAACCTGGTGATGTGGGTCTTGAGGCTCCTGTACCTCCTTGCTGATGGTTGAAGGGTAATAACTGTTCCTAAACCTGGTAGTGTGGGTCTTAAGGCTCCTGAAACTCCTTGCTGATGGTTGAAGGGTAATAACTGTTCCTGAACCTGGTAGTGTGGGTCTTGAGGCTCCTGAAACTCCTTGCTGATGGTTGAAGGGTAATAACTGTTCCTGAACCTGGTAGTGTGGGTCTTAAGGCTCCTGAAACTCCTTGCTGATGGTTGAAGGGTAATAACTGTTCCTGAACCTGGTAGTGTGGGTCTTGAGGCTCCTGAAACTCCTTGCTGATGGTTGAAGGGTAATAACTGTTCCTGAACCTGGTAGTGTGGGTCTTGAGACTCCTGTACCTTCCTGATGGCAGCAACAAGAAGAGAGCATGGTCTGGTGGCAGGGTCCTTGATGAAAAATGCTGCTTCCCTGTGACAACCCTTCAAGTAGATATGCTGTATGGTGGGGAGGACTCTAGCCCTGAAGGACTGGGCTGCATCCACTACGTTTTGTAGGCTTTGCTGTTCAAGGGCATTGGAGTTTCCATACCAGACTGTGACGCCGCCAGTCAATATACTCTCCACCACCCATCTTGTGAAAGCTTGTGAAAGTTTTAGATGCCATGCCAAATCTTCACAAGCTCCCAAGGAAGTAGAGGCACTGCCACGCTTTCTTCATAATTGCAGTTCCTCCAAAATTATAACACCGAGAAATTTAAAGTTGATGGCCCGCTCCACCTCCGATCCTCTGATGAGGACTGGCTCATGGGCCTCCGGTTTCCTCCTTCCGAAGTCCATCAGCAACTCTTTAGTCTTGCTGGCATTGACTAAGAGGTCATTGCTGTAGCAACATTCAGCCAGATTTTCAATCTCCTGATACAAGCTGATTTGTCACTGCCTTTGATCCAGCCTGGGACAGTGGTGTCGTCAGTAAACTCGAATATGGCATTGGGGCTGCGTATAGCTACACAGTCATAAGTGTAAAGCGAGTAGAGCAGGGGGCTAAGCACAGATTTGTGATGCACCTTTGCTGATGGAGATTATGGAGGAGATGTTGTTACCAATCTTAACTGACTGGGATCGGTCTGCAGGTGAGGAAATCGAGGATGCAACTGCAAAAGAAAGTAGAGGCCAAGGTTTTGAAGTTTACTGATTAGTTCTGAGTGACGATGGTATTGAATGCCGAACTGTAGCTGATGAAAAGCATCCCGATGTACGCAGCTTTGCCGTCCAGATATTCCAGGGTTGAACGAAGAGGCAATAAGATGGTATTTGCTCTGCACCTGTTGATCTGGTAGGCAAATTGAAGCAGATCCGTTGCTTCGAGCAGGAGTTGATATGTTTCATCGCCACCCTCTCAAAACACTTCATCACCATGGATACAAGTGCCATTGGTCAATTGAGGCAGGTTACCACGATCCTCTTTGGCACCAGTACAAGTGAAATTTGCTTGAAGCAGGTGAGTACCTCCGACTGCCAATAGGAGAGGTTAAAGATCTCTGCGACGCTCCAGCCAGTTGATCAGCACCGATCTTTCGTACCGGGCCAGGTACCCCATCTGTGCCAGATGATTTTCGTGAGTTCCCTTTCGGAAGGCTGCTCGTGTGTTGACCTCAGAGACTGAAATCACAGGATCATCGGGGGCTGGTTCCTCAATGTTTTGATGGTCAAAGCTCATCTGGAAGTGAAGGCCTGTTGTCGCCTGTGTTGCTTGATTTTACTTTACAAGAGGTGAATGCATTCACCACAACTGATCTGCCACAACTCTCAAGCATCCTTCGTTGATTTAAGTTTAGGCCAGAATTGTCACTTCGCCCGTGAGATAGCTTTCCAGAGATGTAACCCGGTCCTCTTACAGCTTGCTTGGTCACCAGACTTGAACGCCTCTGACCTGGCCCTCAGCCGACTGCAGATCTCGTGGTTCATCCAGGGCTTCCGGTCGGGGAAGACTCGGAATGATTTTGTGGGGACACACTCCTCCACAACTGTTTTAATGAAGTCTGTTAGAACCATGGTATATTCATTCAGATCCACTGATGAGTGCTTGAAAAACAGCCCAGTCCACTGACTCAAAGTAATTCTGTAGACACTCCTCTGTCTCCCGTGACAACCTCTTTATTGTCTGGAACTTTGCCCTTCAGCCTCACCCTGTATGCAGGTAGGACAGCCAAGATGTACAGAAATGTGGTCTGGGCATGGAATGGTAGGCATTCCCCATCTTAGTAAAGCAGTGATTTAGTGCATTGGGGCTTCTGGTGCTACAGGTTATATGGTGATGGTAATTGCGGCAGGGTTTTCTTCAAACAAGCCTGGTTAAAAGTCCCCACTATGATTTGAAATGAGTTGGGATGGACTGTTTCTTGTTTGGAGATGGCATCATGCAGTATCTCAAGCGCTTGGTTATAGTCAGCCACTGGTGGTATGTAACCTGCAGTCAGGATTATGGAGGAGAGCTCCCCAGGTAAATAAAGCAGACACAAAAGTGGCAAATACGAGGCATTTAGAAAAGATACATGAACATGCAAAGAAAGGCGGGGGGGAATATGGATCATGTTCAGGCAGATATGATTAGTTTAACTGGGCATTATGGCACAGATAGCACAGATAGCATGTTGCTGTGCTGTACTGTGCCAGTGTTCTATTATAGACAATATATGATTACTCAATATCTGAAATGATGTTTCAACAAGTATTCTAGAAGCTCAGCATGCCTAGAGATAATTTAGTACGGGGCTGAAGGAGATTCTGGAAGATGCACTACTTGCATTCTGCATAACACAAATAAGAATCTGGTGCAACCCCGACGGTACACTGCACCCTTACCCATGCAACCGTGAAACCCGAATGTCTTGATGCCACATAGATTTCTGAAGATGCTGAGGATTCTAGTTGACAAACTGAGACACATTGCCTTTGAACTAAATAAACCAAAAGGGAATGCACGCTTTTGACACACCCCAGTTATACCAATTTCTGCTGCATGCCTTCGACCTATTTAATTCTTCCATTGTCTCATCGTAGGTGGTGTCGTTCGATTACTGACCACAACAGTGCTGCCCAAGTACCAAGAATACCACAGAATTTATTTTAAAAATCCACAAGATCAGGTTAACTGGAGCTGTTGGAATCATGCAACCCAATGGAGTTATGTAAAATATTTCCTTGTATCAAATAATCGGGCAATAGGCTGAGGGCTGCAAATGGAATCATAGACAGTGGAAATATGACATTGTGAACTTCAACATCCTGGCAATGATGGGGGACACAGGAATCCAATTAACGTAACTACTTCGGCCATTGTAATCATTTTGTAAGCCAGATAAACTTTCCCTCTTGTTAGGATATGAAAATATTGACACCAAACTTATGGGCAGGGCCACTAACATGTCACGGGACATGCGGTATGAGGAGACTTTGCCAAATAAGAAAGGTGCTTGAATACCTTTCTGCATGCATAGATACAATGTCTAGGAGATAACAGAACTGAGCAACAGGGGGTAAGAAACCTCCAAATATTTTCACATTCACTGTGAGGAGAGTGATAGAAAAAGATTGTGGGTAAAGGTTAGAATCCTTAAGTGGGAGGGTGAGCAGCCAGTGGTTGTGGTCAATATAGGTGTCAACGACATTGGTAGAAAGAGGGATGAGGTTCTGCAAAGTGAGTTCAGGGAGTTTATGCTAAGTTAAAGGCATTGGCCTCCAGGTTTGTGATCTCAGGATTGCTACCCATGCCTCGTGTTAGTGAGGCCAGAAACAAGACGATCATACAGTTTAACACGTGGCTAAGGAGCTGATGTAGGAGGGAGGGTATAAAATTTTCGGATCGTTGGGCTTTTTCTAGGGAAGGTGGGATCTATACAGAGGAGATGGTTTGCAACTAAACTGGAGGAGGACTGCTGTCCAAGAGGGAAGGTTCACTAGTATTGCACGTGGGGGGTTGGCGGGGGTTAAACTAGAGTTTAAACCGGAGTCCAGGACAGATAGAAGAGTGGTGACTGAGACATGTTGTTAAGACCTCAGACAAAAGGGGAAGCAAAAGCAAAAGATTAAGCATGGTGGAACTAAAGTTCTGGGCTGCAATGGAAGAAGTATTGCAGCAAAGGCAGATGAGCTCAGGTTATGTGTCAACACATGAAATTGTGAATTTGTAGCCTTTAGTGGGACTCTGTTGTAGGAGGGGCAGGACTGGCAGCTCAATATTCTGGGGTTCTGTTGCTTTAGATGAAACAAGAGCAGGAGGGATTAAAGGAGGAGTGGCAGTGTTACTAGCCAGGGAGAATGTCATGGCACTGCTCAGTCAGAACAGACTGGAGAACTCGTCCAGTCAGGCTTTATGGGTGGAACTGAGGAATAAGCAGTGTATGACCACTTTAGTGGGGCTGTATTACAGACCACCCATTAATCTACAGGATTCAGAGGGGAAAAAAACTGTAGAGAGACCACAGACTGTTGTAAGAAACACAAGGATGTTATAGTAGGTGATTTTTAACTTTCCACATACTGACTGGGACTCCCATCCTGTAAAAGGACTAAATGGGATAGAGTTTGTCAAATGTGTTCAGGAAAGTTTCCTTCATCAGTACATAGAAGTCCCAATGAGAGAGTAGGCCTGTTAGGGAATGAGACAGGGCAGGTGACAGAAGTTTGTGTAGGGGAACACTTTGCACCTAGTGATCATAATGCCATTGTTTTAAAGGCAATTTACAAAAGGATAGGTCTGGTGGGCAGGTTGAGATTCTAAATTGGACAAAGGCCGATGTTCACAGTATCAGAAAGGATCTGGCAACTGTGCCTTGGGACAGACTGTTTTCTGACAAAAGTGAGAGACCTTCAAAAGTGAAATTTTGAGAGGACAAAGCTTGTGGTGTGCCTGTCAGAATAAGAGACAAGGATAACAGGTTTAGAGAACCTTGGTTTTCAAGAGATATTGAGGAGCTGTTTAAGGAAAAAACCGGAGGTGCGTAACAGGAATAGGTAGTTAGGGTTTCCTCACTTGTACACTCCAGTTAGTTTGGACTAGCAACGACTTCTCTTCCATGACTTGCATCACCACAGGGCTATGTGTGTAGCCCGCCTGCTTTACACCTATGACTGTGTGGCTAAGCACGGCTCCAATGCCATGTTCAAGTTGGCTGATGACACCACTGTTGTGGGCCAATCAAGGGTGGTGATGAATCAGATTTATCATCTCCGGCATGTGACATGAAACTTGTTAACTTAGCAGCAGCAGTTCAATACAATATATAATCTAACAGAGAAAAAAAAATAATAATAAATACAATAAAAATTTAGCCTCTCACTCAATGTCAGCAAGAGGAAGAAGCTGATTATAGACATCAAGAGGGGGAAACCAGGGGTCCATAAGCCATTTCTCATCAGATGATCAGACATGGAGAGAATGAGGGCCTGTCCTGGGCCCAGCATGTACATGCAATTGTGAAGCAAGTGTGGCAGTGCCTCTACTTCCTTGGGAGTCTGCGGAGATTCGGCATGACATCTAAAACTTTGTCAAAGTTCTACAGATGCGTAGTGGGGAGTGTATTCACTGGCTGCATCACAGTCTGGTATGGAAACACCAATGCCCTTGAATGGAAAGTCCTACAAATAAAGTGGATTCAGCCCAGTCCATCACGCCCCCTCCCAACCACTGAGCACATCTACATGAAACATTGCTATTGGAAAGCAGCGTCCATCATCAGAGATCCTCACCACCCAGGCCGTGCTCTCTCCTCTTTGCACCATTAGGCTCTTGAAGAGAAGGGGATAACTACACTCACTTGCCCATCCTTGAAATGTTCCTACAAACAAGGATCTCACTTTTAGGACTCTTTGTCTCATGTTCTCATCATTTATTGCTATTTATTTATACTTGCATTTGCAGTTTGTTGTCCTGTGCAATCTGGTTGACCTTTCATTGATCCTGTTATAGTTACTATTCTATATATTTCCTGAGTGTGCCCGCAGGAAATTAATCTCAGGGTGACATATATGTACTTTGATAAGAAAATTTACTTTGAACAAATCCCTATGGCCAGACAAGGTGTTTCCCGTGGACCCTGAGGGAGGCAAGTGCAGAAATTTCAGGGGCTCTAGCAGAGATATTTAAATTAGTGACAAGTGCGCAACGGAGGTTTGGACAATAGCTAGTGTTCCACTGTTTAAGAACACTAAGAATAAGCCAGGAAATTATAGGCCAGTGAGCCTGACATCAG